>NC_084480.1:51469041-51773820 GCF_030035675.1 Rhineura floridana
CTGGGAGATTGACTGGGTGCTGCTGATGGCCTTTTGAGAAAGTAGGTGTCTATGGAGGTTTTAACTGTAGCTCTTTTCTTTTCCCTGTAGATTTCTTTGTAACAGGCATAAGCCCCCGAAATGTTTGCATTGACTTTGGAACTTCTTTCAAAGTCCCTATCATGCTTTTCAAAAAGAGCCATGGCGCTATCAAGATGACGGAAAGCTTCCAAGAGATCTTTTGAAGTTAGGCCTTCAGGCTGTTCCATGGTCTCATCCTCATCCGACACATTTTCTTCCTTTCTCTCCTCTCCAAGTTCAAGGAGATCTTCATTGCTGAGGGGTTCAGTATGGGACGCCATAAGTTCAGCAACATCTTCTGCCTCCACTTCCAGCTCTAACTGCCTTGCCATCTCTACAATATTTTCAGTAACATCAGCTACAGGATCTTCAAAGGCTTCGACATCATCAAATAACTGTGGGCATATTTTTTTCCAGGCCCCTTTCATTGTTGTTTCCTTTATGTCATTCCAAGCATCTCTTATAGTTTTGATGCAATCCAAGATGTTCTAGCTTTTCCAGAATTTCTTTAGGACTTCTTGCCCTGTCCCCTCTTCATTTTCTATTGCTGCAAAACACTTGCTGAAGGTTCTTTTCAAGTAGTTCAACTTGATGGTGGCTATGACACATTGATCCATGGGCTGCAGGAGTGAGGTGGTATTCGGTGGTAGGAATTCCACTCGAATGTTAGGGTTCAGTTCATCTAACGTTCAAGGGTGGCCAGGAGCATTGTCCACAAGGAGCAAAATTTTAAAAGGGATATTGTTGTCCCTGCAATAGGCTTTCACCTCTGGTACAAAGCAGGTGTCAAACAAATCTTAGAAAATGGCTGCAGTCACCCATGCTTTTCTATTAGACCTTCAATGCACTGGAAGTCTAGTCTTAACGTAGTTCTTTAAAGCTCTAGGGTTTTCCCAACGATAAATTAGCATAGGCTTTAGTTTCAAGGTACCAGAGGCATTGCCAACTAACAGAAGGGTTATTCTTTCTTTAGCTGGCTTGTAGCGTGGCATTGTTTTCTCCTCTCTGGCGATGAAGGTTCTTGCAGGCATCTTTTTCCAGAACAGCCCAGTCTCATCCACATTAAAAAATTGTTCTTTGGAGTAGCCTCCTGCTTCAATAATTTTGGCAAGGTCACGTGGATAGCTTTCTGCAGCCTCAGTATTTGCAGCAGCTGCCTCTCCTTGCACTCTGATGTTATGTAGGTTAGACCTCTTCTTGAACCTGTCAAACCATCCACGGCTTGCAACAAATTCGGCATCCTTCGCTGCCTCACCTTTCTTAGCCTTCAGGTCATTGAATAGGCTTAAGGCCTTACTTTGAATCATTGCCTGGCTTACAGGAACCTGGTGTGCAGTCTGTTTTTCTATCCAAAGTATTAAGAGTCTCTCCATATCTGCAACAACGCTATCCCTTTTTCTAATTTTTGTTGTGTTCACTGGCATAGCACTCTTAACTTCCGCAAGAATTGTTTCTTTGCTCCTCATGACTGTGCTAACTGTCGTTCGAGTGAAGCCTAGCATTCGGCCTATCTCAGCTTGAGAAACATCTTCATCAGACAGTTTAATCATTTTAAGCTTCATGTCTAAGGTGATAGATTTACAACTTTTCTTTGTATCTGCCGTTATGTACTGTACTGTAATACTGTACAGTACTGTACTGTACAGTACTGAAGGCAAGGGAAAACAATACCAATACACACACACACACCACACACATGCTATTGGGAGTCACAAGCCAGCAGTGGCAAAAGCCAGAACAAATGATGGGCAGAGACAGAGAGAAAAAGCAGGAAAGGAAGATGCGACAATTGAGAGGTATAAAATGGGACAATGGATAGGTATAAAATGAAATCAGGGGGATCTAAAGAATTTTTTTATTTTTTATTTTTTAATCACAAACAATTACAGTAAAGCAGATGGGACAATGGAGAGGGAGAGGTATAAAATGGGACAGTAAAATGAAATCGGGGGGATCTAAAATGAAATCAGGGGGATCTAAAGAATTTTTTTTATTTTTTATTATTTTATTTTTTTATCACAAACAATTACAGTAAAGCAGATGGGACAATGGAGAGGGAGAAGTATAAAATGGGACAGTAAAATGAAATCAGGGGGATCTAAAATGAAATCAGGGAATCTACAGAGCATGAGGTGCCCCCCACACACACACACTGCCGCCACCAACCTAGGCCGGGGCAGGCAGAGCTCCGATTGCTCTTTACAGTACTGTAAAGTAAAGTACTGTACTTAAAGGTAAATGATTTACATTTAAATGATTACAGTTCTGTCTCCAAGGCAGCAGCCGCTCCGATCGCTAGATCGCTCCGATCACTAAGAAGACGACACTTCGCAACGCACGTGGCATGTGGAACGCAAGTTCCGTCAGTGTCCATTATTGCGAAGCGCGTACCGTTAAAGTGGGGTATGGTGGCGTATGGAGCATGTACGTTATAGCAAGGCGACGTTAAGTGAAGCGACGTTAAGCGGGGTATGCCTCTAGACATATATTGGATTGCAGCCTTAGTCATACTAAGAGTACATAGAGTAGACACACTGAAGTCAGTCAGACTGATTTAGATTATGCTTTCCTGAAATAGATTATGAAACACTCACAGAGGAGAACTATAGCAGAATGGGGAATTTCAGCTTTCTTGATATCTGGGAGCTTATGTGGTGTAGTCCTAGTACTGGACTGGGGAGTAGTCCTAATGTTGGAGTAGGACTGGGAGTCAAAGCTCACTGGGTGTTTTTGGGCCAGTCACTATCTCACAGGATTGTTCTGGGGATAAAACAAGAGACAAGAGCTGTGTACTATGCCTTGAGCTTCTTGGAGGAAAGGTGAGGATGGGAACAAGAAGATCTACTTTATTTGATCTGGCCAACAAAGAAGAACTGGTTGAAGAAGTAGAAGTGGCAGGAACCCTGGGGGAAAGTGACCATTTCATCTTGGAACCTGTGATAGCAAGGGATGTGAAAACTGAACATAGCTGAATGTGTACCCTGGCCTTTATTTAGGAAAGCTGATTTCAGAGAGCTCAGAAAAGCCATGGATAATTTTAAGAAAAGAATCCAAGAGGAAGGAGAGATTCTGAAGAATGGAATACTGAAGGCACAATTGCAAATGATTCCAATTATAAGAAAAACATGGAAACATCTAAAGAAGCACAGGGAGCTCTTTGATGAGTGGAGGCTTAAAACACGTGTATAAGAGATGGAAGAAAGTATGTATAATGCATAAAGGATGCATGCAACACAGTAGCCTCCACCTGTAAGAAGGTATAAGGAAGGCTTAAAGCCCACAATAAGTTGAAGCTTCTGAGGGATGCTAAGAACAACAAAAATAATGTCTTTGGTTATGTCTGGAGCAAAAAGAACAAGGAAGGGGTAAATCCACTGATTGGGTAAATGCTGACAGATAGAGAAAAGGCAGAGCTACTCAACTGAGTCAACTATTTTGCCTTGGCCTTCTCTAGCAAAGGGAAATGTTCAGCCTGGGGAAAGTGAAACAAATGATATAAGTTTAGACTTATAGTCTCGGACAGGTAAGAAAATGGTTAGAGAACACCTAGTTACTTTGAATGAGCGGATATCTTTAGGGTCAGATGAATTACAACCTAGAGTGTTAAAGGAGCTTGTAAATGTTATTTCAGAACTGTTTGCTGTAATTTTTTTTTCAATTAATTTTTATTCCAATTTTCAAAACCAAAACAATACAAAAAGAAAACAACACAAATCAATACAAAAAGAAAGAAATATATATATATAAAAGAAAGAATATTGACTTCCGATTTGTCATAGTTCAGCTATAAATCTATAATATATAACAAACCTATCTCTTAATAGATTATAAAATCACCTTCCTCCAACGGTTATCTTAGTTGGTTTCAAATCTCATTAACATCATATCATTTTAATCTTCCACAAAAAGTCAAAGAGAAGTTTCCAATCCTTGAGATATATGTCAATCAATTTTTTTTTCTAAATAAACATGCCAATTAATCCAACTCATCAAATCTACTAAGTCCAGTAATTTTAAATCGCTCTTCTGTCATTATCCATATTGGGTCCATCTTCCATCTTCCATCTTTACGCACCCAAAAATCTTGCTGTCATAGTCATATAATAAAAGTCTGATAGGAATTTCCTCCATCACAGATATTTTCTTGCCATCAAATCCAAACGTATCACTGAAGTATTGTTGCAAAGCCGCATCTCTGTTCCTCTTTTCCACATGATACACTAGTACATCTCTTGAAGGTTTTTCCATTGACACAAAACAGGGATTAATTCTGTTAACTTTCTCCATTTCAAGTTCCATCAAATCCTTCCAGTCCAAGAATTTTTTTGAACCGATAATATCTTTATCTCCAATCTCTTCAATTCCTTCAGGGACAGCGCTGAATTCCAAACTGTAATATTTGTCTCCAGGATCCATCACAGCCAGGAAATCCAAATCTTTTTTCATGTCCATAATTAAGCCAATCTCCATAGTTTGAACCTTGCCTTTAATTTCTCTTTCATCCTTTTTTGGTTTTCCAGATCTATCTTTATTCTCCTTTCTCATAGAATCCTGAGTTTCTTTCAGCTCCTGTCTCATTTCGTGAAATTCAATTCTCCACGCTTGTCTATTATTTCTCAGTTCTTGTTTTATTGAGTTAATCCCATTCATTATTTTCTGAAACATGTCTAAAGATAAAGTCCCTTCTTGTACATCCATGATCTTCTTAATTGTCATTCTTAAAGCCAAAGGAACAAAACTCCTTCAATTTTGGTTGATCTCAGTATCTAAAAAAGCATGTGCTGGTGACTAGGAGCCAGGGTGGGTTTATGAAGAATACTCTGTTAAACCAGTCTTATCTCCTTTTTTGATAGGATTAGTTGCTTAGTAGATCATGGAAATGTCATAGACATAGTATATATCAGCAAAACATTTGACAGTCTCCCATTAAATATTTTTTGACAACCTGGTAAAATGTGGGGTTGATGATACTAAGATGGATTCTGCAGCTGCTTGAACAACTGTATCCAATGAGTCTTCATTAATGTTCAACCTGGGGAAAGTGGAACAAATGATATCATCCTAGAAGGTGGTCTCACAATTGGAGTGCTACAGAGATCTGTCTCAGGCCATGTAGTGTTCAACATCTTTATAAATGATTTGAATGGAGGAGTAGAGGGGATGCTTATCAATTTCACAGATGATATGAACCTGGGACACTATAAAAGACAGAATCAAGATTCAAAATAATCTTGACAGATTGGAACACTAGTCCAATACCAACAAGATAAATTCAACAGAGATAAATGATAAAGGCCTGCATGGGTTATGTTACAGACATGACCTCTGACAATTAAAATGTGGGCTTTGCACTCTTGCCAGCATGGAAGTGCTATCTGAAGCATTTAGTCCACTGGAGTGAGGAATACACTGTGATCATAAGGATATAAAGAATCTTTGTTTCGATCTTACTATTCAGGGATTTTACTTATTAGTGCTGCTATTTGTCCTGCTGCTCATTGTACTCTTGTTATTTTTTACACTGCAGTTTCTTCTTGTCTGTAGCTCATACCCAGCTCTGCTACAGTTTGGAAACTTTCCTTTCCGAGCAACAGGACAATGTACTTCCAAATGTCATTTCAACATTTCAACATTTCAAACAAGCTTTCATTATTTATTCTCATTTATTTGCAGTTCTTTGTACTATCAGATTCTTGGCATTGTACAATTTTTTTTTTTAGCTGAAGAGTATGATAAAAATATTTATCTCCAAATAAATAAATAAAGGTTAGAAATTAGAACATTACAAAGATGTACTCTTTTATTGGCAAGCAGAAATGAACATTGTTCCTGTCCAATATTAAGATTTGGTGGGAGTGGCTTCAGGATTTACAGGTCAACAGTGTTATGGACATTTGCTGCTTAGATAGTGCAAGCTATAGGAATTGGGTGAATTAGGATATAATCCTATATATCAGCCACTAAACATTTTACCATATTAACTATGTAAAATGTAAATGTACTGCCTTCACGTTGATTCTGATTTATGGCGACCTTATGAATAGGGTTTTCATGAGGCTGAGAGGCGGTGACTGGCCCAAGGTCACCCAGTGAGCTTCATGGCTATGTGGGGATTCGAACCCTGGTCTCCCAGGTTGTATCCAACACCTTAACCACTACACCACACTGGCTGTCATATATTAACTATAGGAAGGGTCAATATTTATTTACTAACATTAGATACCCAATAGTGTGTGTTCACTCTCTGTCTCCACATTGTACAAAGAAGGGGGGGCAGATATTAAATAAAAAACAAAGTGAAGTCCAGTGAGATGTGGCTGGATGCATGCTGAGATGTGGTGGGTAACCAGCAGCAACCTTTTGGTATCAGGCCTCACTGAAAAGATAAAATGGAGGAGGAAGAGGGAGAGGATTAGGATGCAAACAAGAGCTTGACTGCCGGGTCTGTGGACTTGAGAAAGAGGAAGAAGGCTCCACTGGGGCCAGATAATTTGAACTTTGTTAAGATGTATGAGGTGAGGTTGTCAATTCAAGAACGGAGTGATCAGGTGCAGCCAAGCTGGTGAAATACGCAAGGCATGTATAATATTGTTGCGTACATCCTAATCTCCAAGCGGTGCAAGACTTCCAGGGATGCCAGCACTTTCTCAGGGTTGTTTTCCTTGGAAAGAAGATCTGTGGAGACTCTGGTGTCTTATGGGATGTATGGTTTATTTGCATATATATACAGCTTGAGCTTAAGATGCAGGGATTCACAGCATTAGCAGCCCATCAGATCTTGCTCCCCAAAGCCCATAGCTTTATGGGTTCAGACACAGAGAGCAAGCAAGCCTTTCTGTTTTCAGCTGCCATTCTTTCCTCAGACTAACCCCCCTAACACAGACCACTTCCTAGCTTCAGCATGAGGAGGCCTCCAGCCAGGTGATGTAGGGAGAAGAGCCTCTCTCCTGAAACTTTTTATGACCCACATTGCTCTCCTGGCTGACCCTTACACATGTTAATGAGGACACTTGACAGACTTGGCTGAATTTGTTAACTTAGGTATGGAACTAGTCTGACCAGTAGGGCAGGTTTCTTCCTTGGCAGATCCCAACTTCCAGATACAAGATTATGTGCTTGAAGGGCACCCAAAGAAATCATCCATCACAACCCTCAATCCCATAACAATATTGAATCCATGTGAGTAGGTGGTGCCAAAAACATTGCTACTGGTGTACAGTCTGTTGTTCTTGTAGAGCCATTGACAATTAGCAGTATGCTTTCATTTTGGAATGATTGAAAACCTGAACTGAAATGGAGATCATTCAGTTTAATTTTTGTTCATTCCAAAGCCAATTAATTTAGTAGTCAGTTCTTATAAATGAGTTGATCTTACATTACATTTGTACCATTTGAAGGTGGGAATTGCTGGTCTCCAGCAGTAGCAGAGCTTCTGTGGGTGGCTGCCTCCTGGCAGGCATTATCTTATTTTTCCAGAATATTGCATTGTTCTGAGTTATTGTGGAGAAAAATGGCCGCCACCATGAAATTCCCCCCCATGAGCCAGAATGATGCAATGCCTGAGGCTTTATGGGTATATGGGATGTGCCAAGAGACAGCCACTGAAAGAAGTTCTAAAAAAACTGTTTAACATAAGAAGAGCCCTGCTGTATCAGGCCAAGGCCCATCTAGTTCAGCATTCTCTTCTCACAGTGTCCAACCAGATGCTTATGGGAACCCCACAAACAGAACCTCTTGACAACAACAACTTCACCACTTGCAGTTCCCACCAACTGGTATTCAGAGATACACTGCCTCTGTTATAGCAAAAGGCTCTTTACATCTGGAGGAAACTCCAAAAATACACACCAGATGAGAAACCAAGAGATAAGACAACACCTTTATTGATTACCAATATCTTTTGCAAAAGAGAGACTAGGTGATTCGGCTAGCGCCAGAAAACCAGTCTAAAAGCATGATTACACAGAGTTGCAAGTTATACGATCTCAAGCCCTCCTTAAGACAGCCCCTCCCTTCTTGTTAGCAACTTTTCAGTGTGCTCTATTGTCTTGCAGTGAGCTAACAGCCTGACCTTGATTACTTCATCCGCGCCGTTCTTGCCTCCCCCTAAAGCAGTAAATTCTAGCCCAGCCGCTATCTACTCGAATGTATCTTGTTACATGGGATGGGTAAGCTCAGGCACAGAATGAACATTTAGCAGGAATTTTTGTTTTTCTGCTTCTATGTGGATCAGGTTAACTCATTCTATGCTGTGTCAAATTAACACTGCATATACTATAGTTCCCAAACTATATGTCATTTTACTACACTTCCAACAGTGAAGGTAAAACACAGCAATCATAACTACTAGCTATTATACCCATGCCCTCCATGAATTTGTCTAAACTTTAAAAAAGATATTCAAGTTAAGGGCCATCACTACATCTTGTTGGAGTGAATTCCATAATTTAACTGTGTGTTGTGTGAAGAAGTATTTTCTTTTGTCTGCCCTAAATGTTTCAACTTGTGGTTTCATTGGATGTCCCCAAGTTCTAATGTTATGAGAGGAGAAAAACTTCTCTCTAATCACTTTCTCCATGCCAAACATAATTTTATACACCTCTATCATGTACTCTTTAACTCTCATTTTTTCTAAAATAAAAAGTCTGAAAGGTTGCAACCTTTCTTTGTAGAGGAGTTGCTCCAAACCCTTCATCATTTTGGTTACTGTAGAACCTTCCCAGTTCTACAGTATCCTTTCTGTGGTGAAATGACCAGAATTGCAGTGTTCCAAGTGCGGTTGCATCATAGATTTTTATCCCTTTCCTAATGACCCTTAATGTGGATCTTTTTCACAGCTGCCACTCACTGGGTCAACATCTTCACTGAGCTCTCCACTACAACTCCAAAGTCTCATTCCTGGTCAATCACCACCAGTTTAGACCTCATGAGCATATATGTGAAATCAGGAAAATAAATTGCTCCATTTGTGCATCAATTTATTTTTACCCATTTCTATGATAGTCATTCTTTATGCTGTCATTTATGTATTTGTTTAATTGCGTTGATAATACTTGTAGATGTCAAGAAAGCAATTTTGTTTATTTTGGATTGCTATTTTTTTTGGTTTAAATTAGATCCTATTATATTACTGGCCTCTTGTAAGGACTTAATCAATACCATTGACCTAGAAGTAATTGTTAATTTATTCACAGCTGTTAAGATGTGTATATCAGCAAATTGGAGGAGAAAACAGCTGCTCTGTTGATTTTAAAGTATATGAAATACAACATCTAGAAAATGTGTTTTGAGCAACAAGCAAACAAGTTTATCAAGAGAGGAATTTTATTTGTGATGTTTTGGAATAGTGGGCTTCAGGACAAGATCCAGCCACTTTCCCCCCTCCTCTTTCCCTAGTAGCTAGCAGTCCATTATTACACTCTGTATATATTTGTGTCCATGTGTCTATTGTATAGATTTGGTTTTGAAAGCTTGTGGAAAATTATATAATTGGATTTTTAAAAAAATTAAAAATGAGATGCTTTGTAGTAACAGGACTTAAGAAGTATATTGCAGCTTCGGTAAATGGAGTTTTAAAAACAATCGTGTTATTTTTGCCTGAATCCACTGTTGAATTATTTTCACAAAGAATTTTTGCTTTCAGTTCATGAAAGTGAGAGAGCATTCACCTAACAGCTGTAGAACAATCATTCTTAGGAGAGAGCAAGAGTTATATTTTTTTTAAAAAATGAACTTGGGCTGCACTCCTATGCACCTGGGAGTAAATCCAATTGAACTTAATAGGACTGTCAGTCCCATATAATATAAGCATATGAAAAACTGAATTAAAGGCTAAAAGTAGTCTGGTAAGAGCTTTATTTATGTGGTCATTTGAAGACTTAATTACATGGCGACCCACTATATGACAGTCTTCTTCTGAGATCAGTGACAACATGTGAATGAATTCTAAATCCACCCCCAAAGTATCAGCCAATTATAATTTATACTGCAGTTGAATAGTCTATGTACCTTTTGATGAGTACTGAATAACTTGAATAATGAATTGTAAATATGATAAATAAATATATACCATTACAGGGTTTTTTACACCCTTAGGGTGCAATCCAACTTGTATTTATGCTGGGCTGAGCAGAGTTGGATGTGGTGGAGCCCTGGCTATACTGGCAGGGTCCTGGCTCCACCAGGCTCCTCCAGCAGAAGCCCCTCACCTCGGCTGAGCTGAGACCCTGATGGCTTTGCTGGGGGTCTGCTGGGGAAGCCCAGCCCAGTGGATGGGGTGCCAGCAGAAGCCAGTGGAAGCCTTGAAAAAAGGGCATTCTGGGGGAGTGTCAAAGGAGGGGCTGAGGGACGGGACTTACGTGAGATCCAACTCCCATTCGAAGCACTCCTGCAGGTCCTGATCCGGGCCAAAGTTACACAGAGAAAAAAGTCGGTCTAAGAAGATACTTATAATGGAAGTTAATGGGGAGCACTTATTTGCTGATAGGGGTATTTGTGAGAGATGACTTTTTCTTTTCCATTCATGTGCGCAGCTCCTGGCTGAGTCAATGTTTTGCCAGTCCGATGGCTTCTGCATCAGCAAATGGATGCCATGGAGCTTCCCGCCAGCTCCTCCTCCACCGGCATCCTTTCTGCTGGCTTCCTGAGTTGGATTGCTCTGCCCAGCTGCAATTCAATACAGTACACACTTACCCAGGAATAAGTCCCATTGAATCCAATGGAGCTTACTTCTGAGTAGACATGTATTGGATTGCAGCCTTAGTTATTCCTGCTTCCTACAAATCTCCCACTTTCAAATATTATGCTTACTTGCTGTATTTGTATCTCAGTTTCTGGCCAAAACATAGCCCCCAAGGTGGCTTACAACCATTAGAACATAAGTACACAATATAAACTCTGCAGTTTAAAACACACACACACACAAAATGAAACCAGCGAATGGTAACAGATAAAAATTTAAAGCTTCACAGTAATTTAATGCATTGAACTAAAGTGCCTGAAAAAGTATGTAGTCTAGCTAGTTAAAGCCATCCTATGAGTGAGTGCTTCAGGCACTCTCCCTGCTTGCTGGCCTCTTTCCACCTGACCTGGTAAGGTGGGGCCCTGACTGATTGCAGCAGCAATAAAAGCTGCTACTACCTGATGATGCCAGAGAGCATCTTGACTGTGGGGTGTTGTTCAGGAACTTCTGCTTGGGGCAAAGTTTAATTCTGAGGGACAATAATTTGGCTGTTATGGGGACTATGTTTTTGTATTTGGACCTTAGTATCAATTGTAATGGTATTGTTTCAGTTTATTGTATGTTTCTTAATATTTTTTAAACTTATTGTTTAACTATTTGAATTTTGTTTTGTAACAGTGAATTATGTAACTTTCTTGTTGTGAGCCACCTTGAGCATAAATTACTATGTAAAGGTGGTATACAAATAAACCATGATGATGATGATTCTATAATTTGGCCAGCTTGCTGTCAGCTCTACACTGCATCAGCAGTGTCAGGGGGGGCTGGAAATTCCTGGGTCTTTGGCAGGGAAGGAAAGTCCTTAGCCAGCAGTCAGGTTGTAAATCTGCCAGGCCTATCCGAAGCGTACTTGCCGAGTCAGAAGTCCAGAAGCGAGGTCAGTGGAGGTCCAGGATCAATTGCCAAGGAGGTCAGTCAAAGAGATGCTGCAGGGAAACTAGATCTTCACAAAGCCACGCCTGACGTTGCAGTCAGCAACAAGCTGCAGCCAAGGTGTGCCTTATAAAGAGCAGGATGGACAGCAGGTGTGAGCCCTCAGCATTTGGGCCTTAAGGAGACAGGCCTGCCTCTCTTCTGCCTGACCTTCTGCTGTCTACATTCTGCAGGTGAGGGGGTAGTATCCTGTTCACTGTCTGTGTCTGGCTGCAGGGCCTCTGCTGTCCCTGGGGTGCTCTGCAGCTGAGGGGCAGAAGGAGCTGGATTCTCAGGAGGCTCCTCCGTGTCTCCTGCTGCTCCTGGGTCTGCTGCTGTTACTCCCGAATCGTCCTCATCTGAGGAGTCCTCTGACGGGGCCATGACACTTGGCCTGCCAAAGTAGGGAATTCCACAGGGATAGTACCATACAGTGAAGGCCCAAGACCATGAAGAGTTTTAATTTCTTTGCTGCCTCTATTGCGTCTGCGGAGTGCTGTCCCAGGAGGCTGTTCCAGGTGGTCCGAAGCCTGGTCGGTCCAGTTGCTCAGGAACCCTTGGAACAGTCAAAGGCCTCCTGTGATATATTAGCAAAGCACTTCGCTGACAAAATCGAACACTTACGGAGCTCGATCCCGTGCGCCGTGGATACAGTGGATGAACCAGAGTTGGCCAGTTGCATGCTGGTAAGTTGGGATCGGTTTCAGCTTCTCCCTTCTGAGGATGTGGACAAGGTGCTTTCATCTGTGAAGCTTACCACTTGTCTAACTGATCCTTGCCCATCGTGGCTCCTTATGAGCTGCAGAGAGAAATTGGGCGAGGGGATCAAGGCGGTGGTAAACGCTTCCTTGAAAGAGGGTGTGATGCCATCAGCCTTCAAGGAGGCAATTGTAAAGCCCATCCTGAAGAAGCCCTCCTTGGATCCCCAAGTTTTCAATAACTTCCGCCCAATTTCGAACCTACCATTTTTGGGCAAGGTCATTGAGCGAGTGGTGGCCAACCAGTTCTCAACACACTTGGATGAAATGGATTACTTGGATCCATACCAATCGGGTTTCAGGACTGGTCACGGAACTGAAACAGCCTTGGTCGCTCTGGTAGATGATTTGAGGAGGGCATTAGATAGGGGAGAATTCACCTTTCTTGTCCTCCTCGATCTCGCAGCGGCTTTTGATACTGTCGACCACGGTATCCTTTTACATCGCCTGGAGGGATTGGGAATTGGAGGCACTGTATTACAGTGGTTCCGTTCCTTTCTCTCCGATAGGTACTAACAAGTAGCATTGGGGGAGGAGGTTTCAGACCCTTGGCCTCTCAATTGTGGTGTGCCACAGGGCTCTATCCTCTCTCCCATGCTATTTAATATTTATATGAAGCCGCTGGGGACAATCATCAGGAGATTTGGGCTGCAGTGTCACCAATATGCAGATGACACTCAGCTCTATCTTTCGTTTAAATCTTCACCAGAGTTGGCTGTGGAGACCTTGTCCAAGTGCCTGGAATCCGTGAGTGGATGGATGGGAAGGAACAAGCTGAAGCTGAACCCCGATAAGACCGAGGTGCTACTTGTGGGGGACAAAAGAAGGTTGGGAAATGTTGACCTGAAGTTCAATGGGGTGAGTTTACCCCTGAAGGACCAGGTCCGCAGCCTTGGGGTTGTACTTGACTCCAGGCTGTCCATGGAGGCTCAGATTTCGGCGGTGAGCCGGGCAGCCTGGTATCAACTACACCTCATATGAAGGCTGCAACCCTACCTTCCTGCTCATCAGCTCCCCCTGGTAGTACACGCCCTGGTCACCTCTCGTTTGGACAACTGTAATGCGCTTTACGTGGGGTTACCCTTGAAAACGGTCCAGAAATTACAACTTACGAATAGTCGCCGCCGGGATCACATCACACCAGTGTTGTTCGATCTACACTGGCTTCCAGTTGTTTTCCGGGCCCAATTCAAGGTGTTGGTATTAACCTTTAAATCCCTATACGGTCTCGGCCCAGTTTATCTTCAACGCCACCAATTATGCCGCCCGACAAGATCAGCCACTCAAGGCCTTCTCTCAATCCCGCCGACAAAAACAGCTAGATTGGCGGGTACAAAAGAGAGGGCATTCTCAGTGGCGGCCCCCACTCTCTGGAACTCCCTCCCTCAAGATCTCCGGCACGCCTCTTCCCTAAATGTATTCCGTAAAGCCTTAAAGACCTGGCTCTTTCAACAGGCCTTTGGGATCTCCGGGGAGGGTTAATTACTGTGACTGAAATGCCTCCTACCCTGTTTTAATATTGTTGCTGCTGTATTATTCTCATACTGTTTTTTATTGTATTATTGTATTTTATCTCATTGTGTTTTAACTGTTTTGTACGTCGCCTAGAGTGGCCTTTGGCCAGATAGGCGACACAGAAATTAAATTTATTATTATTTATTATTAATGGCCATAACTAGCACTTTGAATTGTGCCCAGAAATTCAGTGGTATCTGGTTTTGCTATCTGAGAATAGAAGTTATATATTTTGTTTGGCTGATACCAATCTACAACTTTTGCCCTTTTCTTGTTTGGGGACCAGTACATGTCTGCTCCCCCCTCAGGGTTTATTTGACCAACACAGTGGGTATATTCAGCAGTGATGGTCTGCTAGTGGAGGGAATCCAAGAGTAAAACAGAAAGGGGAGCAATTTTTGGTCATTTCTGTGTCCCTACTGAATCTGCTGTAGAGTGTCCTCCAACCCATAGGAGCAGATTTGGGGGAATTGCAGGAAATAACTCCCTGTTTCTATTCTGCTGTTAGATTTCTTTAATCAGCAGGTAGTCACCATTGGATGTCACCATTAAACCTGAAATGAGTTTCATTTCAATACCAATGCTTGAATGCCTTGCCCTTTCCCAGTGAGTAGCAACAAACTCTTTCCCAGTGAGTAGCAACAAGCTCCCACACATTTGCAGTTAGGACTTGTGGTACAGAAGGTTTGATTTCCAGGCATACTTGAGCTGTTGAGGTCTCTTTCTCTGGAGTGTAATAGTATTAGTATAATAATCCTATTAAAAACAAAGTATGTAAATGTCCAAAAATTAGGCGTTTAGACTGTAAACATCAACAGTTTTTATATCTCCCCCAACGAGGTTTTCTCTTATTGAAGGATATATGTAACACTGTTTATTTGCATACAAGAGATCGGTTCTGGAAAATATCATTGACAAAATTGTTTTGATAAAATATACAAATAGTGATGTTAAAGAAAACCACAAAATTATAGCAACATACAGTATATCAAAGTGACAAAAAGGGAACATTTAATTTCACTTAGTGTGGAACATTTTTTAAATCTCTGAAGTAGGTTTTTAATATTTCGTTTACATGTTTGAGAGAGTGGGGCTGAGTGATATGCCTCAAGTCAGCCGTGAATTCATTATGATGATTTTTGATATGCTATTTATAGTAGTGATTTGGGGATTCAAAGACATCAAATTTTGGCTTGTCTTTATAATCTGAAAATAATTCTGTTTAGCAATAAACAGTAATAAGAATTGGAGCATATCCTTTGCAATCATAGTTATTACAGTTTTACCTGTTATACAGCGTACTTGACTTTCAGTTCTTATCCCTGATGTAAAATATTATTGGTGTGGCATGTTTCCCAGTGTGAGATTCCTGTTTGAGTGCATTTATTTATTGTTACTGTACATTTAGAAAATGATTCCATAAATGTTAACATAATAAAACTGCTGTAAATCCTTACCAGATATATCTATGAACACTGTGCAGGTGCGGTTATGCTGTTGGTTAATATTTTAGATATAATAAAATATTTGCTTTTTAAAAGATAGAATAATTTATGTTAAGAGTTTTTAAATTTGATAAACTTCTTAAGCCAACTGTGGCAGATTTGAGGATGGTACAGTGAAAAACACTCTTTATTCCAGGAAGATTACAGGATTTAATTCAGTCCACTGCAAATGCAGCAGCTATGCCTGAAACAATCTCCATACATCAAGGTTGGAGAACCTATTGTCCTCCACATATTTTTGGCAGGGTTGGTACCAGGCATGACTGGGCCCTTGGGCACCAACCTGCCCTGGGCCCATGGCATCTGCCTGCAGGCCCCACCTACCTCTCCATTGCTTCATGAGAATGCCCTGCATGCTGCAAGCACATACCTGCCATCAAACAAGATGGCAGTAGGGGTGTTAGCCCCTTAGAGAAGCCTCTGCTTCCATCTTGGTTGATGGCAGGTATGTGAGCACAGTGCACACAGCATTCACAGCAACAGGAAAGGTGGGTGGGACATGTGGACAGGCATTGCCGGCCTCTACAGTCTGTATGGGGGAGCTGGAAGCTCCCTCTCTGTGATTTGCAGCAGGGTCGGGAGTCAACGCTGCTGTGGATTGCAGAATGGGAGCGCTACCCTCCCACCCTAAGGAGGGGCCCTTTAGGGGTCCCTCTGGGCCACAGGGGCCCTTGGCCAGGGCCCGACCAGGCCACCCTCTGGTGCCGGCCCTGATTTTTGGACTTCAACTCCCATCAGCCCCAACCAGCATGACCAATGGTCAAGGATGATGGAGTTGTAGTTCAGCAACAACAGCACCAGAGATTCCTCACTCCTGCCACAGGTATAATGGAGCCTGTCCTCCTATGCCTCCCCCACAATGTATGTGGATAGTGATATGAGCTGGCACTGCATTCTATTGTTACTAGAAAAGGGTGATCTATAGACACATCCCATATTTCCAGCTAGCTTGCCCCCTCACTTGATCAAGGAATTGAGCAGTCACATTATAGCCAGGTGCATGCCTGTCTACATGCACTGAGGCACTGGAAGAAGGAAACAGATCTCCATTATGTTCTGTGATGATCCCTCTGTGTGCATGTGTTCTCATGGTTGATTGGCCCAAGTAAAAGTTCCATCCTTGTCCATCTCACATTCTTGTGCATCTGTCTTTGGCCCTTCAGTCCTGGTTTATTAAATCATAGTTTCCTATGACACCCAAACTGGTAATCTGGTTTAATTACTGCTTTACAAACAATGATATCCTGGTTTGTAATCAGCTATTAACCTAGAGATTCCTAGTTCAAACGTGATGGGAAACTGTCGTTTAATAAGCCAGGCTAGAAGCACTGAAGGTGAGGAGGGAGCACACGGGCACACAGGTTGTTTGCAGTTCAATACCTTGTGGTAATCCCAAGATTATTATGAACCAGACCACAGATTGTAATCTAAACAGGTAAAACAGAAGCACAGACTTGCTATTTCAGTTTTGTAAGATGAGAAGAACAAAAGACTGTGGCTGACGTTGCCACTTTCAAATAGAAGAATTTTAACAGATGCTAAAGAACCACAAAATTTAACCAAGAAGTAAGATTTTGTGTGCACATCCTCACAGATAAACCAGCAAAACAAAGCAAGCAAAACTTCCTCACAGCTTGCAAGGAACAGGAGCAGTAGAGGAATGGCAGCAGGAGACTGGATCACACAGAGCCTCCTAGGCAACCAATTTGTATTTGTAATATTGGAGAAAGCATTTCTGTATACAAGTACTAATTAGTATTATTATCAGGAAACTAATTAACTAGATATATGGGTGTAATGTGGATTTCATGTCCTGGGCTTCATATGTTTGTCTTTTTTCCCCAAACTAATTACACTATATGATTTCGAAATTTACAATACATGTTGGTTGATTACATAATGATTTGAAACCTGCAGAAAGAAAATTGCAGAAATGTAAAATCCAACTTATTACTGTCTAGCCATAATCAGCACTATGAGCTCAGCTCATAGCCCAACTGGATGGCAAGTTCGTGTTTAAATTTTGTGACCAAACTTCGAAGACAGTATGTGTCTTTTGCACCCAGACCCACCCAAAATCATGACGCAGACACAAGCGTATGGGTTAATAATGGGCAACATTTATTAATGCCAATTAATGAATTAAACCACATTAGACCAATTAAAACAAATGATAGAAAATGAAAACTGGATTAAGCCAAGCCTTGAGATTGAGATCTGCGGAGGGGACCTGGATAATTTTAAAAGATCAGTGTGGGCCCCTATAAATCTGAGTGCTACGGAACTGAATTCCAGCAGCTCAGATTTTTGAGCGAGTAACCTTGGCTCTAGGCCGCAGAGTAGTGAGCTAGCTACTCCTGGCCTTTCATTGCCGGCACATTATCTGTGCCTAGGGAATCATGTCCATCTCACCCCCGACTCCAGCCTTGAGGCATTGAGTCTGTGATCTGGGCAGTCCTCAAGGAGGGCTCCTGTCCTCAGCATCTGGCCTTGAGGCTTTGATGGCTAGGTCTGAGGAAGCCTCCTTTCACCTTCTAGAAGGTGCCTCAAGGTTTTCACCGAATTATTTCCATTTGCCCCCTTTATTCCCTAATCCCGCACTGACCCTATCAAAGAGGGGACCTAGCCCATGCTTAGGTCACCTCACCCCCCACCAGAGCCCAAGGTGATGCCTAATACCCTGCTGCAGATCCTCAAGGAAAATGTCGTATCCCTCATCAGAGAGGTGTACTCCATCATCCCAGTACAGGTGTGGCAAAGCGTGTTTGATGTCTGGATGGGGGATGACCCCTCCTCCACCAGCCAGCAAAACCCTCCTCAAGGAACCATTCACCTTCCTCCTGGCTTCAGCCATCTGCTTGGGGGCACCACGCTTCCACACTCTGCACTGAAGCATGTCGGACCAGATGATTCTCACCCCGGGAAGGCAGCTTGGATCGAAGTGAACTCCTCCTCCACCTGGAAGTGAAGTGACAAGCTCTTCCTCACTCCCAAGTCATTCTCACCCAGGTGGATCAACAAAACTTGAGACGGGGAGCCACCACACAGCTGCTGAAGCAGGACCGGGAGAAGCTGGCTCCACAGCATGCCACGCCGGCTGGCCCAATCAATGTGAGCGATCGAACTAAGGCCAAGTTGTGAACCCAAGCCAGACTCCCTAGCCCTGCGAAGGGCCCAGAAAACAATACTGTGGCCACAAATCAGAATGCGCTTAGGCTCACCACTCCCGCCAAGACCTGTAAAAACAAAATAAGATCCAGAACTTCAAACTTACACAAGTAAAACTATTGAAAAGGTCAGATATACTTTTTTAAAAATCCAGACTTCCAACGCCCAATGGCCTGAATACGCCTGCCTTCCAGGCCCAAAAGTGCTGCTGTAGAGGCCACTCTAATGCGAAAGAGTGGGTTCCAAAGCTTCCAGCTGAGGCACCAGCCATCTCTAAGGCTTTCTTCACCACTGCCCAGAACTGGTAACGAGTCAAAGGTGACTGATCCTTGTGCTGCAATAAAAACCCCGGGTTCCGCCCCAAGGCGAATATAATCAGCCAAGTTGCGAACCGGACAGAATTCAAAAACCTCACATGATGCTAACCAGACCCAAGAGCCTTTGCCCCTCTGATCTGTCTTCGATTTACATAGCCGGACAGACAAACCCCCATCAATAAAGGCAACATCAGAAAAACCCAAGGCTCCGGTGGAACAATCTAACTTGGAAGCAGCAACTAACTTGCTAACCCTGAAGGCCCCCCAAAATGCCAGGGGCATGGCAGCCTTGAATAGTTGACACTCGAAGTTAGAGTCACATAAGACTGCAAGAGCCCTGACGCAGACCAAGAGCAGAGTCGGTGAAATGGGGTAGCGTGCATCAGGCTGTTGAGGTGCCACCCTAGCCCAGCCTTCCAGCATCTTCCTAACTCTAAAATCCCCAGTAGGGTCAGAGAACCCCAATGCGTTGGAGTAAAAGGCCAGACCTGTCAACTTGCCCACTATGGAACCTTTAACTAAACCTTTCGACTTAAGAAAAACTGAAAACTGCAAAACATGGTCAGTCAGGATTGACCAGTCCTCAGCCAAGCCCGCTGATTGGTGAAAAGCTGCAAACTGAGAAAAGGCCCTCCTATAGCTGGACCTGGTGCAGGGAGCCAATGAAGCCTCTATGGCTTGCTGGACCTCGATCTTCCAAGGTGCCACATCCATGGAGGCACCAAGTCTGGTATGGCTCTGGCTAGGGGGGCAAGTGCCTGGAAATGATCTACCTGAAAATGAGAAAGGGAATCTGCAATCTCGTTATTGAGGCCAGGAACATGCCGCGCCAGGAAAAGAATATTATATTTAAGGCATTGTAAAACAAAAACCCGGACCAGCCTCTTGACCCTGGGGGACCTAGATAACAAAGAATTGATAACCCAGACAGTTGCCTGGTTATCACACCAAAACCTAACTGACCTATTGGCCAAAAAATGGGGCCAAATGTGTACTGCAACTATTATGGGATCTAAAAATGTCAGGTCCTTAGTGATGCCACTAGCAACCCAGTCCTCAGGCCAGCACTCCGTACACCAGAATCCTTGGAAATAAATGCCCATGCCCAAGCCACCGGCAGCATCAGAGTGGACCTGCAGCTCAGCCTCTAGAAGTACCTCAGTTCTCCAAAAGGAAATACTATTAAACTGGTCCAGAAACCCTCAGATCCTCCCTCATGCCACCAGATACCCTGATTCTGTGATGAGGAGCCCTAAGACCTTTGGCAGCATCCCACAGGCGCCTGAGAAATGCTCTCCATGTCTTCCATGTGACAATGGAAAAACTCTCAAGAGATGAGCCAGTGCATTTTGTAAAAAAGAAGAACAGAGATATGACTTTACAACAGTACTTCAGCAACTTATTCAGAATGGATGGCAAGAAAATATTTGGGATAGAGGAAATTCCCATCAGACTATATGACTATGGCTATGACAGCAAGATTATTATGGAATACTGATAATGGAAGATTGGATACTGAAATTACTGGACTTAACAGGACTATTGAAGATGGAAGATGAAATTAATAGGGATAATGGAATAATGGCTATTGAAATTATTGGACCTAACAGATTTTGATGAGATGGATTAATCGAAATGTTTATTTGGAGAAAAATTGATAGATATATTTCTTAAAGAATTGAAACCTCTCTTTGACTTTTTGTGGAAAGAATAAAGTAATGTTTATGAGATTTGATGATTAATTAAGATAACTACTGGAGGAAAGTGATTTTATAATATAATTTAAGAGACAGGATTGTTATATATTGTAGACCTATAACTGATTTGATCTGTGACAAATGGGAAGTCAATATTTTTTTTTTGTTTAATCATTTTTGTTTTGTTTTGTTTTTTGTCTTTGAATGTTTTATGATTTTGTTTTGTATGTTTTATGAAAATTTGAATAAAAATTATTGTAAAAAAAAAAAAAGAAATGCTCTCCCGGGAGCTATTGTCTTGTACGCAAAATTTAAATGGCCCACTAGGACCTGAAGCTCCCGAAGAGTAAGTTTCTTGGCTGATATAGCCTGGGTCAGTCTTACCCTCAAATCCTCAAGCTTCTGGTCAGGGAGCCTGGACAATTGAAGTCCAGAATCCAATTCTATGCCCAAAAAGGTTAAGACTGGTGAAGGACCCTCAGTTTTTTCAGAAGCCAGTGGGACACCCAGCTCCTCAGCAATGGACGCAAAAACCTGCATAAGTCGAAGACAATCGTCAGAGCCAGCAGCTCCAGCAAAGAGAAAATCATCCAAATAATGGATGATACTCTCCGAGCCAGTCCTTTGCCTAACCACCCATTCCAGCATGGTGCTAAAAGTTTCAAACGCCGCACATGAGATGGAACATCCCATGGGCAAGGCCCTATCAACAAAAAAACTTGCCCTCAAAAGAAAAACCCAGCAAATCAAAATCATGAGGGTGAACCGGAAGCAGGCGAAAAGCAGACTTTATGTTGCATTTGCCAAGCAGAGCTCCTCGGCCACAGCGCCACACCATAGCAACGGCGCTGTCAAAGGAAACATATGAAACAGAACATAGGTGCTGAGGGATTGCATCATTCACTGAATCCCCGTGAGGATAAGACAAGTGGTGAATGACGTGAAACTCTCCTGAGGCCCGCTTGGGTACCACCCTGAGTGGGGAGATCCTCAAGTTGGGCAAGGGCAAGGAATCGAAACGGCCAGAAACCCTATCCTCCCTAATCTCTTTCTCCAATTTAGCACAGACAATGTCTTGCAAACCAGAGACAGATTTAAGATTCCTGGACATCCGGTGAACCCTAGGGCCAACATAAGGAATACGAAAACCTTCTTCAAAACCTTTGGCTAAATATTCCGCAGTGGCCCTATCTGGATAGTCCTGCAAGACCCGGACCAAATTGGCTACGTTAATGGGACTGCTGGCCTTTAACAGTTGCAGCTGTGGGCGGGGGGTTGACAAAACCACCTCCGTGGCTGGGATGCTGCCCCCTGCTCCCCCCTCTAGCGGCTCTGCTACGTGCACAGTTGATGACGGCATGGCCTGCACCACAGCTGGAACATTCATATCTGAAGCGACATGGCTGCCTCCTGCAGTGACCCTGGGAATTGAAATCCCAGCAGAGCAGGTGGGGTTGAACCACCTGCCCCGCAGCCCCAGAAGAAACCAGGGGAGCAGGAGAGCAGGCCAACAAATGCCCACTATCAGCATGCTCACCAATGGCTTTGCGTGCCAGGGCCAGGCATTGCATCTACAGCTCTTGTTGCGGAATGTCCCAAGGGAGTGCGGAGTTCAAAGCCTCCCTCATCCTAAAATTTTCATCATACCTGAGCCACGCTGGGCCCAGGTACTCTGAAAAGGCCCTGTGGATAATGTCCAGATACTTAACTAGAGCTGGCCCCTTCCACAAGTGGGCCTGCAAAACTATGCCCATGTAGATAGTAAAACCAGATAACCAGTTTCCACAGTTTCTGTCAGCCTGCTTCCGTTTTATTTTTTCTTTGTCCCGGGACTCAGAACTGTCCTTGCCCATGGGTTCCAGTTCCCGAAAGAGGAGGGGGAAAAGGTCAATGTACTCGGCCCTCCAAATCTTTTCTTTGGTAGCTGGGCGCAAATGGTCACCCAAAGGCAGAGCAGTTTCACCATAAGGCAGAGCCCCAGCACCATGAGCTTGAGACAAGGAATAACCCCTGAGGAAATACAGAGATGGCTGAGGTGGTAAGTACCCCATAGGAACCAAAACCAGTAGAGTGGGGGCCACTTCGGCAAACCTGCTGACTAGCTGAAAATGGACTGGTGAGGGAAGGCATGGAATGACTCTGGGGGCCAAAGGCACCTTGAGGCCCAACTGAACCCATCCCCCAAGGTTGAGGCTGGGAAGGACAAACACCCCAGCTACCTGAAGGCGTGTAAGTGCCCCAAGCCACATCCTGACTGTGTGCGTGCAAATCAGGATCAAAAGAGGCACCATACTCACCATAGGACTTTGGTTCAGGCCACTGTCCAGCCTCCCTCTGACTAGCCGTAGAGGTACTAGGGACCTCACCATCCTCGTGGTCTGCCAAGGCTTTAATTCTCTTAGACAGGACCCGGAGAGACTTGCCTTTCTTATCGCCCTTATCTGCAAGATGAAGTGAATCAGACCTTTTACCTTTTGCTAACTTTGCCTTTTTTCGTCTGGATTCCTCCAGAGACTGGACCTTAGCCAGCATAAATGTGATTTGGGCTTCCTCATCACCATCATCAGAAGAGGAAAGAACAGGTACTGAGTGCTTAGGAGGCTGACGCTTAGCCAAGCCTCCCTTCTTTTGCACTGCTTTCTTAGGCCCCATTGGAAAATTGCCAACCAGAGCCAAAGAGATAAGACCAACTGGAAGGAACTCTAACCTCCAGCTAACAAATGCCAATTTATTATTATTATTGTTAATATTATTATTATTATCAACAACAACCACAACAATAATAAACCAAAATGGCCTTAACAAAACTATTGCACACAAACCCCAACAAACCAAGAAAATCAAATATTGTCCCAACTACAACAAAATTAATTAAGATCTAAAGCATGAGCAAAGTCTACTAAAAATAAGTAATTCAAGAGGGAGGGAAAGAACTTTACCCCACCTAAATTAATATTAATACTAATTAAACTTAACTTTATATTTAACTTAATCATTAACTAATATCACTAAATAAAGATAACTACCACCAACCCGAAGAAAAACCACAAACCACCACCCCACACAGAAACCAAAGTAAATCCCAGACCCTGTTGTTGCCAGGTGGCTTTGCGTGCAGCCCCTGGCAGACTAACCATCTGCACCCGGCACCAGGGGTCATGCCCCATTGAGGCTGGGCTCAGTGCAAAAAGCAATCCCCCCCTCCAAAAGCAAAGCTGGGGTAGGGGACCAGGATTGCCGTTCTCTTGTGAACAGCTGCTAGAAACCCAGTTAAGAATAAGTCAAACTGAATGGTGCGGATTCTTTTATTTCTTGTTTTGGTTTAAATTAGCTGTACAAAATTACTAATGGCAAACTTTAAATTAATAAATCTGGAACTTTTCTTCATGGCCTTTATGTAAGATTTTTGTACCTTTTTTGCAAAATGCAGAATTTGTAATTGGACCATGAATAATCTTATGCTCAGCTACCTTGAGGTCAGTGCATTAAAACGTCATCTAAATTTGGATATCTTAATTTTTAGTTTCATAAGGACATAGCTAATTTCACAGAACACAGTTCTTATTATTTCAGTAGTCCAGGTGATATAAATTTTGGCATATCCCAGCACAGTAAGAGATGACACATAGATGTTGGGTATGCTTTAACTTGGATACTTGCACTGAGCAGGGGGTTGGACACGATTCTATTATATGATTCCATGATAGTGCAAATTTATTTTCTTTTGCTTTATGGGGTGGACCTATACCAGCAGGTTCAAATTACAACTTACAGTGGCCTGGTTCACAGAACACAGTAAGCCAAACTATAGCTTACTGTGAGTTCAAGTGTTAGTGCAGTCCCAGTAAGCCATAATTTTGCTTACTCTGTAGGGCAAACGAGATGCAACTGTCTGACAGTGGAACAGACTGCCTCAGAAGATGCCTCCTTCATTAAAGGTTTTCTAATAAGAGACTGGATAATCGTTTATGAATGATGATGAAGTAGTGGTTTTCCTGCATTAGCAGGGGATTGGACTCAATGACCCTGAGGTCCTTTCCAACTCTGATTCTGTGACTTTTTTGGGGAGTTACAAAGTACATGCATTGTATCCCTAACTCAATAAAAAAATAAATCAATAAAAGGCAAGTGATTAGCTTTGCATAAAAACCAAGACATACCACTGATTTCAGTGCATAATTTTCAATATCAAAAGCAAAGCAGATATATTTGTTTTACATCATCAAGGGGTTTGTGTGTGTGTGTGTGTGTGTAACAGGTACAATGGCAGATTACGAAAATTAGGTAAAGATTCAGTATATATTAGAATATAGTAATAGTGAGACAATAGATACTGTTTTTAATTAAAGTACAATTATACATGACAATATTTTTTCATTATGCCTTAGTTTTATCATCATGACTACTCATTATTAAGCCATATTTTTGTTGATCCTGGGTTATCTTTTAGGGTTTTCTGGGGTTTTTATTGTTTACAGCTTATGATTAGCTTGGAGAGAGCTTAATTATGAGTCTGGGTTTGGACAACACCTTGGTGTGAGATAGCAGCAAAAAGGACCGGTGAGGAGTAAGCAGCTGTGTGCTCCTCTCTAGGAGCCCCCATGATTTTGCTTAGCATGACGTGAACAAGGTCTCTATCTGAAGATTCTTATTGGGGAATGGAGAGAAAATGGTGAGAATCTCAAGGGAGAGCGATGTGGTTCTGGCCTCATCCGCTGCCGGCATGCAGCCTCTGAAACATGACCCCTGATGGAATGCTGCCTTCAGTGGGGTAAAAGGTTCTTCACCCCTGATTTGAGATGTAGTTTATTTATTATATTGTCCATTCAGAGAGAAAAACGAATAAAGGATGCACAGTTGACTCATAAGATTCAAGAATAAATTCTTACTAGGTAGGGTAGATAAGTTTGTAATTCATAAAGTACATGGATTTGCCAAAAAGGCAGCAGAACCATGTATTGTTGTGTAGCAGAGACAGACTATTAGTCACAATGGAATTCAATAGCAATATTGGCCATGCTTGCATGTAATAAAAAAACATGGTTTAACTCTGCATCAATAGTTCCCAAACTTTTTTTCTCATGGACCACTTGGAAATTGTTGATGGCCTCGGTGGACCACTTAATGATTTTCTGCGTGTTGTAATAATTTCAATGAACTGTGCTAGAAACTATAGGAATTTTAATTGTAAGTTTGTTGCTTTTATTTATTATGATTTTCATGCCTTAGAATTCAAATTGTAATATAATGAAATATATTATAAGAAATGAAAGAAACAATAAAAATAGAATTAAAATCAATATGACTATTTAATGCAGGCATGGCCGGACCACCTGAATGAAGCTTGCAGACCACTGATGGTCCATGGACCACAGTTTGGGAACCCCTGCGTTACATGAATGAATCTCCAGAAGCCTAAAAAATGCCCCTTCTGAGATAATAACGCTAAACCAAAGTTCTCTGAACGTGAAACAAAACGCTGCAGAAGTTCTCCTACTGGTCATACAAGAGGATGAGAGGGGAGGGAAAGTGTACTAGCCTGATACTTTGCTTGGTTTCATGGAGGCTTGTCCATGCAGTGCTAAACCATGGTATAGCATCACATGCAAACCAAGCCATTCTGTTGTTTTTTAAACTATATATATTTATTGATTTTTGAAAAAAAACCAAGAAATATTACATATCAGCAAAAGGAACACTCTTCCTTCCCTCTGTCCCTCCCCACCCCAGGCTATTCTGTTTTGACATTTTTAATGTTTTTTTCCTCCCCTACTAGATATCTGATTAATATTTTTATAATCTCATATGTTATATGTGCATTCTTTGATATTGTATAACAGTTGCAACCCTTTGAGTAATAAATACATTTATTTATTTCTTTAATGTATATCCTGTCCTTCCTCCCAAAGAGCCCAGTTGAACTTTGATAGTATTTTAATTCTCTCTTTCCCTTTCCCCCTCCTCACACTTCCTTGAGTGGTGAGGATTTCAGATTTGGTTTAGTTTGGTTTGGATGACAGAACATTGGAGACTTATGGTGTCTTTGTAATATTTGTTTTACGTACAAATATACAAGCAGTGCGCTTTGGGAACAAATGGACTCAATTTGACAAGCTACTAAGTCTGCATCGTGTTTTGTAAAGAAGGCAATTGCATCCCAAAGTGTTTTGCCTTTAGTTAACTTTCAGATCTCTCTGTTTCTCTATCCAAAGAACAGATGTTCACTGCCACAACGCCATATCTCTGCATTTTCCGCAAGCAGATGCTTGTTATCTTCCAAAAGCAGGAGAGGGAGAGAGAGGGAGTGTGTGTTTTGGTCATTAGTTCCCATTGAGGGAATATCAGCTTGTCATTCCTGATTGTCTCAAAGCAGACTGTCTCCCAGCAGCTGTAACACCATTATTTGGGGCACATTTTATAGTAGGGGTTGGCATGCACAAGCCATTTGGGGTTCACCTGTTAACATTATAATGACAATTTGCCATTTTTGTTCACTCAGATATGCTAGTTAATCACCCTTTTAGCACAATTTAGGAAATAATAATTTCAGTTAGCTTTAAAAAAAGATTCAGATAATTTACAAGGTTTAATTAGTACATAGTGTCTCTGTTTATTAAAATATAATAATATGAAGGCAGTAACACAAAGGCAGTTGGATATGAGAAGCATATCTATTCTAAGCATAGACCTGCTGCTGCTTGTTCTACTTCTACCAACACCAGCTTGGATGTAACCTCAAAGCTGACAGCCTGTTATAAAATCAAACTTTTTAGGTTAGCAGTTTTTAGATTTTTCTGCAAAATGAACCATACAACAAAAGGAGAGCTGCCATTAAAAATATCTTCCTTTTATGGTTGGTGAGATTCTGGTGAAGTTTGTTTATTAAGTTAGGCTCCTTTTGGGAGGAATGGTAGGATATATATTTAATAATAAATAGAATATTTATTTAATAATGTATAGGTTGCCTTTTGAGGCATAGTACACTCAAGAAAGCTTACACAACATAAAGCAAAATACAGTTTCATATTACTAAAGCAGTAACAATAAAAGAATGGCCAGATAAAATAGACATAATAATATGAACCTCAGCAGAAAAAAAAGCTATTCATTCTAAGATGAAGATGAAAATGGACTGCCTTCAAGTCAGTCCTGACTTATGGCTACCCTATGAATAGGGTTTTCATGGTAAGCAGTATTCAGAGGAGGTTTACCATTGCTTCCATCTGAGGCTAGTCCACAATTGCCAGCTGGGGGGCAACTGGGCTCCTTGGGACAATGCAGATTGCCCGGGGCTGCACAGGTAGCAGGGCACATAACCCCTGAGCCACTCACTGTGGGGGTGATCTTTAGCTGGCCCTTGACACCCAGGAGACACGAGCGGGGATTTGAACTCACAGACCCTCTGTACTCCCAGCCAGGCTCTCCTCCCCAGTGTGCTATACCAGCTGTTTCATTCTAAGCTAGGTTTCTAAAAACAAAAGAAATGTTAAAAGGCCTTATTTAAGATAAGGCAGACCAGAATAAATGGATTTTAAAAAGCCACTTGTTTGCAGCCTTGAGGCTATGTGCACCTCTGTGAAGAAGGAATTCTACAGAATTGGCTCTTCCTCTCAAAACTCAGGCTCAGAATCAAACTTCTGGGGACCATAAATGCTGCCTCAAATATAGAGGCAAGTTTTCCATGCTCCCAAGATTTTCTCTAGCTTGGATCAAAAACCTGTGATCATATTCTGGTTTGATAGCCTACTTATAAACAGAGATGAAGCCATAGTTCCTACTTTGGATATAACAGAAAACTGTGGTTTTAAAAAAAACCCTGAACGTTTTGCATTCTGGTGTGCTAGAGAAATGAGGATGGCGCAAGAAAGCACAATGTTCATTTTATGTGTAATAAAACATGATTAATTAGGCTGAGAACTTTGCATCTTAACTGACCATTATCATTATGTCATCATAGGTCTATTTTTGTCTTCTTAAATTTTATTATATTATTGGTCTGCATTTTGCAAACAAGGTTAAAAATGATATATATAACAACCAAAATCAAACTAGTAGCTGCAGCCAAAGAGTTCATTCAAAACAGTGTATAAAATTTGTTCACACCCTACTTTATGGCCGTTACTATACTCTTAGGGTTGCCTGTCACAATTTTGTAGCACTTGGTAGAAAAAATCAGCAACCAATACATACAATTGGATGAATTCCCCTCAGGGCATAGACTCTAGTTCTTTTGACGCTGTGACTGCAGGTACCTCAAGCCCCCCTTACCAATTGTGTACAGCCATTCTTGCTTAAAGGCCAATGTCTCGCTTTGCCCTGGTCTTAACAAATTAACTGTTTTGTGCAGTAATCTCTTGAAAGCTGAATGTGTCATTTGAACATTGAACAGTGAGAGAAATATATTAAAAGAGTCTAGCCTTCAAGTTGGCAATGGGATTGAAAGTAAAACTGTCAATATCATAATGCCATTATACAAATCTATGGTATGATGTGATTACATTCTGAATCCTCCAAGTTCAGAAAAGAGCAAACAAAATTATCAGGGGGCTGGAGCAATTCCACTATGAGAAAAGGCTAAAACATTTGGGTCTTTTTAGCTAAGCGGAGGGGAAGGCTACACAAGTAAGGGGGGACATGATAGAGGTCATCCATCAGAGTGACCAAGGCCGATTCAGTCCCATAACCAGGCCTGAACCCAGATTCGAATGGGTCAAGATAATGTGTTTCATCCAACCCTCTTGATCGCTTTCCCTACAAAGGGAGTATCTGCGAGGGGGTAGTAGTTGTAACAAACCAATGGGTCCAGGGTGGGCTTTTTCAGGAGTGGTCACATCACTACCTATTTCAGGGTGGCTGCGACCACTCTCTCTCACAAAGATGTGTTGACCAGTTGCTGAGGAACAAGAACAGAAGAGGCCTATTCCCCTCATGTTCTGCTTCTTGGTTCTGGTTGGCCACTGTGAGAAACAGAATGTTGGACTAGGTAGGCTTGTGGTCTGATCCAGCAGGACACTTATGATTTTAACTCGTACTGTTCTAATCCTGAGCCAGAGTTAAATTCCAGTGTGTTGATCATCTGTATTATTTATTTAATAATATAGATTTTAACTCATGCTGTTTAAAACCTGAGCCAGAGTTAAATTGTATGTGTTGGTTGAATGACTGTATTATTTACATAATAACATAAGTAAATGTTTGTAGCTCAGTCATAGTTGTATGTGTTACTACATTCACACATTTTCTTTTACAATTCACAGTACTATTTTACTGTCCTCTTTGGCCATGAAGGACAGAAGCCGCTGGAGCTCCGTTGTGAGGAAGAAGCAGATGGAGAAGAATGGGTAGAGGCTATTCACCAAGCCAGGTATGAAACCAACTCTGACAGTGATTGCCTAACAAACCAGTGTCTACTGGGGAAGAATATCCTTCCTTGCCTCTTGTACCTGTTCTGGCTTCAGACTTCAAGGTTTGCATTCGTGCACCAGCACCATTACCTCTCTCTGTCCTTTCCCTGACACAAAGAGAGAACTACAGTCTAGAGCATTCCAATGTTGTTCTGAGGACCAAACTACACATTACAATAGCTGTGTAGCTGCACATTGAAGTGGAGAGGTTTTTTTACACAAATGGCCAGTGCAGGAAGCCTAAACTGAATAGAGACCCTAGCATGGGGGGGGGGAAGGGAGATTGCCCTCCACCATGGTCTCAATCCAGATTTGCTTTAGAAATAAGCTCCATGGTCCCAATCTGGATCAGGCTTCCACTCTGCTAATTTGTGTAAAAAAGCCCTGCACTTAAAGGCACAGCTACGTAGCTAACAACATGTAGTTTGCCCTTCAGTGGACAGTTTATTCCCACCACCAGTGACCAGGAAGTGTCCAAAACTCTCATCCCTATTATTCTTTTATACTGTAAGTCATTATATGTACAGATAAATCTATACACTTCCATATAGTAACAATTTTCCTTCTGCCACCCCAGTTTGATTCACTACTCTGCTGTTTAGAATAAAACCCTCTAACAACTTTTGGCTTGAGCTGCAGCACCAACAGAGTGCTAAATGTGAGCACCTTCTCCTAATATAATGCATTTTTGTATGTTATTTTCACTAATATATTCATTTTAATGTACACCTCTTACTATATGCATTTTTGTAATCACTGCTTGGTTGGAGAACTGTATTGCAAAATTAGGATAAGTGCAAATTGAGAAGGATGACGGTGTTTCGGGTCTTAGATTGTTTTGGAAAGTGCAAATTTGAGAAATTCAGCTTTAAATGTGAACTGAATTGAATCTCTCTCCCATCCTTAATGGAGGGAACTTTCAGTACCTGTAATGCACTGTGCAGAAGCATTGTTCATTAAACATGTGTGGGATAATTCTTTTAGCACATTCTTGACTGACACCAGATTCAAATTGCTAGTTGAAATTCCTCACTTTGGTCATCATTATACTTCCAGCTAATCAGGTTGTCAGTGAGGAGAATGTCATGTACTCCCTTCAAACAGGAAGACATCAGTGCTGAAAGCATGGACTATAGCCACCTCTTCGACATAGTTCTTGGCAATCAGCTGGTGTAACAACTGGCTCATTTGATGGTGGCCATTTCTTTGAATCCTGTTACGCATCACTGACATACTGTGGTTCACTGTTTAGGTCTGTTTTTTTCATTAACAGACTTACATGGTTACTGATTCCCCTGTCATATTTTCCCTTACCATTCTGGTATTGTTACAACAGTTAGATCATGCAAGAGGTGCAGATGACATGGTTATTTCTCATACCAATGTCTCTGTTTTCTGGGATGTGACATAAAAGCTGTCCTTTACTGTGGGGAAAGGATGTGGACTCTGGGTTAAATCAGGAGATAGTGAGTAGCAAACTGTTTCTGTGAGCATGGAAATATTGATATTATGGATGATAAAATGTGGAGGAACCCTAAGAAATCTCAAGCCATCCTTGCTGTTATCTTTAGGCAGCAGGCAATGAGCTCTTATCAGGTTTAATCTGAATTTATTTTCCAAGCCAGCAAACAAATTTAATGATTATTCCTGGTTTCTCCCTTAGAGTAGTTAGAATACTTTTATATCACAACAAATAGCTTATTCATAGTTTTTAAATTATATGGATAGAATTAGGTTGACATTTTGACTTCCGGGAAGGGTGACTTCACTTGTGCCTGCTTTTCGAGACGAGCTCTCGTCTCAGAAGAAGTTTTTTCAGCGTAAATCAGTCAGAACATTCTTTTTGACTGATGAAGATTTTCTCTCGGGAAGGGAGAAACATAGAGATTAACCATAAAAGCCTGTTTTTGTTTGGGAGGACTGGATCTCATTAATTTATGAGAGAAGGTTCAGCCAGCAATGCCGGAGGACGTCCATCACGCTCTAGCTGAATAAACGACACGTTTATCTTTTCTTTAAAGAAGAACGGACTTAAACAAGCAAGCACCCTTCTTTCTATATTTTTTTTTTATTTGGTTTAAATCATTGCTGCAAAAAGAGATTTGTCAATGTATCAGCTATAAAGATCTTCTGGGTGAGTTAAAATTTTTCTCCTTTATTCACGAAACTGAGGAAAGAAATGGAAAAAGCCTATCTTAGTTTTTATTGCAAAAAGCTGTCCTGGAAGTGCATTTTAAAGATATAAACAGAAGAGGGATTTCTATTTCGAGGAGGGAAAAAAAATAAATAAATTTGATTTATGAACTTTGGAGCATTATATGTTTGGGATTATTTTCTTTTTGGTCTATTTCATTTTGACGAATCTACTTGTTCACGACGCCACTAACTCTTTTGAAGCTGGGAACTAAATTTGTTTTGTATTCCTGAACATAAGAGATAAGGCAGGCTGTACTGTCTACATTGTGACTTCATCGAGCCTGGAATATTAACCCAATTGTGACTGAAATAATTTTTGTTTTTGTGGTTCTAAGAATGGCAATCAGGAAAGGGGCTGAGACCATGGAAGAAATCATGTTTCAGAAAATAATGGATGAGATTGAGATAACGAAACAAACCCTGAGACAGGGTAGACAGAAGATGAAAAATGAATTTAGCAAAATGACGCAGGAGTTTAAAGAAATAGTGGATTCTGTGAGAGAGGCTCTGGAGACTGGAACAAATGTAGAATTGGAAAAAGATCTGGAGTCTATGGATACAAGAAACAAAGCTTACTGCTTGGAACTTAACGTTGTCTCTGAAGAAATTAATGAAGATAATAGAGATAAAGTTATCAATGTCTTGGATAATTTTGGGGACTGGAATGATGTGATGGAGTTTGACATAGAAAAAATCTATGGAATTGGCTACAGATATGGGACAATGGAAAAATTCTTAAGAGATGAGCCAGTGCATTTTGTAAAAAAGAAGAGTAGAGATGTGACTTTACAACAATATCTCAGCAACATATTCAGAATTGATGGCAAGAAAAGATTTGTGATGAGGGAGATTCCCATCAGACTCTTATTATATGACTATGGCTATGACAGCAAGATTAATATGGGATACTGATAATGGAAGAATGGATACTGAAAATACTGGACTGAACAAGACTATTGAAGATGGAAGATGGAATCAATATTGATATTGGAAGAATGGCTATTGAAATCATTGGATCAAACTGGTTTGACGAGATGGATTAATCTATATGTTTATTTGGACTATGGCTATGATAACAAGATTATTATGGGATACTGATAATGGAAGAATGGCTATTGAAATTATTGGACTTAATAGGATTATCGATAATGGAAGAATGGTTACTGAAATTATTGGACTTAACAGGATTATTGAAGATGGAAGATGGAATTAATATTGATAATAGAAAAATGGCTATTGAAATTATTGGACCTAGTGGATTTGAATGAGATGGATTGGTCGACATGTTTATCTGGAGAAAAATTGAAAGATATATCTTTCAAGGAATTGAAATCTCTCTTTGACTTTTTGTGGGAAGAATAAAGTAATGTTTATGAGATTTGATGATTAGTTAAGATAGCTACTGGAGGAAAGTGATTTTATAACATAATTTAGGAGACAGGATTGTTATATATTGTAGACTTATAGCTGATCTGCGATAAATCGGAAGTCAACATTTTATTTTATTGTTTAATAATTTTTGTTTTGTTTTGTTTTTTGTCTTTAAAAATTTGAATAAAAATTAATGAAAAAAAAGAATTAGGTTGACATTTTAAAGACCTCAAATCTTGATTATATATGTTTTTTAAAAATGATTGTTACAAGGAATCCAAAATTAGAATAGTCAATTTAGGATGCAATCCTAAATGCATGGTGGGATGCACTGAGTAGACATGCATAGGGTTGTGCTGTTAATTAGTTCTTTTATATTCCTTTTTCTGTGCTTTTTCTCAGGCAGGCAAAAATGTAAGGAAGTGAGAGAATTTGTTGATTGGAAAACAAGCCATGCAGAAATAGAATGTTTCTGTGTAAAAGGTGATATTGCTCAGTCCTGCAGTGTCTGTGTACACCCTGTCCAGCAGCCAGCCAGAGCTATGATTCCACTGAATGGCTTATATGCTTAAGGGCAACATTCCCACCGAAGAGCAGCCAGAGTCCTCAACAGCAGTCTCTTGCATCCATTCCTACAACAATCATGGTTACGTAATAGTTTAAAAAATGATAAGAACTTTAACGTATTCCTTAGAAACATATCTCAACATTTTACTAGAGTAGGAAAGATGTAATGTATTTTTCTCTTCACTTTAATGTAGTATTTTCAGATGTAGTATTTTCCTCTTTACTTTGAATGTATTACCTACCATGATCACTCAGACTGTTACTGGCATTCTGCTAAATGAAACATCACCCCCCCCCTTTTTTCTTCGTAGCTATTCAGATATTCTGATTGAGCGGGAAGTATTAATGCAGAAATATATACATCTAGTTCAGATTGTAGAGACTGAAAAGATTTCAGCCAATCAGTTACGACATCAGCTTGAAGATCAAGACACGGAAATTGAAAGGCTTAAATCAGAGGTATGTTCCAATACGATGTGCAGGTTACTTTTCATCACTTCATTGCACTGCACTATCATTATGAGCTAATATATATATATTAGGAATGCAATCTAATTCCCTTTTGAGTCAATAGCAAAACTCCCATTAATTATAACTGAACCCTAGGTTAATATTAAGTACCCACAATTGAGTATGTAGACATAGATTTATTTGCCTGATGATTTTCCTGACTTTATCATTATTATTGCATCTTCATTAATGATGCAAAATTCAGCTCAGTAAGTATTCCATTTTAAAACTGTAACAGTATCATCTAATTTTATTTGAGCCTTTATCAGTTCTGGAAGAAGCTTTGCTAAACCAGGGAGATGATTATGACATGCAAGGCTAAGAAGTCTTGAATGACTTGAAATTAACAACTTTGAAGTCTCAAGTTGGATTCTGGAACTGAATATTCTGGGTAGAAAACTTTAACAGTTCTTTCTTTTCTTTTTCTTTCTTTCTTTTGCCAGATTGTAGCTCTTAATAAAACTAAAGAACGAATGCGACCTTATCAAGGTAACCAAGAAGAAGAAGATCCTGACATTAAAAAAATCAAAAAGGTAAATTTTCATATATCCTGTTTAAATGGAGAAGAGATAATAAAACAATTTGCCCATATTTTCCATTGAGTTAGGAAAAATAATGTATTAAGTGTAAAACTGTTACATTCAGCTCAGTATGGGTCCAGTTTTAAAACTAGCAGAATCACCTAATGTCTGACTGAAGTGGCAGAAATTTGTGACTTGGGCTAGATGTGGATAAGGTGCATGTGACTCAAGCTACTGACAAAGCATAATACATTACACCCAGTAGAAAATGACTGTTTTAAAATGGCTTGCTAACCATTGTGCTTTCAAGCCATTTTCAATAAGATTTCTTTGCGGCTGAGGGTTGAAATAATACACAGACAACAGCAAGCTGGGTTGAACAAAGGGCCGCTTTATTTAACTTCAAACAAACCCCTTAAACTAAACCTGCAGAGGAGAAACCTAAGTGCGGGAGCTGTCTATAAGCAAGCAGCTAAAATGCAGCCATAGGGCGACCAGCCCCTGCTGGGGCAAGGGCAAGCCATTCTGCTTACCTCTTACCCTGCCACACCCTGTAGGTGAGCAGGGGAGCCTTCCCACATCCCCCCCCGGGCCCTACAACTCTGGGCAGATGAGATAAGTTGGCCCCAAAAGCAGCCCATATCCTGCCCCTACAGACCTGGCTTGCAGGCCTCCGGAGCCACCAATCACCTCCAAAGGTGCCTAAGGGGACCACCTAGCTGTCCTTACCTATTCCCTTCCCATACCTTGCCGCCACCAAAGGGGGACAAATCTCTGTTTAGTCCCACTTTACCCCACTGCTGAGAACCATGTCTCACTGACATCTCTGCAGGTCAAATAGAAAAATGCTATTACCGGCACCAGTGCGGTAAACTCCATGTGCCCTGTAAAGTTCAACCCTGGAGTGCCGTATATCGGGGTGATGTAAAACCAATCCCCATATGCTAGAAGAGCCAACTGAAGCTGCCAATTGACCTTCTTGTGAACCCTAGATACCCCTCGGGTCACCCAAACACACCAACCCTGCGAGGGAGTATGTTTGACCATATCAAACAATCCTGAGGCCATCGCTGCCTCATAACCTGCAGGTCCTGGCATGCCTGAAAACGGAGGGCCTTGCCCTCAAGTAGCCCAAGGTCATTAGCCCCCAGGTGAATGACCACAACCTGCAGAACCATCCGCACCAAAGCTTGCTGGAATAACATGGGTAGGAGCCCATCCCAGTGCATACTCTGACAACCTAGCCACCGAACATGGCTGATTGTCTGAGGCCCAGCTGTGAACCAACATGACTTTGTGGCCCTACAGCCTGACCAAAAGATCATGCCATGGCTGCAGAGTAGGATGTGCATCCGCTCCATCCCCATCCAGCAACCTGCCAAAAACAAAAACAGTTGGGAACAGTTAGGCTCCTGGACCTCCAGGCTCACCCAAATGTAACACCTGTACACCCCATAATTCTGCTGTCCGATGGCCTGTACCAGCTTTTGCGAAAAACCAAGATACACTGCCATGTAGGCAGCTCCAATTCTGGAAGATTATGTCACAAATTCCACTGGGTCCACTCCCAGGCCTTCCTGTGCTAATTGAGTGAGGACCCCAAACTGAAACTTTGTGAGGGGAGATCCCTCCGCATAAATAACAGATAACCAGACCTGGAGCCCTGAGCATCCAGGAAATGCTGAAATGCCCTCACAGGGCAGATGTCCAGTCTTGGGGAAGGATGGAACGATGGTGTGACCCTTGTGCTGCTGGTCCGCCACAAAACAAACATCAGACCACAGGAGGGTATGTAGAGAAGAGTCCAACTTGGACCCAGCAATTACTTCCCCAATCTGGAAGGCTTCAAAAATTAGTATGAGGGCCACTGCATGAAACCACTGAGCTTCGAAGAGTGATGAGCATAGGGTGCCCACTGACCTAACCATCCTAGTAGCAGGTCGGATGAAAAAGGGGGATGAGGATCAGGAGTAGGTGGGTGTTCTGAAGCCCACCCAGCCAGCACATGATAGACCCTTAAGTCCTCCGAATGGTCCTGAAAGCCCCCTGCCTTGGCCTTAAAGGAAAGCCTCACCAGCTTACCTCATAGTGTCCTGACAGATAGGCTCTTCTTCCTACCTTCCCTGAGGAATTCCAGGAGGCGATTCACCAGAATAGGCCACACATGCCTGTAGCCCCTGCTGGCCCCAAACTCCTGGAGCCCCCTACCTGCTTCCTGATAGCTGGTGAGCATGCTGGGGACAATGGATAGGCTTATGGCCCTGTCTGACTCCGCTCCCCAATCTCCCAATGTGCAGGTGCCCAGCACTGTCGAAACCTCTCCATCTGATTCCATGACAGTGCATCAGCAACACTATTGTCAATTCTCTGTATGTGCCTTGCTCAAATGGCGGTGCATGGCCTACAGCAGCTCCTTGGCATCCAACACTTCATCTTTCATCTGCCACGAGCCAAGAGGAGGCTTAGGGGGTGGTGCAGGCTTAAATAAGCCCCAATGCCCCACCCCCATGCAGACATGCCACGCACGCATGCCATATATGCCGTGCGACTACTTCCCTCCTCCAAAATGGCACCCAGGGCTTCACCTCCTGGCCGCAACTACGCCCCGCCCACCCACCCAGGCTGTGCTCAGGCAAGCGGAGCGGGACTTTCCATAAAATGTTGTTTTGTTTGTTCACTCTATAGTCATGTGTGCACTGCTCTGTAGTTGACCCTCAACTAAGTGGTAGAGCACATGCTTTGCCTCCAAAACAACCCAGGTTCAGTCCCCAGCATCTCCAGGTAGAGCTGGGAAGGACTTCTGTCTGAAAACCTTAAATGTTGCTATCAGTCAGTGTGGGCAATACTGAGTCTGGTGTGATTTGGTGTAAAGTAAGCATGCCTAGCAACAGCACACATCATACTGGGCATAAAGGAGGCCCAGCAGGACCTGCTATCACTGCTTGTGGGCCCACTGCTGCTGTTGATTCTCATTCTACTGCTGACTAGGCACTTGCACACCCATGATGGTGGTGGTGGTGCTCATTGGAACGCAGAGGTCTGTGTGGAAATCAGAGGCTTCATTATGCTGGCCCTGCCTTCAACAGAGGCAAGGCTAGGGTAAGTAACCCAGGAGTTACAGGGAATTTGTGTATGCACAGCCCAGATCTCTGATGAGTATTGCTGCTGGGCTGCTTCCTCCATAGGAGGAGTCTGCTCAAGGCTCTAGCGAGTACTGTTGCTGCCCTCACTACCCACCCACAAGTAAGCTGATGGGGAGTCCTGCTCAAGCCCCAAAAAACCAGACCTGAAGGCAGCTTTCAATGTTCTCTGTTCCAACAGAGGGTGGTTTGACATTTACAAAAGTGTACATATTTACAGGCAAAGTGTACTCCCCTGTCCACAGCAATGTCTGATGATTGCAGAGTTGTCTATTCTGCCTTGCATGCATGCATTTAAAAGGCCATTAAGAATGTGTTCTTTTGTTTAATTATCAGGTTCAGAGTTTTATGCGAGGTTGGCTGTGTAGAAGAAAATGGAAGACAATTGTCCAGGATTATATTTGTTCTCCGCATGCAGAAAGTATGCGAAAGAGGAATCAGATTGTTTTCAACATGGTTGAGGCTGAATCAGAATACGTACATCAACTTTACATCCTTGTGAATTGTTTTTTAAGGCCGTTAAGAATGGCTGCTAGTTCAAAGAAACCACCAATTAATCATGATGATGTCAGTAGCATATTCCTCAACAGGTACCTATTTATTTATTTATTTATTATACTTCTTGACCACCAGCAATACAACAGAATGCAACTACACTGCTATCCAGTACGTGCGTGTCTATTCAGAATTAATTCCACTGACTTCAATGAGATTTACTCTCAGGTAATTGTGTATAGGATGAAACCTAAAAGACCAAACAAGTATTTGAAGTATTTTGTAAATCTTATTCCGTTATGGCTAAATTATGTGGACCCAACTGTGGCAGATCCCTCCTAACTTTCTTCATCATGGAGTATTTCAGTAACCGCCTTACATCACATTTTGCTGTATTTAAACTTTTAGACATCTTTGAAACTGGATGTTCTTTCTATCCCTTTTACATGAGAAGCTGCAAATAGCTTATTACCAGTTCTCAGGTTTGTAGACCTGCCTTCCTGAAGCAACATCTTCAGAAAATAAAATAATAAATCATGCTATACTGTTGAGTTTCAAACGTAAGCTAGTTAATAACGTATTTTTATTTATTTGATGAGACTTTCTAGCCTACTCCATCTCAAATGTTTTGAACAATAGCTATTTATGCAAATATGCATGTGATGTGGCTATGCATAATATTATGTGCTGATAATATTCAAATAATATGTTTTAATGACAGAGTTAAACTTTTACTTATTGTTTCAACTCTTATTTATTTCCAGTGAGACTATAATGTTTCTTCATGAAATATTTCATCAAGGATTAAAAGCAAGAATAGCAAACTGGCCTACTTTAATTTTAGGTAAGTATTGTCTTTTGTACATAAAAATGTAATTATTGTATTACTCTTCACTAGGGCCATCCTAGGGCCATATGGGACTTGTAAGAGTCAGCAAAACTTTGTCAAAGACAAAATAAGGAAAGTTACATGTTTCAGATATGCATACTTCCTATGTCTGGACATATTAGACACCTTTCAATTTAAACTTGGCAAAACCAAGATATTCCTTTGATTCTGGAAAATCTGAAATCCCCTGCATGTTTTGGAATGTAGAATTTCAGCTGATGGATCATGGACCTATGTTTGTATGTCTATGAACTAAAAGTATGATGGTCTGTTCCTGGAAGATGATGGAATAGAATGATTTCCAGATGATGTTGGGTTTTTTTTCTGGTTGATGTGGCTCATGTTCCTGTGAAAACCCTTGTCAGTCTGTGGAATGCAGAGATGACCCAGGCAATTGACATGATCACTACAGATTGCCCTTTCCCACTTAGCTGAGACTGTGGGACTTGTATTGTATCCTAGAACTAAGGGTGATGAAGAAACATTTTTTTCATCACACCCATTGCAGAACTTTATCCTTTGTGGATTATGAAATCTAGGAGCTAAGAGATGGCTGGTTGGGCTACTGAGGTGATTAATGCCTCGTTATGAAAGGAGGTGGTCTCAGATTGCCTGAAAGAGTAGTAAAACTGGTCCTGAAGAAACTGTCCCTAGACCCAGAAGATATAAATAATTAAGGATCTTGATTTTCTAGATCTGTTTCAGTCGAGGTTTAGGCCTGGTTTTGGCACTGAAGCTACCTTTGTTGCCTTGATGATGACATGTGTCAGGAGAGAGATTGGGCGATGTAGTCCTGTTGATTCTTTTTGATCTTTCAGCAGCTTTCAGTATCATTGACCATGGTATCCTTTTGGAACTGCTGTCCAAATTGGGAGTGGGTCGTACTGCTTTGTATTTGTTCTGGTTCTACTTGGAAGGCTGAAGGTGGTGTTTGGAGGATGTTGGTTGGCCCCATGGACCCTCCAGTGTAGGGTTTTGCAGGGTTCTATCTTATTTCCCCAAGCAATTTAACATCTACATGGAACTGCTGAGTAAGGTCATCCAGAGTTTTGGAGTGTTTTGTCATCCGTATGGCTCTCAAGCAAGTGGTGGTAGACTTGCTGAATCAGTGCCTCACCGTGGCAATAGACTGGATAAAGGAAAACAAACTGAAGCTCATTCCAGACATGATAGAGACACTGTTAATAGGCAATTCCTTGACCCAGATAAATAGTGTGCAACCAGTTCTGGATGGGATCACACTTCCCCTGAAGGATCAGGTTTGCAACTTGTGAGTATTGGATGAATTACTGTCACTAGAGCACAAGTGGCCTCTGGGTGGTGGAGTGCTTTCTAAACTTCAGCTGATGACTCGGCTGCAGCCCTAGCCTGTCCATGTTCTGGTAATCTCTTGGTTAGATTAACACAGTGCCTTTGAAGACAGTTCGGAAACTGCAGCTGGTGCAGAATTTAATGGCAAATCTTAATGGGAACCAGATGGTTTGATCATACCACGTCAGTTCTGGCCCAGCTGTATTGGGAAGAACTGTCTTATCATATTATGTTTCATTGTGCAGAGTGGCTGAAAAGTAAAGTTGCCACACACACACCCCAGAAATAACAGAGACGGTGTCATTAACAGCTACATGTCAGGCAGAAGTTCAACCAGCATAACTTTCCTCATCTTTGTACCAAGAAAACTGGTGCCTCTTAAAGTCTGTGTGTCAGTTCCACTGTTGAAAGTATACAACTTCTGTTAGGCAAGAAAAGGTGGCAACCATATGCAGAGGGTTAATGCCATACTTTCTCTTATTGTTAGTGCACATTAGCAACCAAATAGTGACACTCCTAGGGGAATGGAATATATGTTCCTTGTTAGGACTTCAGATTGTGTAGTTCTCCGAATGTAGATAATTTGATCTGTTTTATTTATAAAAATGCCCTATGAAAAAAGGTGGTTAGCAGCAAATACCTTTCTCTTTGTTCTATATAGCTGATTTGTTTGATATCCTGCTACCTATGCTGAATATTTACCAAGAATTTGTTCGGAATCACCAATACAGTCTCCAAGTGCTTGCAAACTGCAAGCAGAACAGAGATTTTGACAAACTCTTAAAGCAATATGAAGCCAATCCTGCGTGTGAGGGCAGAATGCTTGAAACATTCCTTACCTACCCCATGTTTCAGGTATTTTTGTTGTTGTGCATGTATAAAAGCCAATTTATATTATTTTGGTTGTTATGCTAATAGTTATTGCTATGGCAGACTCTATTAATTTTACATGGTAGAAAGGCGTTTAGTCTTACAACCTTTTGCATTCCAGTCAAATGTTAAAAGGCTGTTAATATTGTCTTGTTCAATAGATCTTGAAAGTCATTTTGATTTTTGTTTAAAAATTATCTAACCATTTTGTGATATGAGGTTTTCTGCTGTCAAATTAAATATAGTTGCTCCCACACCCAAAAGAAGACTCAGGACACAGAAGTTGGAATAATGTTGTATTTATTAAAATATAACAATTTTGGATACCCTGCAGGTCAAAACAACCAAATTAAATGAATTAAAACTGTTTGGGCAGGTGAGATTTAATTAGTTCCAGTGGAGAAACATCCCTTCCCAGCCCCCTGGGCATGTCACATGCTGCAAGCCATGCCTCCCCATTTAAAGATGAGAAAGAAATACCTTCCTCCTTACCAGGCAAACCTTGGGTGTGAACCCAACCTGTGCACTGGGCCCTGCTGTTCTGCCGGTCACCCAAATGTGCAAGCTAGGCCATGAGGGGCACCCCCCCAGGTCCACCCATGCATAAAGCAGCAGTCGATCTCTAGAGGTTGCCCCTAGCCATATAACGCCTCAGAAACCTAATTTTTATTCCCCAGCCTCTTCACCTGCACAGACTCCATGCCAACAGGCAAGCAACCACACCACTCCAAAGCCAATCAAATTAAGCCCCGCAGTATGGAGCAGGCAAAACAAGAGTGAGGCAAAATGAAACCCCACCCCAAAATTCCTACACAGCTCCTAAGTGGCAACGAGCTAAGCTCACACTGAAAGAGTGGGAGGGCAGGCACAGCAAAAATGCAAAGAGGGTGAATTTGGGGTGGAGCTGGCTTTTAAGCCCAGTTCAACCGGTCCAAACCCAATTGGCTAGTGGGCCATGTGACCTCCCCCTCCCCTTGGCCCAAACCACCTTAATCTCCTTCCAAATGGAGGGGTGGAGGCATCCCCGCATAAAGCAGAAATGATACTCTCTAATCACATCACATTCAGTCTAGGGGCTTATCCACATGGGAGCATACCTTTGTACTAAATACGCTGCTTTTACCGTCGTGATACATTTGCAAGGTCCACACTTGGTAGCTTCAAATCCACTGTTTTCCATTTATACTAATAGGCGTTCCTCTGTGAAGGATCAGTGTTGCTGCTTCCTTGTGGCTCTGCCCTCTAATTTTACATGTTTACTCCCTCCAATTCAAGGCTGAAGCCAGGAGAATGAGTCGGTGTGAAATTGACAAGAAAAAATGAAACCGACAACCCCCTTCTCCATTGTCCCAGCCTAGACAAATGGGGGGGGGGAAGTGAGTGAAAAGGCAAAGTAGGCAGCGGGAGCGGCAGCTTTTGCCGGCAGCAGAGAGAGAGGGAGTGGGCGATGGGGCATTAAAAGAGAGCCCGCCCACTAAAAAAAATTGAAGCAAAGCGCCTACAAGGAGGAGTGCTGTACAGCTGAGGCGGTTTTTCCATTCCTTTCGCATTATAAATGGATTGGGTTAATATGGATTTAAAGGAGAAAACTGTGTTATCATTTCTCCTTGCCTGCAATGTCATGTGAATCATGCTAATTACAAGGGAATGCAAGTAGCATCAGACACATACTAAATCGCCGTGTGGATGAGCCCTAGCAGTGAAGTGGTTCCTCCAAATCCAAGTCGTTATATTTTTTACACACACACACACACACACACACACACACACACACACACACACACACACACCTGTCAAAAGTTCCAAAACTACATAGAAACTGAATGGTGGACATGCTCATTGCCCCACAACAATGCTGTCAAGGAACCCTGATAGTAAAGAAAGCAGCAAGCAAAAATCTTTAATCACTGCTTTTAAGCTAAATAGAAATAAGTTGTCCCTCAAGTTGCAAGGAAGATCACCTTCTTGGCACTTAAGGGATCACAGAGGAATGAGCAATCTGTTTGGAATCTTTAATACATTTAAGATTACTTGGACAACTGGAAATGTAGGCCTCTAATTGGTTCAACTTGCAGTTCTATTTAAAACTGAATAGTCCTAGATGGGGCTATACATCTACATCAAAATATACTGAATTGGGGCTACAGTTTATTTTTTAAGTTACTTATTTGGAATCTGAAGACTTATTCTTAATGCAGCAAACATTTTAGTTGAGTGAGTTTATGCTGTTGGAAGAAAATTAATGCAAAAAAAATTGTTTTCATTTTAAATGATTATTTTTCATTTCAAAACCAACCATGCCTATTTTTTAAAAAAACTTGTTCATAATCCCTTTCACCCATCTTTAGATTCCTAGATATATAATAACCCTCCATGAACTTCTGGCTCATACACCGCATGAACATGTAGAAAGAAAAAGCCTTGAATTTGCAAAATCTAAGCTAGAAGAACTTTCAAGGTGAGACTCCTTATGTTGTACAAATATGAGGCTAAAACAAAAACTGTGAAATATAAAATCAATGCATTATTTTTAAAAGATTGAATTATGGTATCTTTGAGCACGGCAAAAATAAACATATATTGCCTACAGAGAGTTGAATCTGACTTAAAAGACAATGCTCAAAGGCCAGTATTACATTGTGTAAGCATAGTTGTGCCTACGTTATTGATAGGGATTTCTTTGTCTTGAGCCCAATTTAAATGTCCTCTCGACCCTTGCCCTTCTTGGCTTATTAAAGCTTGCCGAGGGGGGTTGACCAAGTGGATCCAGGGTGTAGTCAATACATCATTGCAGGAGGGAGTGGTTCCAGCCTCCCTGAAAAAGACGGTGATCCGACCACTCCTGAAGAAGCCCACCCTGGACCCATTGGTTTGCAACAACTACTGCCCAGTCGCAATACCACCTTCTTAGGGAAGATGATTGAGAGGGTTGTGGTGCAGCAATTGCAAGTACTCTTGAATGAAACAGATTATCTTGACCCATTCCAGTCTGGGTTCAGGCCTGATTATGGGACTAAATGGGTCTTGGTCGCCCTGATAGATGACCTTTATTGGGAGAAGGACAGGGGGAGTGTGATCCTGTGATTCTTACTTGATCTCTCGGTGACCCTTGATACCATTGACCATGGTATCCTTTTGGGCTGACTTGGTGAGATGGGTATTGGAGGCACTGTTTTACAGTGGTTCCAATCCTATCTCCAGGGTCATTTTCAGAGAATAGCATTGGGAAATTGTCTTTCGGCCCCCTGGCAGTTGTGCTGTGGGGTGCCTCATGGTACCCTCTTGTCCCTCATGATGAAGCCCTTGGAAGCGGTTATCAGGAGATTTGGGGCAAGGTGTCATCAGTACACTGACAATACTCAGCTCTATTTCTCTGTAACATCTGAATCAGGAGAGGCTGTGCAAGCCCTGGACCGCTGCCTGGACTCAGTGGTGGGCTGGATGAGGGCCAATAGACTGACTCTGAATCCTAGCAAGATGGAGATGCTGTGGGTTGGTGGTTCCCGAGTTGGGATAATTGGTCAGTTGCCTGCTTTGGATGGGGTTGTACTCCTTCTGAATGAGCAGGTTCGTAGTCTGGGATGCTCCTGGATCCATCTTTGTCGCTACAGGCCCAGGTGACCTCAGTGGCTTGAAATGCCTTTTACCAGCTTTGGCCGTTTCTGAACTGGGATAGCCTGACCACTGTTGTCCATGCACTGGTCTCCAGGCTGGATTGCTGTAATGTGCCCTATGTAGAGCTACCTTTGAGGTTGGCCTGGAAGCTGCAGCTGGTGCAAAATGCAGTGGTGAGACTGCTCACTGGGGCAGGGTATTGCCAACATGTCACCCCGCTGCTGAAAGAATTGCACTGACTAACTATTAGCTATTGGGCTAAGTTCAAGGCTCTAGTTTTGGTATAGAAAGCCCTATGCAGCTTGGGACCAGGATACCTGAAAGACCATATTATCCCTTACATACCCAGTTGATCACTGTGTTCTGCAGGTGAGGGCCTCCTGCAGATAGCATCTTATCAGGAGATCTATACTGCACAATATAGGAAATGGTCCTTTAGTGTTGTGGCACCTACCCTTTGAAAATCCTTCCCCTTAAATATTTGACAGGCGCCATCTCTGTTATCTTCCTCTTTCAACAAGCCTTTTAAGTAGAGACCTTATCCTAGTCTGTGTCTGTGTTGGAGTTCCTTTTTAATATGTTTGTAAGCCTTCTTTTTAAAAAATAGATGTTTTTAAAGGTTTTTAAAAATGTTTTTAAAGATGTTTTGTTTTAATATGTTTTTAATGGTTGTTTTCTTTTAATATATTTTAAAGTCTGTTTTTATGATGTGTTCAAGTGTTTTTAGTGTTTTTGTTTGCCACCCTGGGTTCCTACTGGGAGAAAGGACAGGATATAAACCAAATGTATTTATTTATTTATTTTTATTAAATAAATTAAGTAAGTAAGTAAGTAAGTGCTTATATCTATTCTTGGGGCAACTTTCTGGGAAATATTTATTTAGGCTGCAATCCTAAACACATTAGGGAATAAGTCCCACTGAATGTAAGAAGAACCCTGCTGGATCATACCAAAGACCCCTCTAATTCAGCATCTTCTCACAGAGGCCCACCAGATGCATGTGGGAAGCCCACAGGCAGCACGACCTGAGTGCAACAGCACTCTTCCCACCTGTGATTCCTAGCAACTGGTATTCAGAGGCATATTGCCTCTGACAGCGAAGGCAGACATAGCCCACATGGGCTAGTAGTCACTGATTCTCCATGTGGTCTCAGTGGGACTTGCTTCTGAATAGACATGCATAAGGCTATAGGAAATTTATAAGCCATTCAGTATGAGCTTCCAGACTGGTATATAATTAACAATGCAATCATAGATGGCTGCTAAGAACAAAGTCCCATAGATTTCAATTGTGGCTACTCCCAGGTACGTGGATATAAAATTGCAGCCTAAGAGAATAAAACTATACAGTAAATAATTCAACAATTAAACTGCACAAAACACAGGAATATTTAATTTATTTATTTATTAGATTTATATCCCGCCCGTCCTCCCAGTATGAGCCCAGGGCAGTAGTGGTAAAACCATGCCAAACTAGAAAACAAAAATTAAACTAACTGTACAACATGCTATAATGCAAATTAAAACACACACACACACACAAATATAGCTTTAAAAATACTAGAGTAGGCATGAGGCAAGCTTCTTTGGAAAGGGCACTCCAAATGCAAGCTCTTATAACCAAAGAAGACACTCTGTTTCTAGTCACCATACAGCTAACCTCAGATTCAAAGAAGAGTCTCTGATGAACATAATAATATTTGGGCAGGGTATATTTGCTATATGAATGTGCTTACACATTCATTTCTGGGAACTGAAAATCCCTTTTTTCCCCCTCTTTGCAACAGAGTGATGCATGATGAAGTGAGTGACACAGAGAACATACGGAAAAATCTGGCAATAGAAAGAATGATAGTAGAGGGGTGTGATATATTATTGGACACCAGTCAAACTTTTATACGACAAGGTAAGGCCGTTTTTTTAATGTGCATTTCTAGAGTATTAAGAAGGTGGAACTGAAAATCACAAAATTAATATTGGCATCATTGGGGAAAATAAGAGTGCAGTGTATAGTTGGTGTCAGAAGTCTGCAGTTGTTCAGATACAATTCATGAATATTAGCCCTACAGTTTTGGGCTGCTGCTGAGCCCCACTTCTATGCTGTTTTTTTTTCCAGGGGTCATGAAAAACAGCAGCACAATAATAGTAAAGCACCCATGGGAAAGTAACATACACAATAACCGGACTATCATCTTCAGTGGACCAGAAATTATCTACAGCAACATGGAAAATAGGTCTGTCTGGCCAATAGATGTTGCAGTCCCAGATGATGCCAACATTCGGGCAAAAGCACAAGAGAAACTTGAAGTACTTGAAGCTTTGTCAAATGGTGGAGAGATTGTGAGAAATGAAAACAGCTGTCTATTGTTCCCGTTTTTCATCTGTGCTTCAGGAACAGCTCAAAATGATACAGCTTTATAAAAAAAAATTCCAGATTGATTTTTCAATGTCAGTGCCAAATGAAGAGAAAATTTATGAGAGTGTGACAGTATCTGGTGTACTTGAAATGCCTGGCTAGGGACATGCATGTTTGCTGAAAGACTTATACTGTGGTTCATGTGGAAGCTCAGAATATGTGGGAAAGAACTATGTACAGAAAAACAGCCACAGCTACCATGGCCAATGGTCACACAACATCTGGAAGGCCAAAGGTTTCCCACCTCTGATATACGTTAATAGCAATCTCAGTTGTGCAAGTACCTAGTGTCAAAGGCCAGGGCATAAAGATGTGCTTCAGCATATGACGAAAGATGTGCAATGAAACTCTGTGGGGCGGGAATTCCACAACTTAGGGGCTACTTGTAAGGTTCTTTTTAAAAGTTTGTGTGTGTGTGTGTGTGTGTGTGTGTGTGCTTCTGCAAACCTTTGGAACTTGCTGATGTTTGTGGATGGTATGATGGAACTGAAACAGCCTTGGTCGCTCTGGTTGATGATTTGAGGAGGGCATTAGATAGGGGAGAATCCACCTTTCTTGTCCTCCTCGATCTCTCAGCGGCTTTTGATACTGTCGACCACAGTATCCTTCTGCTTCGCCTGGAGGGATTGGGAATTGGAGGCACTGTATTACAGTGGTTCCATTCCTTTCTCTCCGACAGGTACCAACAGGTAGCATTGGGGGAGGAGGTATCAGACCCTTGGCCTCTCAATTGTGGTGTGCCACAGGGCTCTATCCTCTCTCCCATGCTATTTAACATCTATATGAAGCCGCTGGGAGCAATCATCAGGAGATTTGGGCTGCAGTGTCATCAATATGTGGATGACACTCAGCTCTATCTCTCGTTTAAATCTTCACCAGAGTTGGCTGTGGAGACCTTGTCCAACTGCCTGGAATCCGTGAGTGGATGGATGGGAAGGAACAAGCTGAAGTTGAACCCTGATAAAACCGAGGTGCTACTTGTGGGGGACAAGAGAAGGTTGGGTGACATTGATCTGAAGTTCAATGGGGTGAGTTTACCCCTAAAGGACCAGGTCCGCAGCCTTGGGGTTGTGCTTGATTCCAGGCTGTCCATGGAGGCTCAGATTTCGGCAGTGAGCCGGGCAGCCTGGTACCAACTACACCTCATACGAAGGCTGCAACCCTACCTTCCTGTTCATCAGCTCCCACTGGTGGTACACGCCCTGATCACCTCTCGTTTGGACTACTGTAATGCGCTCTACGTGGGGTTACCCTTGAAAACGGTCCGGAAATTACAACTGATACCAAATGCGGCGGCTCGACTACTTACGAATAGTCGCCGCCGAGATCACATCACACCAGTGTTGTTCGACCTACACTGGCTTCCAGTTGTTTTCCGAGCCCAATTCAAGGTGTTGGTATTGACCTTTAAATCCCTATACGGTTTCGGCCCTGTTTATCTCACGGAGCGCCTTCAACGCCACCAATTATGCCGCCCGACAAGATCGGCCACACAGGGCCTTCTCTCAATCCCGCCAACAAAAACAGCCAGATTGGCGGGTACAAGAGAGAGGGCATTCTCAGTGGCAGCCCCCACTCTTTGGAACTGCCTCCCACAAGATCTCCGGCATGCCTCTTCCCTAAATGTATTTCGGAAAGCCTTAAAGACCTGGCTTTTTCAGCAGGCCTTCGGGGTATCCGGGGAGGGTTAATTCGATATAATTGTAATGCCTCCTACCCAGTTTTAATATTGTTGTTGCAGATCTATTGTTTTTATTGTATTACTGTATTTTATTAATTGTATTTTAATAATTTTGTAAGTCGCCTAGAGTGGCCATTGGCCAGATAGGCGACGAAGAAATTAAATTTATTATTATTATTATTATTATTATTATTATTATTATTATTATTATTATTATAGGATCTGGCAGTTGTAAAATAAATGGTGTTACAGTGAATGTCACTAGTTGGTGCTAGTGATAAAAGAGCTATAGAAGATGTACCAAACAAAGCAAAATGTTCTTGTTACTCAGCAGTCTCACAGATATTTCTGACTAACATCCTGGTATTATACATACACACGTACAGGAATTATGCTTGAAAAGTTTAAGATCAGGAAGTTTTGCTTGTGTCTAGAGTTGTGAATTCTCTTGTTTCACTCTGGGTTATGTATAAAACCCTGTGAATTCATTGTATGGTAGTCCATTCCAATGAAAAAATTATGTTGTGTGTAAATTCTCTATGTTGTATATTATTCTTTCTATACTTTGGTGTATTAAAATATATTCAGTACATAACTACTTATATCTATGCCAGAACTGAGTGGAATTCCCATTCATGCAATGGGACTTCACTTCCTCATGGAGGGCTGTGAGGCAAGAAGAAGAAAGTGAAATTCCATTGAATGAGCAGCAGTCCTTTCTGTTTGCTCACAGAATACAACATGCCGCCATGGGCTCCTGCTGGGAGGAAGGGCGGGATATAAATAAAATAATAAATAAATAAATGCATGTATATGGCACAGTCCTAAGCATATTTACTTGGAAACAAGTCTCACTGCATTCAGTTGGTCTTTGGTCTAATTTAAATAAGATTCCAGGCTTATTAAAAATACACCTGCAGAGGTGTGACCTGGCATTATACTGAAAGGATGTTTATTCAGTGAGGTAACCTGTGTATTTAACCTTTGCATGCCAGTGACCTATGTCTTAGAAAGAAACTGCACTGGTATGTAAATTTTGCATAAATAAGGGCTGGTGCACATATGAATCCTTTGGTGTTAGGTTGATTGGAACACTGCATTGGGAAGTGCTTTTCGTGTACCCATCATCTTAGGCACTGACTTCCTCAGAAGTGTATTTAGAAATGAACCCTTAACATCTCAGTATTGTTTGAGCTTGCTTTGTATGTAAATTAATAAACTATAACAAAATGTTAATAGTAAATTTTTATTAATATAAAATGAAATATTTCATGCAAAGGAACCATATTTGCAGAGATTTGGAAACTGTCATTAAAAATAAGTCAGTAATAAGTTTCCTCACAGCCTCTTTAGAAATCACCTATTACAGTAGTCTCTGTTCAAGATTTGTATTGTTTTTTTCCAAGCGTTATGAACCAATACTGTGTACCTCTACTAGAGAAAGCTATTTTCAGTCCTCAGTTAACACGGTTAAACAGGATGTAAAGGATATGTTTTTAATGGAATGTACTTCCCAATAAATATGCTTATGAACACTGTTGTGCAGGTTCATACTGGTCCGAATGAGTTAATGGATATAGTTTTGAACCTGAGACTGGACGGACCTGAGTTTAAATTCCCATTCTACAATGGGAATTTAAGGTTGCTTCAGTCTTTGAGCCTTTTGTGTTATATTTATTTTTGTTTGTTTAAAGTATTGTTATCCTGCCTTTTAAAATAAAATTATTTCTAAGTGGCTTGTAAATTAAATTCAGTAATGACAAATTAAACATCATGGGTGAACTTTTGCTAAAGGGGTAACCTTTGCCAATTGAGCACCACCTCCCACACTGTTCTAGAGGGTTGCCCAGTATTCTGGAGCAGATTTTCATAGGCCACAAGGGCCATAAGGGAAAGGAGGAATCAGAAAAAATCACTTGCCATCCTTTTTGCTGGTAGGAGTGACCCCTGAGTAAAGGTTCAGTGGCTACTTGCCATGATGGCTATGCTCTGCCTCCATAAGCGGAGGCATTATGCTTCCAAATACCAATTGCTAGAAAAAGCAGGATGGGAGAATGCTCTTTGCACTCAGGTCCTGCCTACGGGTTTCCCATGGGCAACTGGTTGGCTACTGTAAAAACAGAATGCTGGACTAGATGGACCGTTGGCCTGATACAACAGGCTGTTCTTATGTTCTTAAAGCCTGAGATCCAAGTCATTGATTTACTTTAAAAATGTTATTGTATTTGATTTTTGACTGTATTACTAGTATTATTCTGTTTATTTATTGTATTTTTATGCTATTTTTATGTTCACCGCCCAGAGAGCTATCGCTAGTCGGGCGGTATATAAATCTAATAAATAATAATAATAATTAAGTATATACTTATATGACATATAGAACAGGCAGGGGAATCCCTTAGCCTAATAGCCAAATGTGGTCTACCAGGCCTCTCTGTCCAACTTGTGAGACTCTCCCCAGAGCACACCCCTCACTGGCCTGCTCTGTGTGCTCTTTCTTTTGCATTTCTTTTTCACATGGAATGTGTCCTTGAAGTAGGATAATGCTTCTTGCTTGCCTGATTGGAAGTTGGTGTGTTTATATGAAAACCTGTGCCTTTCGTGTGGCTGAAATGTAGCCTACTGTACAAATGAAAGAGTCTGTTCCATTGTTCCATCCTCTTTTGCATCTGGGACTGTTCACTACTGGCATGTAGCCCCCTGAAAGTTGTTGATGTAGGAATGTGGCAGCCTGAAAAAGGTTCTTCTACTCTAGGTTTGAATATATTTATTTATTATGGGTGATATCCAACCAAGCCATACTCAGAGTAGACAACTCCATTGATGTCACTGTATCTCCTCTGAGTATGACTTAGATGAATATCACCCTCTTTATTTTATTATACATTTTTATACATTTTAAATCTCTAAGCAGTTTACATGAAAAACTCTAAAAGTACAAACATTAACATTCAATAAAATTTTCTAAAATCTAGAAAGAAAAGAAAAAAATAACAAAACTATATATCACAGATAAAATTGAGCAGTGTACACAACAAAGTTTTCTGAGCTAGAGTCCAGGAAAGTTTGGGTAAACATACATATTTTAAAGAGGCATTTAAAGGCTATTACTGTCTCTGAGGGTGTTCCACAGTGGGATGCTATTACCAAAGAGGTCTGCTTCCATGTAGACACCAAATCTGCCAGTCTTGGAATGACTTGCAGGGTCTCCTCAGAAGATCTTAAAGGATCGGATTGGCCTATACCTAAATAAATATATGTAATAAATGAATGTTCTGGTACAATTTGGAGACTTGTTCTGTGGTCATCATAATCCATCTGAACTAAAACAATACATCTTGGGAAGTAGTAAGTGTCCCTAGCCCGGGTAGTTTTGTTTTTGTGTTTTTCTTGTTTCAATATTTCAATATAATTGCTGTTTTTCTGCAGGTGAAGCTGTCACCTGCAGCCAATACTTAGCCAATACTTGATAATGCATCAAACAGCCCTTTTAAAAGTAAAAGCTTTTAAGACCTAACCTGAAAAGCAGCAGTCCCAGTCAGTGATTTTGGACAAAATAATGCTGCAGTAGTCATACCCAATCATAATTTTTTTCAACTTTTCAAAATGAACCTATTTTGACAACATGCTTGCATCCATGACAAACATATTTATCATATTATATAATCAGATGGTCATTCTTCTCTGCCTTTTATTCCTCTTTTTGTAACTTTAAGACATGATGGTTCTATTATTTTATTTAAATAGCTGTAGAAAAAAAAATTTCAGGACCAGTCCTACCATTAAGCAAATGGTGGAAGGCAGGGAGCAGCAGCCAGGTTTTGGAGTACAGAGCTGTGTGCCATGCATCCCATAAATCTAGCTTGTTGCCCTTGTGTGTGTTGAAGAATGTTGTTCTATAGCCAATACTGAAGTAACATTCAAATGTCATTTCTGTTGGCTTCTGTACAAGGAGTGGAGAAAAGGAGAGTGCCATCTTGTCCTCCTCCTCAGACAGCAAAATGTCTTGGGCCAGCCACATATGTGTTGCATATTTACTTGGAATTATATCTCACTCAACCCTGCCTGATACTTTTTAAGTTCTCATTACATTACGAAAGCAGAATCTTTTAAAAAAAACAATGGCCAGAATCTAGATAGCCCTGTGTGAGAACTGAAAGTCCTTCCACTTACAGGGGAAGGGTTTTTCCTTCCACTTTCCTACTTCAGCCCTTCATGCCATATTGAATCCCACTCCAGACAGTCTCCTGATGATCTTTAGGAGCAGCTTTTCAGGAGGTGCAAGAAAAGTCCTTGTTATAAACTGCCAGAGAGCTTCGGCTATGGCACGGTATATAAATGCAATAAACAAATAAATAAATAAATAAAATACAGCCCTTTGGATCCCGTATATATTTCTGTTAAAAATCTGAAGACTTTAAAACAGACTCTTAATTTCATTGTGCAGGACTCTCTTGTTATCCTTAATATTTATTTATTTGTTTCAATTTATGAATCACGTCCTATAGTGTATATCAAAGAGATTTAACAATAAAAACATCAACAGTTAAAACAATTTCATATATAAAAACATTTCAAATGAAATACAGTCTGGAATAAAATCTTCACTTAAAAGACTTGTTGAAAAAGGAAGATCTTCATTAGATCCAAAAAAACAATAGAGATGGCTCCTATGTGATATATAATGGGAGGGAATGTTTTGTCATTATTTAAATACTTATAGTTGTTATTTATAAAATTGCTATTCCTCCCTTCCTCCCAGAAGGAGCCCAGGGTGGCAAACAAGAGACAAAACACTAAAAAATCTTAAAAACAAAACATCTTAAAAACATCTTAAAATAAAACATATTTTTAAAAATCCTTTAAAAAACTTAAAAAGCAATTCCAGAACAGGCACAGACTGAAAGATGAAGGTCTTCAGTTGGCGCCAAAGATGGTGCCTGTAAATATTTAAGGGTAGGGAATTCCAAAGGGTAGGTACCACAATGCTAAAGGTCCACTTCCTATGTCGTGCGGAGCGGACCTCCTGATAAGATGGTATCTGTGTCTGCAGGAGTCCCTTACCTGCAGAGTGCAGTGATTGACTGGGTATATAAGTAATAAGACAAACTTTCAGGTATCCTTGTCCAAAGCTGTCTAGGGCTTTGTACACCAAAACCAGCATCTTGAACCTGGCCTGGTAGCTAATGGTAGTGCTGGTTAACCTTCCAGAAAACAGGTTTAGAAATGTATACAACAAACATGCAGTAATCAATCCCATTAGGTGGTGATGGTTTTAAGATCATGTATGGGATGATGATGCCTTTTTGTCCCAAGAGAAAATAAGTAATTTTGTATAGCCAAGTAAAAGTGAGTTTTGCTATTGTCCAGAGAATCTTGTTATGGGTCAAATAACAAATATAAATTGTCGATAATTATTTATTGTTTAACACTTACTGAATTTTATTTTACAATTTTGATTATTTTGATTATAATTGAAATGTTGTAGTCCTGCACACAGTTAGATTGCTTAACTTCCACTGACTTCAATGGACTTTAAACAGCCTATGTACAGGATTGCAGTCAAACACTTGACTGCAAGGGCAACCAATGAGGAACTGATATGGCCAGGCTGGCTGTGGATGATGGAAGTTGGAGACAACAATGTGTAGAAGGAACCACATTGGCTATTCTTGCTTTACTAGAAGCAATGTATTTTGGATAGTCATCTAAACTTGCCATATGATGTGCTAACAGAGAGATACATAATATTGAATAGATGAGACATAGAATATGATGATCCACATTTATTAATTGTGAAATTAATAAGTGAAGAGGCCATGCAAGCCTTGGACCAATGCCTGGACTCTGTTGTGAGCCAGATGAAGACCAACAAACTGACTCTGAATCCTGGCAAGATGGAGGTGTTGTGGGTGAGCAGTTCCCAAGTTTGAATAGTTTTCAATTGCCTGCTTTGGATGGGGTCACACTCCCCCTGAAGGAGCAGACTCATAGACTGGGGGTGTTCCTGGATCCATCTTTGTCACAAGAGTCCCAAGTGGCCTCAGTGACTAGGAATACCTTTTACCAGCTTCAGCTGACAAGACATCTATGGACATTTCTGGACCAGGATATCCTGACCAGTGTTGTCAATGCACTGGTGACCTCCAGGTTAGATTAAAGCAATGTGCTTTATGTGTGGCTGCCCTTGAGGTTGGTCCAGAAGCTGCATCTAATGCAAAATGCGGCAGCTCAACTGCTCAATGGGACAATATATCATTAGCATGTTATGCCACTATTGAAAGAATTGCACTGGCTGCCAATTAACTACCAGGCTAAGTCCAAGGTGCTGGTTCTGAAATATAAAACTCTATATAGCTTGGGACCAGGATACCAAAAGATTGTCTCATCTTTTATATACCCAATTGATCACTGCACTCTTCATGAGAGGGCATTCTGCAGATACCATCTTACTAGAAGATCAGTTTCCACACAATATAGGAACCAGGCCTTTAGTGTTGTGGCACCTGTCCTTTGGAATTACCTACCTATTGGAAGTTGCTGATTCATAGGTTCGTCATAAGTCGTTATTGACTTGAAGGCACATAACAACAACAAAAGCATTAGACAGGTACCATTTCTATTATCTATTCGGCAGCTATTGAAGAACTTCCTCTTTCAACAAGCCTTTTAAGTAGAAATCTTTCCCAATATATTGGACATTATTGCTTGAGTGTTTGACAATCCTGACTCCTTTGGGAGGAAGGGCAGGATATTTAATAATAATAATAATAATAATAATAATAATAATAATAATAATAATAATTTACAATGTTCTATTTGCTTTTGTAATCACCAGGTACTCTTATTCAAGTCCCTTCAGTTGAGAGGGGAAAGCTTAGTAAAGTTCGTCTGGGATCATTGTCTTTGAAAAAAGAAGGGGAAAGACAATGTTTTTTATTTACAAAACACTTTTTAATTTGTACAAGGAGTTCTGGAGGAAAGCTGCATCTACTTAAGGTACAGTATTTTCATAACTGCCTCATTTTCAATTAGCACAGTGAAATATAGAATATATATGTCCTAATTCTGATGTTTCTCACTACACATGACATTTAATTATTGAACAGTAGCAAATTTTTGACAGAAAGGACTACATGTATTGCAGTAAATTGAGCCACTGACACAGTGGAAAAGAATTGCCTGGAAAAATATCTCAGTATGTGCTACGTCATAATTTGAACAGCGTGTTAGCCTTTCTAAACCAGTCATAATTAAAATTGGAATCTGGTCCTTGAAATGATATGGGAATAAATTTATTGCAAAAAATGGACAAAAGAAAGAGTTGATTGCATCTCCATACAGCATATTATGTAAGTTTTCAACTCTGGACATATGTCCTTTCTTTCTACACTTCTTTTTTCCTGTTTTGGTATTTGACTTAAATTTAAACAGAGATTAAGTAGTCAAATTCCTGTTAATATAGATGCCCATATTTGGGAGAGGCATGCTGACTATCAGCTTCATTCTCAACATAACTTTTCAAAGAATCAAAGGGAGCCATGGAATTCAAACTGTAATACAATAAAATACCATATATAAGAAATAAAAAAGCAATAAAATACAATTAAAAAGCATCTAGCATCTAGCACAGTGCAGTGCAATTGCTACAACAGGCAGAAAAATCATGAAGCGATTCACGAAGAGCCTCTGCAGTTTTCAAGTGGTCTGTAGGAAAAGAAAGTTTGGGAATCATTGCTTTAAAGTCTCTGCAGATTCATACGGACAGTCCAATTGTTCACAGAATGTAGGGCCATATACAACTAACTCATTGTGCTAGTGGAAGCCAGTGTAAGGATTTCTGCAGGCACAATGGGATCCCCCCCCCGTGCCTCCTGCTACTTTCCCACATATGCTCTGGAGGGTCGGAAGAACCCCCATAACATTATGCAGGTGGAGGAGAGGAGAGATCATTCCATCTGGCAAGCAGAAATGCTTGCACTGATGGAACAATCCCCTTCATGCTGTGTGGAGTACAACCCTAACTTTCTGACCAAGTTCATTTTCCCCAAGTTCATCCTTTACAACTTTGCCTTCTACCAACCCAGTTATCTCTGACCAATTTCCTATTCATGATTATGTAAATACTTTCAATAGTTTATAGTTTGAGCTATCTGGTGTTTACATTTTTTCTGGTTTGGTTTATGTCAGATTTACATTTAATACACTAGTTTTTCTATTTTTACTTATATATTCATGACTGACCTAGGACATTGCACTTCCTGCAATGACAGATGATACCACCTGCTCCTCCACTTCTCATGCTCTTCTCTTCTCACCTAATACTTCCGCTTCCTTCCATCTGTTAGCTCTCTTGGTCACTGCTGACATGCATCTCTCTGAGAAAGAGGTCCTTCCTTAAAGTGAATCATTATGGATGAATTGCCTGGAGAACATCTGCACCGCTGCATCTTTGCTGTGCTGGCAACAATCTACTGCTTAAAGTTACCCAAAAACTTTAAAGATTAGATTAGATTTATTCCATTTATGTATTGCTTCACACAAAGCAATTGAAACAAAACAAGTATACTAAAAGAGTTCAGCAATACTTAAGGTACTTATCAGCAGTAGGCAAGGGAGGGAGGAAGCACAGCAGAGGGTGCAAATGGCAGCAATAGTGGCCAGACAGCCAGTCAGTTGCAGGCAGGGCCTTGCATACCACAATGGGTCAACATGTGTCATGGTTGGGCTGGCCCTGCATATATGATGATATTCCGAAGAATATAACTTTCTTATATAACTTTACAGTGCAAGATTTTTCTGGAATTGTTTCCCTACCTGCATTGCAACTATAATTTGTTCAGGCCTGAAAAGAAGGTCTGCAGTAATCTGTTTTACTGTTATGGATTTAGATATTTATTTTGTTCAAATATTTTTCCTATTGAGTTGCTAGACTAATATAATTGGAACAAGAAACAAATACAGCTTTTTTTGCAGCTTAAAATTCTTTTCATTTTCTGGAATTAATGTTCTTTATTTTTTGAAAAATGTGTAGCTGTTGGAATAATCTGTTTTAGCAGACTGTGTAACATTAAACTGCATAATTTTGCATAATTTTAAGTGGGGAAGAGAAGATAAAATAGATTTCTGAAGAAAAGTATTATTTATTTCCGCAGGCAGGAGGTGTTCTCTCGTTAATAGAATGCACACTAATTGAGGAAACTGATATGAATGATGATGATTGTAAGTTATATCAAACTGTTTTGTGTAATTATAATGTTTACACAGTTTTAAAAAATGAAACATTTGTTATTGTTCTGTGTAATATATAATGAATATAGTCTCTGGCACAAGTCCCAATAAGACACAGGTGTGCAACCTGCATACCACAAGGCTTCCCTGCAGCCTGTCACAAGATGGCCAACACCTGCTGCTGCCTCCACCCAATCACTTCCCTCAATCCACCAAAGGAAGGCACATTCTGATTATTGTAATTGTGCTCCCCTCAACCTGCAAAACACCTGGGGGATCTCTTTCCATTGCATACCCCCTCTCTTCCCCACTCTGGCTACCTGGCATTGTGATGAACTTGGGGATGCTTCCCAGTCACAATCAGCTGGACAGCAAGGGGGATGGCAGGCAGTGGGATCACTGAGATCCTATCACACACACCTTGTGTGTGTGTGTGTGAAAATATGCACATGTGAGTGTGGCCCACACACTCACCATGAAATACTACCCTTGAGGCTAAAAAGATTGTGCAATCATGCAATAAAAGGAACAGGAGTGTGCTAATTGTCTCATTTGAATATGTGATTTTTAACTTGAGACCTGGATCAGTGGAACTATTCATGAGTAACATGAATGATAGATTGGGGGTGTGGGGGCATTGCATGCTGTCTGATTTTGCCACAATGCAGTGCTCTGCAAAAATTAAGGCTGCAATCCTCTGCACACATACCTTCAAGTAAGTGCCATTGAACTCAGTGGAGCTTAACCTCTAAACAGACACACATAGGATTGCATTGCAAAAGTTATAATGTGTCAGAGGAATGATCCTATCAGTGGGGAGGAGAGCCTGGCTGGGAGTCCAGAGTCTGTGAGTCCAACCCCCTGCTCGTGTCTCCTGGGTGTCAAGGGCCAGCTAAAGATCACCCCCACAGCAAGTGGCTCAGGGGTTATGTGCCCTGCCACCTGTGTAGCCGTGGGAAAGCTGCATAGTCCCAAGGAGCCCAGTTGCCCCCCAGCTGGCAGTTGCAGACAAGGAAGGGGCTAGCTTGTGCAGCTGTGGCAAGCTGAGCAGGCCCTAGCCAGCTGGGGAGGACTAGCCTCAGAGGGTGGCAATGGTAAACCCCCTCTGAATACCGCTTACCATGAAAACCCTATTCATAGGGTAGCCATAATTTGGGATTGACTTGAAGGCAGTCCCATCAGGTTCAAAGGTGCAAAACAAGAAACCATATGAGGCTTTGGTGGCTTCTTGAATTATGGTTTAGGGTAAACTGCTAGATATCTGGGGCACAAATTGGGGCTCTAAGCTTTCCATTGTTATCGGCTTTCCCAATCATTTCAGTGGGAGGTAGAATTCTCTACATTCAGTGGAGATGCATCCATAAAACATTGTTCAACAAAAACGGGCTATTCTATGCTCGTGTTCTATGTCCAATATACAGTAGATCTTCATATTGGACCACATATGGGCCAGGATCCAAAGAACTAGTTCTAGGAGCCCAAGAACATTATAATTTTTTTCTCAATCAACAGCTTCCTGTGCTGCATAGCAAACTGTTTTTGAAATTGAGGGGGACATCAAAAACAGTTTGTGATGTGACCTGGGAGCCTGGTGTTCAAAGTAGAATAAAATATGAATACCTCTTGCATGAACCTATATCACCCTTTAGAGTCTGGCCATACTCTCCACATACAAATGCTGCATGCAGAACAAATTTCTCTGGATTGTTACTCAGTTTTTATGAGCTCCAGATTTCTGTCTGTGATTTCTTTATTCCTTCTCCCTCCTCCCCTTTGTGAAGTGAAAGGTTCTGGGCAAGTATTTGGACATCTTGACTTCAAGATTGTGGTAGAGCCAGCAGATGCTCCTCCTTTTACCATTGTTCTGTTAGCACCTTCACGGCAGGAAAAAGCAGCATGGACAAGTGACATTAGTCAGGTAATTTAACTTCCTTGGCTACTGCATGTTTCACTCGGCATGTAAAAGGCAACTCACAGCTCAAAATGTAGGAAGAATATTATTAGCAAAATGTCATTGCTAAATATTGTTAGCAAAGTGTCATTGCTCAGATACAGGCGGGCCCTGCTTATACGGCAGGTTCCGTTCTGGACTGCTGCCGAAAAGTGGAACCCATTGAAGATAATGGTGCGCGTCGTGTGAAAATGACGCGAAAGTGGCGCACAATGAGCAAAAACTGCTGTAAAAGTAGAACAAGAGCCTTAAAGTGGGGACTTTCCCTAATTGAAAGCCGCCACATTAGCGGAACGCCGAAAGGCAAAGCGCCATAAAGTGGGGCTCATCTGTATGCCATGACTGCCTCTAGGGCCTAGGCTAAAAATTCAGTGCTAAAGTCTGATTACCAGCATGGTGTAGTGGTTAGGGTAGTGGATTATGAGTAGGGAGACCCAGGTTCCAATCCCTATTTGAACCATGAAGCTCACTTTAAGCCACACACACACAGACTCAGCCTAACTTACTGCACAGGGTTGAGGGGGAAAGGGGGCTTGGTTGAATAATGTGTGTTCCCTCACGTTCCTTGGTAAAAGCGTTTGATATAAATAAATAAATAAGTAAATAAACAAATCTCTTCAATTTCCACAGCAGTTTGCCATGTTACTAAGAAAAACAAGGCCAAAGTCTCCCTGGGGTGGACAGAAATAGCTCTACTCTTCTTTGGATCTTAGCTCCTGTCTGCACCAGCATTTCTTTTACATTTTATTTTATTTCAAAATTAGTCCCTCACTAGACTAATGATCTGCACATGGGTCCCATGTTTTGCCCTCCAAGAATTAATACTCAGACATAGATAAATAGATAGATATAGATGGAGGTGCAATTCCATACCCACCATAAAACTGACTAAGGGATCTTAGAATGCGGTGTAAGTGCTGCTCTACCAGTGGAGAAAAATAAAACAATACATGAGCTGAAACAAACACAACTATCCTTTGAAATTTGCATTTTTTCTGAATTTTGTGCTGAGCTTCTCCAACCAAATAATGTGTACATATATTGGAGGAAAATTACAATGCATATATTTGTGAAAATAACATACAAAAATACATTGTATTGGGCAAAATTGCAAATACATGTATTAGAAGAAATTAGCAGAAAAAATGCTGACTAATTTTCATGAGGACTTTTTAAAAGATTTTGCAAACTGATGCGGAAAGGTGGACAACTGAACTTGTGATTGGAAAAATGAGAAACTGAGGGAAATCATCATTGACGGGTTCTTCCATCTCCAGTGGAATGACACGCTGCTTGGCATGGTGGCGGAAAGCTCTGCCAGCACAGACGTTCTTCTGCCAATGTTCACCTGGGGGGGGGATACGGTGTTTTTGGAAGGCAGATTTGAATATACTACATCCAAAGCCTCTTTGTTTCCTCTACACACCTACAGAAATGGTGCAACTATGCCAGCCCTAGGACTACTGTAATTAATTTCCTCCCATTGCCAAGACACAAGTGAAATTCCCAACCCCTCCACACACACCTTCCACCTTCACAATGAAATGATTGCTCCAACAGTGGATCTCTACTCCTTCCCCCCCCCCCATAATGTAAGGTAGGATTGCTCTGCCTGCACTGAATCTGCACCATTGTATCTGTACTCCACATGAACACACAGATACCAACACATTTTAAGAAGTATGCTAAACAACCCTGGGAGGAGATAAGGGGGCCCCTGAGAAGAACATAGTGGCTAGTTTTGAAAGAGTAGCCAAATTCTGGGGTCAAAGTCTTTAGCTTTTGCAAATGAATAAAACTGGTAACTTGTCCATGTGTAACAGGCACAAATTCAACAATAAAATAAATAAATAAATATACCCAACTGATCACTGCTTTCTGCAGAAGAGGGCATCCTGCAGATACCATCCTATCTGGAAGTCCGTACCTAAGCTTTGGAACTCCCTCCCACTGTATACCAGACAGGTGCCTTCTCTATTGTCTTTTTGGCACCTGCTAAAGATATTCCTCTTTCAATAAGCCTTCTAAAATCTTTATCCCAGTTGATATCTGTCTTGGATTTTATTTATGTAGTGGTGTTTTAAACTGTTTTTATATTTATAATTTTTTATTGTTTAACTGTTTTTATATATATTTTATATATGTCTCTATATTGTAAATTGCTTTGAGATGCCTTATGGGAAGCATTTCGTAAATGAAATAAATAGTGAAGGATGAAGAAGTGGGCAGGAAGAGGCACAATGCAAAATTTGGCTACATCAATTGCACAAAATGCTTGTACCTCTTCAAAGGGGTGAATGGTTTTGTGTAGGAATGCTGGGAAGTGGAGTACAAACCATTTCACAAATGAGGGGCAGACTAGGCCCCCTTCTCAACATGAATTCTAGCAACAGGTTGCATGAAAAAATGCTCTTGCAGACACAATCAATTACATTTGCAATAACTAGTGCGTGGTTGCAAGCCTCATACTTGTTACTTGAAAACAGTTCAGTTGTGCTCCGTAATCTGCTTGTGAAGTAAACCAAAAGCAAACAAAGGGACATTCGTTTTCCTCCTGGTAATATGACTGGTATTGCAACATTTAATCTATTTAACTGTTACATTAATCAACTAAGGCTTTAATCAGAGATTAAAATTTGCCTATTATTAATTAATGGGATTGAAACTAAAAAGCAACACTTCTTCATGATACACAAATTTGGCCTTTTTTCCCTTTCTCTGCCAAAGATAACGAGAGAGAAACTTATAGATACCCCCCACCTTCATTTTGATCATAATAACAAAAAGTTGGATTTGATTTGAGTCATGAATTTGCCCTAGAAATAAATTCCTGAAAGCTTAGTATTCATAAAAGGGCTCCTTTAGGAGGAAGGGCGGGATATAAATTTAGTAAATAAAGTAAATAAAACAGCAAAAAATAAAAAGGAGACCTTTTTTCAGTATGCCACTGTCCTGAATGTAATACTTTATAGTTTTGCTCTGGACCCACTATGGTATAGTAGTTAGGGTATTGGACTAGGACCTTGGGAGACCAGGGTTCAAATTCCTGCTTGACCATGAAGTTCACTGGGTGACCTTGGGCCAGTTACTGTCTCTCAGCCTCACTTACCTCACAGGGTTGTTGTGAAGAAAAAATTGGGAGGGGGAAAACCATGTTTATATGTCCCCTTGAGTTCTGGGGGGGGAAGATGGGAAATAAATTTTATCATCATCATCATCTTTGTTTTAAAATCACTACTGGTGGATATCACATCTTGCAAGTGTTTAGAAAGACACCCTTGAATATTGCATTTGTAACAGAATATAGTTATTAAGCAAGCAACAGTAATATTTATTGACTGGCTGAACTCCCATCAAATACCAATGAGAATTAAAATTATCATAACATCTCTGTATGGGAAGAAAAAGAATCTAGCAACAGGACAAGATTGTAGTAGTGGGATTTGGAATATATTCATACTTAAGTCAACTGGAAACCTGGCCCAGCTCACTTCCTTTCCCCAGTCTTCATGCTTGACTCATTATGAGCTCTACTCAGCACCAGAACCTCATGGAGAGCCCCCAGCACCAGAGCCTCCTTTAAACTTGAGATTGTGTGAGGAAGGCATTGTGAAGATTGTTAGCGTGCTCATTCTTAAGGCATCCATTCCCAAGAACCCTGGGGACTCTAATTTTCTGTTTGTTCTGACTCAATATATTTAGCTTTTCATTTCCTGTGAGTATAATATTTGTAAGTTACAGGAATTGAATAACATGTTGATCTATTATTTTTGTCTTCATTATTTATTTATGCAGTGTGTCGACAACATACGGTGCAATGGTTTAATGACCATAGTATTTGAAGAAAACTCCAAAGTCACTGTGCCACATATGATCAAGTAAGCCATTATGCAGCCATAATGTAAACTCTGACTTCTTACCTTATCCCTGAAATGTAAAACTGAGGGATGAAATGAGATATTGACATTTTATTTCATTGCATTATTCCCATATTTCATGGGTAAATGATAGGGTTGTGCACTGGACTCGGCTGAGTCTCGAAAAAATTGGGCTGATTTGGGTCCCACTAGAGTTGTGTTCAGACACTCCAAATTGCTGCAGGTTGGGTTGGGTGGTCCAGAGCGATGTGGGGCTGCCAGAGGATGGGGCTGCAAGCAAGGAAGAGAGGCAGGCATTGGGCAGGAAAAAGGAGAAAAACCATGAAAAGGCAGAAAGTGAGGGACCTACCTGACTGGCTGCATCTTCCCAGGAGAAAGTAGGAGTTTTCATTTTGCCTCTCCTCCTTCCTGCCTGATGCCCTACCCCCAAAGCAGCACCACACAGAATGGAATCCGTCCTGGGCTCCTGCTGGGAGGAAGGTGGGATATAAATCAAATAAATACATAAATACTTAAATAAATAAATAAATAATCCTCTACTTGCCTGCTGGTAAGCAGAGGATGCAGGTCGCTGCTAGTTTATGAGGGGCTTCCCTGTAGGGAAGATGCTTGCAAACAAACAGCACCCCATAGGATCGAACCCTCCTGCTGTTGGTAGGGAGAGAGAGGAAAGGAGACACACTGTTTCCTCCTCCACCATCCAATTGTATGTGTAATTAGGATTTTAAAAAACCTAATTAAACATTAGCCCCACCCCGGAATTGATCCAGGGCCAGATCTAGGGTGCAGTGGGTGGCCCCCAGGGCCTGCCCAATGTAGGGGCCCCTGATTAGAGGCCCATGGTCTCTGTGTGTGTTTTTCTGCATAGTCCTAGTAACTGAATCATTATTTGTGTCTGCTTTTTCTGCTTTTTTTCAAGACTTACAAATCTAATATTAGTTTTCCTTTAAAAAAGCATTGTTATAATTTTTGATGTAAACTAGAAATACTCTTGACAGATGCAGCCAACCTTAGAATCTATGGGTAGTATCCAACAAAGTAGATCTGCCAGTGCAAGGATTTCTGCTCGCTCAATGCAACTTCCTCTTCCCATGAGCCTGGCAAACCTTCAAAACAGATTTAGGGGGGGCGGAAGTTCTTTTACACAGCCAAAAGACCTTGCGCTATCAGATCTATTTTGGTGGATACTGCCCCATGCAGCAGGAAACCTTTCATGTTCACTAAGAGCATTTCACCTGCCCAGTGCAGAGCTGCAATGATTCTGAAAGGTAATACCTCGCATTAACATATTCAATGGGACCAGAGCGAGTACATAAACTGAAAATGTCCTTAAAGTGCAGCACTACCTTTTAAAACTTTTTTTACCTCTCTTTCATGCGGAGCCTCAAAGCCCCGCGCTAAAGCCTCTGCTGCTGCGCTGCCACACCTCTCAGCTGATTGTGATTGCGCCTCCCAGCTGATTTCCGGTGGTGCGATCGTGTCTATTTCCACCCCTGTGCTCTAAAGCCTCTGCTGCTGCACTGCCATGCTTCCCAGCTGATTGCAATCCCACCTCCCAGCTGATTTGCAGTGGCGCGATTGCGTCTATTTCCACCCCCACGCGCTAAAGCCTCTGCTGCTGCTCTGCGTTTCTGGAGAAATACAGGCATATGGAGCATATATGTTATAGCGAGGCGACGTTAAGTGAAGCGACATTAAGCCGGGGTATGCCTGTATACATGGCACTAGAGGAGGCAAGAAAGTAACAGGAGCACTTTATTCCTAATTACAAAAAAAACCAGTAAGTACAGTAATGTAGAAAGGTGGTATACAAATAAAAAATGAAATGCAAAATTGAAATACAAAAACCCAAAAGGGATTTTAGGAAAGTTAGCAAAACATAACATTGGTTCTGCCAGAGTAGCCAATGGGACGCTCCCCCACATGTCATAGATATTATTTTGTTTGTATAGGTAACTTTATAAAAAAGACTGCATCTTCTTAAAAAAACAGAACATGTCTTTTAAAACAGTGTTAAATAATAGTTTTAAAATAATATGTTATTAGATCTGATGCTCGTCTTCACAAAGATGACATTGACATCTGCTTCAGCAAAACACTAAATTCCTGCAAAGTGCCCCAGATTCGTTATGCCAGCGTGGAACGTCTTTTGGAGAGATTAACAGATTTGCGATTTCTCAGTATTGATTTTCTTAATACATTCCTACATACTTATCGCATATTTACTACTGCAGCAGTTGTACTGGAGAAGCTATCAGATATATACAAAAGGCCTTTCACTTCAATCCCTGTTAGGTGAGTTCCTTTCCAAGCTTTGTGGTCTCATGACATCACATGTCATAATAGTCACCCTGCAAAAAGCATTGTGCAACAATTTTATATATGTTTCTGTTATATATTCTACTTTTTGGGCCATGGGAGGAGGAATAATATCCAACTGCATCTAAACATCCATCCAGGTCTCTGCAATGCACAGCAAGTCAGCCAGTTCATATCTAATAATATAATAATGGCAGATGATCTGTTTTGAACTATGTTGCCTTTATTTTCTAACATCTGCATAATCATATTTCAGTTTTATATGGGTAGTTATTACATTCACTCTTCAAAATAATTTCTGGACTTTCTGTTTCTTTCCTAGATCTTTGGAATTATTTTTTGCTACTAATCAGAACAACAGAGAACACTCGGCTGATGCAAAGTCACCACATCTCTGCCGCAAATTATCTTCCCCTCCACCTCTGTCCCTCTCTAGGACTTCCTCACCTGTCAGAACCAGAAAATTGTCACTAAGTTCGCCACTAAATTCAAGAATCGGGGCTTTCGATCTATTTACTTCCTCTCTTGCTAGTAGCCCTACCTCAACATACAGCCCTGCCACATCACCGCCACCCACCTCATCTAAGGTACCACTGGACCTTAGCAAAGGCCCTTCATCTCCAGAGCAAAGTCCTGGCTTTACAGATGAAAACTCAGAGAATCCACGCATTGAGCTTTGCAACAAACTAAGAAGTAGCATTCGAAGAGGTATTATATATACACTATATTGTATAATTAATGGTTATATGTTTAGATAGTTGGAATGAAAAGTGGGTGTGCTGGCAAATGAAGGTGGGCATGGTTGTGTTTTGAGCACCACCTGTTGTACTTGTGCACAACCTGAAAACCTAAAATCCTCTGTAGGAGAAAGGTATAGTAGAGAGATAACTAGCTATGTTCTGGAACCTTTTCTTGTTGCTTTTAAAGTGAAGTCTAATGTAAGAGGTTTAGAAGGAAAAGGAGGCTTTTCTAGGACTGCAAGATGCATGCCTCCCCTTGTTTAATGTAGACCCCTTGTGCAATAATTTCAACAAATAACGGCTTGAATTTCTGGTCCAGTTCTAGCATGGCCAGAGCCAAAAATGACAGGGATCCTGCACCTTTAATAGCTGTGTATAAGAAAGAATTTCAGCAGGTATAACTTGCATGACAACTGTTAAATTTGCAGGAGTCCTTTCCGCTTTTCATGTGGCTACCCTATGGAATTATCTCACTCCCATATTCCTTGACAGTTTTTCTGTATGTGTGACTGCTCTTTCTACCCTTAAATACCACAGTGAAAAAAGGCTATTGCCCTCACATCCCACTGGCATCTGGTTCACCATGGTAGAAAAGAGGATCCTGAGCTAGTTGGGCTTTTGGTCTGATCCAGCAGTTCTCTTCTTATTTTATTAGCTCAGTGACGACACAGATTTCAAGACTGCCCTTTCACATCTCTGTGCTGTGATGAATGTCCAAGACTTAGGCAAAGAGCAGAGAAATATATGTTATATTTTTATGTAATTTGTTTAGCTGTTCTACAAAAGCTTCTCACCAGTTAGACATGAAAATTGCAACCTGGAAATTGCTGCTCATGAAAATTTGCCTCAGTTTTATTTCCTACATGAGTTGTATTTCCTCTTCCCCACGAAAAGAAGTATAGCATTTTAATTTCTAAAGATAAACCTGACAAGATCAATGAAACGAATTATAGTCATGACTGAAGAAAGAAAGGGTTATTCCCTTGAAAAAGATCATTTTTTAAAACTCCCTGGTGAGACATTTAATAAAGTCTTAACCAAAGGAGTTGTCGCTATAGAAAGTAACATATTGTTTAACAAGAGATCTTTTAAATTGACATTAGTGATAATGGCAATGGTAATTAGCCAATCATTAATTAAACAGCAAGCTTAAGGAATGCTGTCAGAAAGAATACTTCTGGCAAATAAGAAGTTAAGCAAGATTTAAATCTCTGTTTTAGTTGGCAAATGAAAAATGCCTGTGAGATTATTGTCAGCAAAAGTTAACATATATTATTATGCATTATAGTTATAGTTGGATTTTTCTGCCAGTCTCTGTTTGTTAGGAAAGTGGTACTGAAATGCAGACTGCAACCTACGTAATAAATTCTGTGTAAGGTAGTGGCATAAATTTATGTGGGTGCAATATCCATCCTAGTGAATTACTGTAGTAACTAAGATAGATCAAATAGTTCAGTTTTCTTTTGAAATAATTCTGTAGTTTTACAGCAGAATTCCAGTTATACAATCTCAAAAATGTGAATAAGCATTACACAGAACAGAAAAAGCATATTAATAATAATAATACAACTAAATTAGAAATGATATATGTTATGCCAGATGCTTAAGCTAGTGGCTGCTTGCCCGAATATGCATCAAGAATAAAAAAAAGAAAAGTTAACTATGTAAACAACAAAATAAAACAGAACTATGCAAATCAAAACTACATGCAAATATAATTAATTTATTACATTAATTCTTCTGATTTTTAATTTATTGGGTGAGAGACAGATTTCTTTCTGCAGAATATATGCACCCTTGAGCATTGGTAAGACGCTTAAAGCCTGTGAGGATTTTAGTAACAAAAGTGAGAAAAAAACGGGTAGCATTATGATGATACAGTGGAGGATTATATTTTATATGTAGCTTGACAAGTTTATCCTTCAGAATTGAGCTCTGTCTTTTCCAGCAAAGGAAGCAAAGGCAGCAGGAAAACAGTATAAGGGCAGTATAGTACTGTTCAGTGTAGCATTTGAACAGGCCTGTTGCAAACTGCAGTGAGGAAACGAGGACAGTATTATGGACAACAATAAGCCCAAATGGTACCGGTAATTTTATTTTAAATAGTAGTATGTGATACGTGATATATGAAATGAATTTGTCACAGCTGCTAAAGCTGTATGAAATCCTTGCCTGAAATACAGACAGTGTCTGTTCACTCTTTATCATCTCAATTAAAGTTGTTCTTTCCCAAGCCATAAACTCTGCAGTGCTGTTTTCTTTATTATTAGTCTTGTGATTCTAATCACTTAATTGTGCATTTCCTGTCTTTAGTTTGATTCTGTGATTTAGTGTGTACACTAGATACTGCTCTGTATAGATGCAAAATCATGAAACTGCTATCTTCACAATTGATACTCCACCCTACATTGTTTTAAAACAATGTCCTGTGTCCCCTTATTTATAAGCTTTGTTCCTATATGTGTCATTGGTAGTCAGTGTCAAGTAGCCAGGTATTTTATCAATACTATTAAATTTATGGGAGCAGTTGTTATAGTAGTATAATCTTATTTACCAGACTTCCCAAATGGTTATCTCAAAACATGTTACAACAGTAATATAAATTAAAGTTTGGTGACAGAATTGCAGAATAACTTTAAATAGCAGAATTAAGAACCAATACCCAAACTAAAGGGGTCTAAATCTGCACACAGAGCTTCAAATGAACATAGGTTGCTTATTATGTTCAGTGGTGAAGAATGTGTATGTAAAGCCTTCATATTTAGTGTGCAGAGCATTAACCAGCATTAAAGAGAACAAGGAAGACCTAGCTGGTGTTCAAATAGGAGCTACTGCATCTGTAACATAGCAGGTTTTTAAAGACAACAGAATAAAAAAGTCACTTCTACCTGAACTACTTGATGTTGGAGCTAGTGACATGAAATAATATTATTTTACTCTCCATATATTTATTCACTAATAGGCAAAAAACCTTGCGGTTTAAGAATGTACCTATAGCCAACAGATATTTCTATCAAACTTTAAAAAGCAGGGAAATTGGGTAGCTATAGTGAATGCACCAGGGGAGCAGGAGACCTGACCTCTTCTCTGAGATATTGAACTACCCTACAAATTTGTAAAAATGCAAACACAATTTGGGTTGGTCTTTCATAGTCCAATCCACTTCCTGTGTAGCTTGGAAGAATTTGGTAACATGTGCCTCTGAGCATATGGTGAGTGGTGGCAATACCTGCCATCTCTAAAGATGGAGAATTACATTTTTGTATGTTTGTTGGTGTTCTTCTTACTTTGCTTCTTTTCTGTGTTACTACTGTTTCTAGAATCTAACCTAGAAAAATATATTTCTCTCATTATTCATCATAGAAATCTGTTTCAAATTTATTTTTATTAATTTCAAAACCTTTTTATTGGTCATTGTCATATGATGGTGAAGACAGCCTTTTATATTTCAAACTGGAGGTTATGCTCTATTTCTATTTTGGGTGCATTAACAGTTGAATCTGAAACTGCAGTTTGATGTAAAGTTTGATGTTGCTTCTTAAGCAATGACTCTAGCTTTTGGGGAAAAAACAAGCTTGGCCTGCCCAAGATGCATGTTTTCAGCCTGCTATGCTTAAACTACTCCACTTAAGGAAAAGTGGACATGGTCAATTAAAAACATAGACCACACCTAGAATTTTGCTAGAATATATTTCACTTCCCACTGTTTTATCTTGTGCAAACTGAGACACTCCTCATGTCCATTGGAAACTATTCTGCAGAACAGTCAGTGCCATTATTCCACAGTTGTTTTTGGAGATTTTTTTAGTGTTGCTGTACTTCACATATTCACAGAAACAGAGCAAAAGAAAATTATTTCCTATAGGAAACGTCACTAAAATTGCAAAGAAAATAAAACATTTAAAGTGACTATCTGAACTATATCAACTGTTTTAATATTGTTGCTTTCTCCCTGCTAAAACAAGATCAGCACAACAAATGTCTTGTTTCTGTTATTTGGGCTGATTGCAGGTGTTGCCACCACTCACCATATGCTCAGAGGCACATGTTACCAAATTCTTCCAAGCAACACAGGAAGTGGATTGGACTGTGAAAGACCAATCCAAATTGTGTTTGCATTTTGACAAATTTGTAAGGCAGTCCAATATCTCAGATAGGAGGTCAGGTCTCCTGCTCCCCTGGTGCATTCCCCATAGCTGCCCAATTTCCCTGCTTGTTAAAGTTTGATAGAAATATCTGTTGGCTATAGGTACGTTCTTAAACTGCAAGGTTTTTTGTCTAGTAGTGAATTTCTCTGCTTTTTCTCTGGGAGGTAAGAAATGGGATCTTGTGCAAGTTTTCTGAGAATGGATTGATCATTTGCATGCTTATTGAGTTCAGTGGGATTTACTTACCTGCAGTCATGCTTAGGATAGATGAAACTGACCACAAGGGATGGGAAGGGGAGGAGGGGAAGGGGAGCAGGCAGAAGGTGGAGGTGAAGGACCGGTTTGATCATTTGCATGTTTATTGAGTTCAGTGGGATTTACTCCCATGCAATCATGCTTAGGATAGGTAAAATTGACCATGGGGAGGGAGGCCTGGTGTGGGCAGGGGAGGAGGAAGGAGGAAGAAGGGAGGGGGAAAGGAGAGAGGAAGGAGAGGAAAGGCAGGTCTGATCATTTGAATGCTTATTGAGTTCAGTGGGATTTACTCCCATGCAATCATGGTTAGGATAGGTAAAATTGACCATGGGGGAGGAGGAGGGGAGAGGGAAGGAGGAAGGGGGAGAGGGGAGCAGAAGAAGGGGGAGGGGGATGGAGGGGATTAGAAGGGGAGGAAGGGCAAGGGAAGGGGCAAAATGGAGGTGATGGGAGGGAGGAGGAAGGAAGGACAGGTTTGATCATTTGTATGCTTATTGAGTTCAATGGGATTTACTCCCATGCAATCATGCTTAGGATAGGTAAAACAGACCATGGGGGAGGAGGGGAAGGGGGGAGGGGAAGGGGATGGGGAAGGGGGAGGGAAGGGCCAATAGGAAGGGGATAGGAGGGAGGAGGAGGAGGAGGAGAGGGCAGGTTTGATTATTGGCATGTTCAGTGGGATTTACTCCTGTGCAATCATGCTTAGGATAGGTGAAACTGGCCTGGGGGAGGGAGGGAGGGGGAGGAGATTGGATGGGTGGGCAGTGGGCAGAGGGGAAGCCCCTTTCCTTTCCAAAAGGAAAGCATTGTGAACAGTATCATTCTTTTTCAGGGTTTCCCCCACCTTTTTATTCTACAGCAGGCACATGTAGCCTCCCACCCAAATTTAAACCAAAACTATCACTGGCCACATCCACACCAGACCTTTATTTCACTTTAGACAGTCATGGCTTCTCCCAAAGAATCCTGGGAAGTGTAGTTAGTGAAGGGTGCTGAGAGTTGCTAAGAGATGCCTTGTTCCCCTCACAGAGCTTCAATCAGAGCAGCTGACTGTTAAACCACTCTGGCCACTGGACTTCCCAGGATTCCTTGGGGGAAGCCACGACTAAAGTGAAATAAAGGTCTGGTGTGGGTGTGGCCCCCTGATTAGGCAAGCCTAGCAGCTGTGAGTCTGGCTTTTAGAACACTGAGAGTTGGTTCTTACTGAGCTTGCCCGGCCTTATCATTGACTTCAATACTAAATTTCTTAAATTAATTAAAAGTCAGCCAGGCATTTTTTTAAAAACTTTTAAACTGCAGAAGATGAAGGTCAGAGTATGAGGCAAGGTCAGTAACAGGATTACAGGTACTCTTTGAACATGGCTTATTTTTAATTAATTTCAACAAATTATGAGAACTGTGACAGAAAAAAGTCCAACAGGGGTCTCGATTTTTTTCTCTTTTTACACTTTGAACTCTCGATTCTCTCTGCCTGTTTTCTGCATTGCAATGAAAACTTAGAGGGTTGTTAAGCAAGCGTTTATGAGTTCAGGACTATATGTTTTGTAAGGTTTTGTTTTGAAATGAGCTTATGGGAAGCATCAGAATGGCCTGGGGGATATTTTCAATTTAACATTGCGGAATGCAAAAAATCCATGCTGACTATAGTATACAGCTACTCTTGTGGCTGTATAATTATGTGTGGTTTTATGTGTGGTTTTATGAATACATTAGTGTGTTTTGGTTTCAAAGAATATGTTTAAAAAATTTCTTGTCAAAAATCATCATGTTTTATACAGAATCTGAAAAACAATCTTTTAGTTGTAGAGTTTAGGAAGGTTTAACATAAATTCTTAAAGGTATTTGAAATGTCTTACAACTGAATTATAAATCATTTTTTATCATTATTTTTTATTCAAAGTTTCAAAAAACAAAACAAAACAAAACAAAACAAATTAATAACTAATACAATAAAATAAAATGTTGACTTCCGATTTGTCACAGATCAGTTATAGATCTATAATATATAACAAACCTGTCTCTTAATATATTACAAAATCACTTTCCTCCAGTAGTTATCTTAATTAATCATCAAATCTCATTAACATTACTTTATTCTTTCCGCAAAAAGTCAAAGAGAGGCTTCCACTCCTTGAGAAGTATATCCATCGATTTTTCTCCAAATAAACATGTCAATTAATCCATCTCATCAAGTCTGCTAAGTCCAGTAGTTTTAATAGCCATTCTCAGTGTTCTGAATTATAAATCATAAGATCACTTGCTATTTCTGTATTAAAGTCCATACTTCTTAAAGCAGCAGTTCCGGAGTCTGTATCAGTGGACCACACAATCCCAGAAAGTGCCTCAACTGTGGATACTCCTGAGATCTCTCCATGTAGATCTCCTTCAACTCCACGACATCTACGTTATCGACAGCCAGGGGGTAAGATTTTTTAAAAACCACAAACTTTAATGCATTTTACAGTTATATCAGTTTAAGTGATTACGAAAGGACTTAAACCTGCTTAATTTAATGCTAGATTACAATCTTGGTCTTGAATTAGAAACTGTCCATTTAGCCTTTTGAATGGCATCCAACAATGTCAGACTATCTGTACAATGGACGTCCACTCTCATGATAGAACTTTCCCTTCCTCTCCTCTCCACTGCAGACTCCCATGTATCCCCAAAACCTGTTCCGAAGTGTTGGGAGACCTTCTGAAGCAGATTGGGGGAAAGATCCACTCATGGGTCATTAGACATCTCCCTTTTTCTTGTAGTTCTTCTAAGCAACTTGCTTACTTTATATTTGCAGCACATAGCCAGGAAATGAAGAGGCAAGACAAGATGAAGTGTGGGTACATCAAGGGCCACGTTTATTGAAATAAAGCCAATTAAATGCTTGATTGTATAATAAATGATCTACAGAGACAAATGCGGGACCTAACTCTTACCCAATCAGGCAAGGACACCCTGCCATGGGAAAGGGGGTGGTCCAAGCCCAATCCCCTTCTCCGGGCCTCATCCCCACAGGGTGGTTAAGGAGGCCTTCCTGCTCCACCCCCCCCACAACTCTGATTGGGTGTTACAGGTTAGCCCCAAAGGTGAGCTTTATCCTGCCAACAGTCCACACAACCTGGAAGGCAGGCCTCAGAACCCACCGATCAACTTAAAGGGTGCCTAAGGGTGGTCACCAAACCCTACCCTGTGAAATTCCCATACATATCCTCCACAGAAGAGGACAAGCCTCACCTTAGTCCCTCTTTCCCCACCTGCGACCAATAATTACATGCAGAGCACTCTGCAGTTCAGTCAGAAACATATCATTACCCAGGTCAGACATATAAACACCGTCTGGCCGGTAAAGATCAGCCCTGCCACTGGATAATGTATTACCTCACCCTGCCTATCAGCAAGGGTGAGCCAGGCTTCCCTATTTACTTTTTGACTACCCTTGTTCAGGCTCCTGGGGTCAATCCCACCCCTCCAAATCCTCTCGGGGAGGATATCGGACCAAACAGTCACGGTCCCAGGCCACCCTCTACACATGGCCACAAAGTCCAGGCAAACCTGAATGATAAGGGCTTTCCCTTCAACAGTCCCAGATTATTGCCTCCCTAATGGATAACCAAAAGCTGTGGAGAGTGCTGCACCAATCGGTAGGAGGCATTCGCACAGCATGTCACATTTACCCAGCCACTGGACCGAAATGCAATGGCTGAGCCCCAACTGGGTTCCGTGCCTAGTCTGCAACACCCTCCTCTTGGCCCAGAACTCCATCTGTGGCCACATATGAGTACCTTGACTCTCTCCAGCACCCTCCAACCTATTAAAACAGAAACAACAATTAACAATATGCTCCTCAGTGCAATGGTCCACATGAGCTCTTTATTGGCCTGACATAAACACGGGAGTACCCAATCACCAGCACCCCACCGCCTGTATTGCTGTGCTCCCAAATCCCTGGGTAGCTGCCGTGAAAGCCACACCAACCCTGAAAGAGTGCATTCCATACAACCCGGGATCCAGACCCAAACCTAACAAAGCTCATCTCAAAGGCTGACCACTCTGTGACAAATATGAAGCTCCCCCGACGTACCCCTAACCCGGAAAAAGGACCCTAAGGCCTGAATAGGATACCGCCCATCAACAGGGAAGAGGCCCAGGTGAGAAAGGCTGTCAGTCTTCAACTTGCGCAGCTAACTCTGCACCCCACTGCCATAGTTTTGGTACGTACCAAAGGCTATCAGAGAGGTAGTCATTGTTCTTCATATAAAAGCCAAACTTCCAGTTCTAATCATCCTCATGCTTGCAATGACAGGCGAGGAATTAGCCAAATCAGCTGCCCACAGGTGTACAGCAACTACTATGGGAACCCTCCCCAAAAGGTCAGACACCTGCCGATGCCATCCTCAGACCAGGCCACCGGCCATGCTTCTGCTCACCAGCTATCCCAAAACATAACCCCAAACCCTAAAGTCCCAGAGGCACCAGAGTGAATTTGCAACTCAGCCTCCAATAATAAATTACTACGCCAAAAGAACCCCATTAAATGGATCCAAAAATTGGGACCCAACTAGCAAGTTGTCCCTCCTATCCCTGGTAATTCTAGCCCATGTTCTAGGACTCTTCACACAAAATCTAAATGCCCTCACAAGTCCTTCCTAGCATCCCTCATGCTATCAACCCTGCATAACAACTCCCATAACTTGAATGCCAATAAGCGACAAGCCTGTGCTATTGAGCCGAGTTCAATACCCAAAAAGGTAAGCACAGGCAAAGGGCACTTGATTTTTCCCTGGCCAAAGCCCCTAAACTCCTCTGCTAGCTGCCCAATGCCAGCAAAAGAAAATCAACAGGTAATGCACTACTGCAATAGAGCCAGATCCCACTCAAGGAATGTACTAAAGCGTTCAAAAGCTGAACACCAAATAGAACATCCCATGGGCAGACCTTGATTCACATAAAACAAAACCCCGAACTGAAAACCTCAACAGTTCAAAGTCCCAAAGGTGGACTGGCAGAATATTGATACCACACTTACCCATGAAAGCCCCTAGCCGAAACACCAAACCATAACAACTGCGCTGTCAAAGGAAGCATAATGTATCAAACACCAAAGCTCAGAAATAGCATCATTCACCAACTGCCCCCTAGGGTAAGACACATGATGAATGAGGCGATATTCTCCAGGATCTGTTTTAGGAACAAAACCCTAGAGAGGATGGGAATACACTCAAAGTGGTCAAAGGAGGGTAACAAAATGAATCCAGAACCCTTCCTTAAGCCACTTCCTATTTTCTCCTGCCCACTAGTTCCATTCCAAGTACCAACTTCACCAACCACTGGAATTCCAAAACCAAAACCAAACCCTCATCCCAAATAGACTGCATCCGCCCACCTAGGAATACTGATGGAGCAAAGGCAAAAGCTGCTGAATGTTAATCGGGGTGGGACTCCTTATCTGAAGGCTGCCCCCCCGATCTGGGCCTTTTCCCCTTCAGAAGACCCTTAAACCCCCCCAGCTCTAGAGCAGCTGGTAAAGGGATGGGAGCCAGCGCAGATGGAACACTCATGTACAAAATTACACGGGTTCCTGTTGCAAAAGCCCTTAGCACTGAACTCCTAACAGAGCAGGTGAGTTTGAACCCCCTGCCCAGTAGACCCACAGGAAGGCACCACAGTGGCAGACTTACCCAGTAAATGCCCACTATCTGCCCTCTCCCCTTGCACAGGCCGAGCTGCAGTCATAAACTGCAACCACAACTATGGATCCTTCCTGTCCCACTGTAGGTAAACATCCCCTGCCACCCTCATCCTAAAAGATTAATCATAGGCCAGCCATGCCGACCCCATGAATTCCCTATGCACCCTAAAAATTATATCCAGGTACTTCACCAACACTGCTGCTCTCATAGGCTGGCATTGGTTTACTATCGCCATGTAAATTAAAAATCCAGCCATCCAATTACCCCAGGTCCTATACACCCTTTCTTCCTTTTAAATTTCTCATTGTCTCTTTCCTCCTGCTTATCCTTTTCGTTCTGCTCAGCCTCTCTGTATAACAAGGAAAACACATCTACATATTCCCCCTACCAAATACGCTCCAGCAACAAACGAGGCCCTCGGGGAGCTGATGTCTCCCCAAACGGCATGGTGCCAGCCTGGATAGATGCCAAAGGATCAGCAGGGAACTGAGCTGCCCCTGCAGCAGGAGTGCCCATAGAGTTCAAATCTGTCTGCAAGCCTCACTCGTGGGCTGCTGCTGGACCGGAGGAGACATACCCCTCCCATACCCAGCAGGCACAGCCCCTGCATAAGGAAGACAAGGCCACCCCTGAGCCATTCCCCAAGGCATGGCCCAAGGCCCCATTCCAGGCCACCCAGGCATTTCCCACACATCACCAACACCCGGATGAGCTGCAGCCGCCTCCACTGCAGGACTCCCTGGAGCCACTGCCTCCACCTCAGGCACCAAATAAGCAGGTGAGAACTGACCTGAGGAGCCCTCCAGCACGGCTAATCGGTCTAAAACAGAATTCCAATCAGCGTCATACTGACCTTTCTTATCCTGTGGACCCCAGCTGCCTTAGTCTTCCTCCCACTAGCCTAGAGAGGTTGCCTGTTCCACCTCTCCAGCGACTCAATGCAGGCTAACACCGAGGCCATACCAGACCCCTCATCCTCTGAGGAAGAGGACTCCTGGGGCGGAGGAGGTGGTGGCTGAGCAGGCTACTTAGGGGCCCTCCCCTTCCCTTTAAAGCCACCCCTGCCTTTCTTAGGAGGCATAGCTACACCGCCCCTGTAACAACTATACGACAAATTAGTAGAAATAGTAATAACAATAACAGTAAAACTAATAATAATAGTAATAATAATAATACAGCAAGTACTACCAGTCTTTGCCCACCCCAGAGGCAAAGCCGGCCGGCAAATGCCTAACCCAAAATGTCTGCCTCACAAGACTACAAACAAAATGGCTGTCCAGGCAATGTGGCCCTACCTAGGCCTCCCTGAAATGGCTGCTACAGCAAGATGGCCACTGCCACCCTAGGCCCACCTAAAATGGTGCTGCGAGATTGCTGCCAACTGAAAAAGATGCCAAACATGAAGCCCTACCTAGGTCAACCTAGCATGGCCGTCAAAAGAACGGTGCCAAACATGAGGCCCAGCAACCTCCGCAGGGGCCTGCAGTCAAGGCCTAACCTGGGGCCACTTAAAATGGCCACCACATTATGGCTGCCCCCCAAAAAGGATGGCATCAAAAAAACAAGGCCCAGGTAACCCACGCAGGGGCCTACAGCCCCCCCACAGGCCTGCCAGGCCGCTAAACTACCTCCAACACCAAACCATGCAGGCTCCCAAGAGTCTGCATGTGCCGCCACCGCCACCACTGAAGCCGATCGCAACTCCACCACCTCCGAAAGAAGGGACGCATAGCCAGTCCATCCAGCCACCGTGAAGCGCCACCACTGTCACTCCACCGCTGCTGCTGGCCACCGCTGCTCCCATCTCCTCTGTCTCTTGCCCCCATGCTACTGAAATGGCCACCCAACAGGCCTCCCAAGGCTCCACCAGATGTGCAATCTGCTCTGACATTGCGTAAGGCCAGAAAGAGGCCAAGGGAGGTGGAACAGGGCTTAAATAGCCACCCTGGTCCGCCCCCTACATGACAGGTGTGTGTGGCCATGCCGTGCCCATAAGGGGAGGGGCTTTCAAGCCATGCCATGTCTTCCCTGGCATGGCTGCAAAGGCCCGCCATCACCAGAGCTCCTGGGTCTGACGATGGCAGGAATTCTGTTATTTTGTAAAATATGAGAAAGGAAGATGTGAATAACACCATTCCAAATGATTAGCATATGAGCAACAGAAGAATGAAAAGTATATTTGTGTTAAGATGTGATGAAATGTTCTGCAATATTTTGAACAAGAAGTACATTTGTTCAAGAAAAATATTGACTCAAGTCATAACTGACAGATTTTCATGAAGCAAGCTGAGGGCACATATTGAGCACTATGTATGATGAGGAGATGTATGATACCTATTACTGTTGGTGAGAAATAAGTCTATTTGTTCTTGTATGTGTGGCTCTGAAAATGTACAGATGGTATCCTAATTACTCATTACAGGATGTGTATAAATTGCTTAACCAGGAGCTGAAATTCTTTTGGTAGATCTCCAAGAGATCATCTGTCCCATTACCAGATGCTTAAAGAATGCAACATTCTCTCCTGAATACATTGGCTGTGATCTGGCCTTTCCAATGCATGAGCCGGAAGTGGTTTCTGCTTCCTTTTCCTTGATTCTTTTTATGAAATCCAAAGTGGAATTTTCACATTTCTCTCAGATGTGTGAGAACTTGCCCAACAGACCAGGGAAAGAGTTGTAAAAGTTCATCAGCCATACTACCCTGAACAGCTCAGTCTCATCTAATCTTGGAAGCTAAGGAAGGTTAAACCTGATTAGTACTTGGATGGGAGACTGCCTGGGAATACCAGGTGTTGTAGGCTTTTAATGGAAGGACCATGGCTCAGTGGTAGAGCACTTAATTTGCATGCTGTAGGTTCCAGGTTCAATCCCTGGCATTTCCAGGTAGGGCTGAAACTGAGCTAGATGAACTAATGGTCTGACTCAGGGACAGGGCTGGTTCTAAAGGGCGGCCAGGTGGGGCACTGGCCTGAGGGCCCCTGGAGCTACAGGGGGCCCCTCAGTGGCCCCTCTGCTCCCCTTCCACGATCCGTGGCGATCCGCACCCCCACCCCCACCCCCCTACTTACCTGTCTCCTACCTTTTAGTATTGTCCTTAATGAAGATGGCGGCCGTGGTTTCCCTAAAGTACTGAAGCCCCTGCCGCCATCTTAGTTGATGGCAGAGATGCGCGTGCGTAGCATGCACGTGTGCCGTCAACAAAGATGGCGGCGGCGGCGGCTTCATCCCCTTAGGGAAACCGCGGCCGCCATCTTGGTTAATGGCAATAGTAAAAGCCAGGAGACAGGTAGGTGGGGGTGTGGGGGGCGCGTGCGCACAAACACGAATGCGCACACACGCTGGGGCCCAGGGCAAGCTGATGCCCAAGGGCCCCGGCTTGCCTGGAGCCAGCCCTGCTCAGGGACATAGGAAGCTGCCTTTTACTATGGCCATTCCTTAAGCAGGACTAAAGGGCAATTTGCCTATCTGGGTAGCCTTATTGATACATAGGGTTTCTTAAAATAAAATGCAGGGTGTACCAGGTCTTGGAGAATAGTTTACCACTAGCTGATATACATGTTGCAGGGAGGAAAGCTGACCAGCTTCGTTGGCTGTGAACTGGTTGAACAAATGGTATAGGAATTGGTGATGCTTCACCGTGAGGGGAAGACACCCCTAGTGTGATTAGAAATTACGGGTGGAATCTGATTGTGCCCTTCTGCTCATGGAAAGGTTTTTGATCCAGCCGCTGCGTCTGCTAATGATAGGTGTAGTGGGGTGATTTTTGTTAATTCCCCAGTCCTCACTACTACCCGCTGAAAATCTCTTCTATAGGGTTGGGGGACCTCTGGAACAGCATGGAAAGATACAAGCATGCAGGGGGTGGGGGAATTGGCCAAATCATCTTCCTCTTCTGCTGGCAGAAGCAGCGGCTTGATCAAAAGCAAATTGGACACAACTTTTTAAAAAAACAAAAGCAAGAAGGCATATACATATAGATGTATGTTTAAACAATGTGTTTTCTCTACTCTGAAAGCACACATGGAGATATTCAAACTTTGAACTCATTTAAAAAACAATGCTAGCCGTTGATGTTTAATTTTTTGTTATTTTGTTTGCAGTACAGGCGACTGACAACAGTCATTGTTCCGTTTCTCCTGCTTCTGCTTTTGCTATTGCCACAGCTGCAGCTGGCCATGGGAGCCCACCAGGTGAGCCTTCTAGTGCCACAGAGAGAGAGAGAGAGAGAGAGAGAGAGAGAGAGAGAGAGAGAGAGAGAGAGATTGCTGGGCACCAGTAAATAAATGCAATAAACCTTTGCAATCACATGGGCCTTAAGACTGGCTTTCAGGGCCTTGGGTCCAAAAGGTGGCATAAAAATAGGCTTAACTAACTAAGCAATACTATACATCCCTGCAAAATCCCATTGAGTTCAATGGGGTTTGCTCCCACATACCGCAATATAGGTATTCAGCCTAAGGCTGGAATCCAATACATACTTACTCTGGGAGTAAGTCCCATTGAACCCAATGGAGCTTACTTCTGAGTAGACGTATTGGATTGCAGCCTAAATGACTGCCTCATTGACTAGTTTTAAATGTTCCTGCCTTATTTGTTTGAAATAATAATTATTGTGGTCACGATGGTGCCAGCTCTGTAGCTAGAAATTATGTAGTGAACAGGCCAGGAATATTTGTATAAGAGCCAGAATAGAAAGACAGTTTGTCCAATGTATTTACATTTATTTAAATTACTTCTTAGATAGCAGTTAAGTAGAATACAGCCTGCATGCTTTTCGTTAAAGGGGTAGAAACTTACTTTTTCACATGAAAGCTAGTAAGTCAAGAAGGATTCCTGAAATATCTTTGACACGGTAAGCCTTGCCCCGAGGCTACAGCCATGCATTGTGCTATTGATGGAATAGTTGACACTTTGTGGTGTTGACTTGCTAACATATTTTAAAATCTAGTTCCCTGTTGTCATCATTTTGTTATTTGGTTTTGGTTTTTGGTACATGTGTTATTTAAAAATCTATTTATTATTTATAAAGTGTCTAAAATAGCCCTGCTTGCAGATTTACAAGCTACTAATAATTAAATTAAAAGATGGAGATGGGGAGTTCTTTTAAAACTGCCCATTTGCTACTGGGCCACATTCAAGGTCCTGGTTTTGGTGTACAAAGCCCAGACTATGTGAAAGATTGCCTTGCCCCTTATATACCCAGTTGATCACTGTGGTCTGCAGGTGAGGGCCTCCTTCAGATGCCATCTTATCGGGAGGTCCACTCCACCCAACATAGGAAGTAGACTTTTAGCGTTGTGGCACCTACCCATTAGAATTCCCTCCCCTTAAAGATTAGACAGGCACCATCTCTGTTATCTTTTTGGCACCTACTTTCTTTTTCAACAAGTCTTTTAAGTTGAGACCTTATCCCAGTCTGCGTCTGTGTTGGAATTGCTTTTAAGATGTTTTAAAGCTTTTTTTAAAAAATATGTTTTTAAAGATGTTTTGTTTTAAGATGTTTTTAAAGATGCTTTGTTTTAATATATTTTAAAGTCTGTTTTTGAGATGTTTTAGAGTGTTTTTGTTTGCTGCCTTGGGTTCCTACTGGGAGGAAGGGTGGGATAACAACAACAACAACAATAAACAATACCAATTAAGTAATACTACATTATCTATTGAAGCAAAGTACATTTTCAAACAAATAGGCTGAGAAAAAGCAATAAAGAAAGAGAGTTGGTAAACTATAGATATAGAACTGTGCCTTGTTCCTTGCTGCCACTCCACTCATGGATGGGTTCCTCGTTGCTCATCTGCTGTGCCCACTGGCCTGTGTGTGTTGTTGTTTAATGCCAGATCAGTACATAATAAGACCATTCTCATCCATGACTTGATTGTGGATGAAGGTGCCGCTTTGGTGTGTATTACCGAGGAAGGGGTGGTCTGTAGATAGCGGGGGTGGATGTCACCCCATTGTCATGGGCAGATCACTTCCTGGTGAAGTTTAGACTTATGGCTCTGATCCTTCCCTGCAGGGGTAGTGGACAGATTAAGATGGTCCACTGGATTCCTGAAAGCCCTGGGGGAGTTCCCAGTAGATAGAGCAGGTGCTCCTGTTGAAGCCCTTGTCACGCTGTGGAACAGCGAGGCATGTCGGACTCTTGACATGGTTGACCCCGAGCGCCCTCTCCGACACTGTGGAGCCCGGCTTGCACCTTGGTACACCAGTGAGCTAAGGGCAATGAAACAGGCCGGACGACCGCTAGAGCACAAGTGGCAAAAGACATGCTGTGAGGCTGATCGGGGACGAGTAAAACATCATAACTGTGCCTACTGTGTGGCGGTGAGGGCAGCGAAGAAGGCCCACTTCTCTGCCTCCATTGCATCCTCAAGTAGCTGTCCAGTGGAGCTTTTCCGTATTGTCATGGGTCTGTTGACATCAACTACAGGAAATGGAGTCTTAGAACCTTTGGAGGCCCACTGTGAATTGTTTGCAAGGCACTTTGAGGGTAAAGTTGCTCGCCTCTGTAGCAGTCTTGATCCCCCATCCACATCTACTGTAGTCCCCAATGACGTGTCCAGTGCAATGTCTGCTGCAACTTCTTGGGAATGGTTTCAGCTGATGCGGCCTGATGACATGGACAAGGTGCTTGTGATGATGCGGCCAGCAATGTGTCCTCTTGACCCTTGCCCTTCTTGGCTTATTAAAGCTTGCCGAGGGGGTCTGACTGAGTGGATCCAGGGTGTGGTCAATGCATCAATGCGACAGGGAGTGGTTGCAACCTCCTTTAAAGAGGCGGTGATTCGACCACTCCTGAAAAAACCCACCCTGGACCTATTGGTTTGTGACAACTACCGACCGGTTGCAAATACCCCCTTCTTAGGGAAGGTGATTGAGAGGGTTGTGGCGCAGCAACTGCAAGTACTCTTGGATGAAACAGATTATTTTGACCCATCCCAGTCTGGGTTCAGGCCTGGTTATGGGACTAAATCGTCCTTGGTCGCCCTGATGGATGACCTTTATCAGGAGAAGGACAGGGGGAGTGCGATCCTGTTGTTCTTACTTGATCTCTCAGCAGCTTTTGATACCATTGACCATGGTATCCTTCTGGGCCAACTTGGTGAGATGGGTATTGGAGGCACTGTTTTACAGTGGTTCCGACCCTATCTCCAGGGTCGTTTTCAGAGAATAGCATTGGGTGACTGACTTTGAGGCCCCTGGCAGCTATGCTGTGGGGTGCCGCAGGGAACCATCTTGTCCCCCATGCTGTTTAACATCTATATGAAGCCCTTGGGAGCAGTCATCAGGAGCTTTGGGGCGAGGTGTCAGCAGTATGCTGATGATACCCAGCTCTATTTCTCTGTAACATCTGAATCAGGAGAGGCCATGCAAGCCCTGGACTGCTGCCTGGACTCAGTGGTGGGCTGGATGAGGGCCAATAAACTGAGTCTGAATCCTAGTAAGACGGAGGTGCTGTGGGTTGGTGGTTCCCGAGTTTGAATAATTGGTCAGTTGCCTGCTTTGGATGGGGTCATACTCCCTCTTAAAGAGCAGGTCCGTAGCCTGGGGGTGCTCCTGGATCCATCTTTGTCGCTAGAGGCCCAGGTGACCTCAGTGGCTAGGAGTGCCTTTTACCAGCTTCAGCTGGTGAGACAGCTGCGGCCGTTTCTGGACTGGGATAGCCTGCCAACTGTTGTCCACGCACTGGTAACCTGTAGGCTGGATTACTGTAATGCGCTCTATGTGGGGCTGCCCTTGAGGTTGGTCCAGAAGCTGCAGCTGGTGCAAAATGCGGCGGCAAGACTGCTCACTGGGGCAGGGTATCGCCAACATGTCACCCTGCTGCTGAAAGAATTGCACTGGCTGCCCATTTGCTACTGGGCCGAGTTCAAGGTTCTAGTTTTGGTGTACAAAGCCCTATACAGCTCGGGACCAGGATACCTGAAAGACCGTCTTACCCCTTATATACCCAGTTGATCACTCCTGCAGATACCATCAGGAGGTTCATTCTGCACAATATAGGAAATGGACCTTTAGTGTGGCAGCACCTACCCTGTGGAATTCCCTCCCTTTGAATATTAGGCAGGCGCCATCTCTGCTATCTTTTCGGCGCCTTTTGAAGACTTTCAAGTTGAGACCTACCCCAGTCTGCATCTGTGTCAGAATTGTTTAATATGTTTTTAACCCTTTTTTAAAGTTGTTTTTTTAAAAAATGTTTTTAATGCTGTTTTGTTTTAATGTATTTTAAGATCTGTTTTTATAATGTTTTAAAGTGTTTTAGTGCTTTTGTTTGCCACCCTGGGCTCCTGCCCGGAGGAAGGGCAGGAAACAAACAAACAAGCAAACAAATAAGCAGGCCTGGTGCCAGTGGGTGGCGAGGTTGGGAACTGGCTGAGGGCCCCTGCCACTACCTGAGGGCCCCTATGGCTAGGAGGGTAGAGCTCCCAGTCTGCAATCCCTGCCAGCATCGGGTCACGGATTGTGGAGCAAGAGCTCCGCTCTCCTAGCCAACATCACCCTGCACATGTGGGTGCTGGCAGGCATGTGTGCTGATGCGTGAGGTGGCAAAACCAGGCATATTTAAGTGTGTGTTTGCACGCGCACATGGGGGACGTGGTAACCTGAGGCGGGCTGGTGCTGACTCTGTGTGTAAGCAATATAGTGCTTGTTTGGGTTGTCTTCAACTAAGTCCTACTCGGAATACATCCACTGAAATTAATGAACCTATGTTAGTTGTGTTTATTAATTTCAGTGGGTCTACTCTGAGTAGGATTTGCATTGAATACCACCCAATATGTATAGCAACCTTAATTCCTAAGGGAAGTGATGTTTTTGTTAATTCATTATGCTGACCCTTATCAATTTTCACTGTTCACATTGTAATAATTCACAGTTTACAATACTGCTCCACAAGATTTGGACTCTCCATTCACACAGATGAAATATAGACCTAATTAAGTAATGAAATGTCTGTAATTAGCATAATAATATTTTACACAATTTTTAGTGTCATTCAGAATCTTTAGTTGGGACCAGCAGTTGCTGATCAGTACTAATTAAAACCATTAGCCAGTTCCTTTGTGTCACAATATTTGTTGTTGTTGATGATGACAATGATTTTTATTTTTATGTTTATTTTTTGGCACAAGCACTATAATAGCAGCATTAACCTGACACAGTTTGCACAAAATTATTTGAATAGAATAATTTGGATACATTATATTTTTATTTATTTATTTATTTATTATTTGATTTATATCCCACCCTTCCTCCCAGCTGGAGCCCAGGGCGGCAAACAAAAGCACTACAAACACTTTAAAATGTCATAAAAACAGACTTTAAAATATATTAAAACAAAAAGAAATCTTTAAAAACATTTTTAAAAGCTTTCAAAACTTTTTTTAAAAAAGGTTAAAGCATTTTTTTTTTTTAAAAGAGAAGGTTTAAAAACATATTAAAAAGTAATACCAACTCAGATGCAGACTGGGATAGGTCTCAAAGAGTAAATAAATTAATGATTTATTCTTGGGATAATTTGATGTCAGAAGTTACAATAGATTAAAAAGAAGCAAAACAGCAAAGAATCTTCTGACACCTTTAATGTTAAAGTATTTATTGTGCCATAAGCTTTCATGGACTAGAGCCCACTTCTTCAGATGCATAAAGTGTTATCAGGTGGCATATAGATACTTGCATAGCTACAGAAAGAAAAATGTAAACAGAAGACAATAAGGAATAGAAACAGAAGGCAGAGTTGCAACATATGTTAAAAATACATATCCCTGCACAGAAATACAGGAAGCTGAGCTTGATAGCCCCACCGAGAGTATCTGTCTTAAAATAAATGGGGCAGGGAATAAAAGGAACATGGTGGTTGGAGTCTACTACCAACCACCCAATCAAGGAGAAGACAAGGATGAAACATTTGAAAAGCAAATTGCTAATGTTTCAAGGAGGCATTTTGTAGCAGTAATGAGGGACTTCAACTATCCCAATATGTGTTGGGGGACAAATTCTACCAAACATGGCCCCTCCAAGAAATTCCTGGCTTGTGTTGTGATAACATTCTCCTACAGAAAGTGGAGGAAGGAACTAGAGGATCAGCTGTCCTTGACTTCATTGTAACCAATAGAGATGAAGTGGCAGTTACAGGAACTGTGGGGGAAAGTGACTATATTATACTTGAGTTCTTTATTTTAAAGGAAGCAAAAGCTGAGAGTAGCCGTACATGTATCCTGGACTTCAGGAAAGCCAATTTTAATAAACCCAGAACAATGATAAATAAGTTTCCATGGCAAACGACCCTAATGATGAGCCGCCCCCCTGGCTTGAGAGGCCACCGGTCCAAGTGAGTGAAGAAAGCAAGGCAAGCAGGCAGGCACGCACCTTGCCTGCCTTCGTTGCCACCGCCGCTGCTGGTGGAATGGGCCACTTCTGTACAAACAGGCCCAGGCTTGGCTGGTGGCGCCTGGAGCCTTTTGCTGAAGGAGTCCTCTGCGAGGAGCGGTGGCGGCAGAGACCAAGATCATCTACCATCTGGACGACCAGGAGACGCCGTACCTGGTGAAGCTGCCCATCCTGGCCGAGTGGGTGACACTGGGTGACTTCAAGGCACTCCTCAACCGGCCCAACTACAAGTTCTACTTCAAGTCTATGGACAATGATTTGGGGGAAGAATCCGATGATGTTGGTGAGCGAATCCTTTACAACAGCTGCTCAATGTTTGAGGACTAAAATTCTTGAAGTGGCAGTACTACATCTTGAGGACAGATTATCTCCAGGCTTGTAAAGAACCTTTTTTTTTAACAATGTTAATATTTTCTTATTTAAATTTTTCTGCACTATATTCTATTCTGATGTATATTTTGTATTTGTGTGTGTGTGTGTGTGTGTATGAGCCGCCTTCAGGGCCTTTTGGCCAAAAGGCGGCACAGAAATAGAATGAAGGAAGGAAGGAAGGAAGGAAGGAAGGAAGGAAGGAAGGAAGGAGAAGTCCAACATGGGTAGGAGTTTCTAAAAAAGGAAATTCTAAAGCCACAATTGCAAACAATTTTAACAAGGAAAAAAAGGTGGAAGATAGCAGAAGAAGCCAATGTGGCTTCACAAAAAGCTTAGAAATTACCTGAAAACAAAAAGGACACACGAGGGAGAAGGAAGGCCAGGCTACAAAGGAAGAGTAAAGACAAGTAGCACAGAATTGCAGGAATGCCATCAGGAAGGCTAAAGCTGAGAATGAGCTTACTTTAGCGAGGGATGCTAAAAACAGCACAAAAGCTTTCTTCAGCTATATCCATAATAAAAGACCGTGAAAAGAAATGGTGGTACAGCTACTCAGGGAGGATGACAAAATGAAAACAGATGACAAAGACAAGGGAAAAGTTCTCAGTTCCTACTTTGGCTCAGTCTTCTCCCAAAATAGGGTCTATGACCCTCCTGGCAAACGTGTCATGAGCCCTGCTGGGAGGGGGTGAACAGACAAGAGCGAGGCACAAGATGAGGACTTGGACTGGAATGAAGAACCTGGGGAGGAGCCATGTGGAGAAACAGACTTGGAAGGCACCACAGCTCCAGTCCTTGACAGCTGAGCCCCCACAACTCTGGACACCATTGTGGGAGCTCAACCTGGCCCATTAGATGCTTTCTAGCCAGGCACCCCCCCACTCCCAGCGCCCAGGCTGTCAGCAGCCTCCCTCTGTCAGAGGGGAAGATGAGAAGGTGGCGGAGGCCCTGCCTTCGCCTCACGCCAGGAGACCAATGAGGCAGGAAATTCAGCAGGTTCACTTAAGGCAGAGCCTTCACTTACGTGCGCACTCTCAGCATTGACAGTTGGCATACGCAGGCAGGAAGTTCACCCAGCCATACTTAAGCTGACTTGGGGGGGGAGAAGAGCAGTTGCTGAGTCAGTCTTAGAGTTGCAAAGTCATGTTTAGCTAGTTCTAGAGAGATGCCGAGTTTTGAGTAAACATAGATGGTGCGGCCGCATTTGGAATACTGTGTACAGTTCTGGTCGCCTCATCTCAAAAAGAATATTATAGAGTTGGAAAAGGTTCAGAAGAGGGCAACCAGAATGATCAAGGGGATGGAGCCGACTCCCTTATGAGGAAAGGTTGCAGCATTTGGGACTTTTTACTTTAGAGAAAAGGCGGGTCAGAGGAGACATGATAGAAGTGTATAAAATTATGCATGGCATTGAGAAAGTGGATAGAGAAAAGTTTTTCTCCCTCTCTCATAATACTAGAACTCGTGGACATTCAAAGAAGCTGAATGTTGGAAGATTCAGAACAGACAAAAGGAAGTACTTCTTTACTCAGCGCATAGTTAAACTATGGAATTTGCTCCCACAAGACGCAGTAATGGCCACCAGCTTGGATGGCTTTAAAAGAAGATTAGACAAATTCATGGAGGACAGGGCTATCAATGGCTACTAGCCGTGATGGCTGTGCTCTGCCACCCTAGTCAGAGGCAGCATGCTTCTGAAAACCAGTTGCCGGAAGCCTCAGGAGGGGAGAGTGTTCTTGCACTCGGGTCCTGCTTGCGGGCTTTCCCCAGGCACCTGATTGGCCACTGTGAGAACAAGATGCTGGACTAGATGGGCCACTGGCCTGATCCAGCAGGCTCTTCTTATGTTCTTATGTTCTTAGATAGATTCATGAAGCATACTATATTGAAGCTGTCTCTTACTACGATAAAAGAAAAAAACACAACCATGTCTGAATCTGATTTCTTTAACTTTGGGCAGGACAACTTGAAGCTTAAGGGGCAGGATTGCAGCTTGGCGTTGATAGACAAATGGTTAAGGAATACCTAATTACTTTCAATGAGTTCAAATCGCCAGGGCCTGATGAACTGCATCCTAGAGTATTGAAGGAACTGGCTGAAGAACTCTTGGAACCACTGTCTATTATCTTTGTGAAAGTATGGAGGATGGGTGAAGTGCTGGATGACTGGAGGAGAGCTAATGCTGTCCCTATCTTCAAAAAGGGCAAAAAGAAGGAACCTAGAAACTACAGACTAATCAGCCTGACATCAATCAAATTCTGGAGCAGATTATAAAGCGGTCAGTTTGTAAGCACCTCCCTTGTAGACTGTGGGAATGCTGTGGACATAATATTGACTTCAGCAAAGCTTTTGACAAAGTGCCCCATGATATTCTGATTAGCAAGATAGCTAAATGTGGGCTGGATGGAACAACTTTCTGGTGGAACTACTGTTGGATACAGAATCTTACTCAAAGAGTGTTTCTCAAAGTGGGGAGAGGTAATAGACAGGGTACTGCAGGACTCAGTCATCGGCCCAGTGCTCTTCAGCATTTCTATTAATGACTTGGATGAGGAGATGCAGGGAACACTTATCAAATTTTCAGGTGATCAGGTGATCCAAAATTGGAAGGAATAGCTAAGGCCCTGAAGAACAGAAACAAAATTCAAAGTGATCTTGATAGGCTGGAGCAGTGGGTTGAAAACAACGGAATGAAATTTAACAGGGATAAAGAGAAAGTTCTAAACCTAAGAAAAAGAAACCAAGTACACACTTATAAGATGGGAGATACTTGGCTCAGCAACACTACATGCGAGAAGGATCTTGGAATTGTTGTTAATCACAAGCTAAATATGAGCCAACAATGCAATGTGGCTGCAAATAAGACAAATGTTATTTTAGGGTGCATTAACAGAACTATAGTTTCCAAATTGTGTGAAGTACTAGTTCCTGTCTATTTGGCACTGGTTAGGCCTCAACTTGAGTACTGCGTCCAGGTCTGGACACTGCAGTTTAAGAAGGATGCAGACAAACTGGAACAGGTTCAGAAGGGGCAACAAGGATGATCAGGGGACTGGAAACAAAGTCTTATGAGGAGAGACTGAAAGAACTAGGCATGTTTAGTCTTGAGAAGAGAAGAGTGAGGGGAGATATTGCAGTCTTCAAGTACTTGAAAGGTTGTCACACAGGGGAATGCCAGGATCTCTTCTTCATCATCCAGAGCGCAGGACATGGAATAATGGACTCAAGTTACAGGAAGCCAGATTTTGGCTGAATATCAGGAAAAACATCCTGTTAGTGTGGTAAGACAGTGGGACCAATTATTTAGGAAGGTGGTGGGCTCTCCAACACTGGAGGCATCCAAGAGGCAGCTGGACAGCCACCTGCTGGGTATGCTTTTGTATTCCTGTATTGATCAGGGGCTGGACTCAATGGCCTCATAGGCCTCTTCCAACTCTACTGTTCTGTGATTCTATGAATCAAATGGCCTTGAAATGCAAGGGATACAAGCCTCTTTAACATGTTAATTTCATGAATTATCACATGATTAAGCTTCAGTCAACTGATCGAATAATTTACTCTCCTGATTAGATTGCTGGTTAGTACTTGACTGTGTTTTTCTTTTGCTCTTGTAGTGTTTACATTTTTATTTTTTTCATTTTGGGTTGTTGCACAGTGCTTTGGCAAGAAAAGCACTGTAACAGTTTTAATATAAATAAGTAAATAAAAGCGTTCTATTACTGTAATGCTGGAGAATATCACCAAATGTAGCTTCTACCAATCTGTAGAGCTATCAAAGCTGCAAACAGTTTCTTATGCTGGCAATCGAACACACCCTTATGGTGCACAATATGTGCTGTTTTTGCTAGAATGTGGCATGGTGGTATGTCCACAATTAAGACTGTATTTTCCATCAATTAAGTTTTTGGTCTTTGCATTTTTCCCTTATTTATTTCCATCTGAAATTTACATATTTATCATATTTCCCTCCAAAGATTACCATTTTTAGATCGTCTAAGATGGCAATAATAAGCAGAGAATTAATGCACTTAAATCTGTCCTTAAATTTTATACCCATGAACATTATTCTTTTTTCTTTCTTTCAATAATTATTTTATCAGTTTGAATAGATGTCTATTTTTGTTCCAGAACCAAGAGCTGTTTTGAATCTAGAGAACTGTTGCTTAGCAATCCTATCTAATGGTTGGGCAAATGCTCTCCTTCAAACTGAGGCAAACTGCACCACACAGCTTTTATTAAGCAGTAAGCTTCTATTAAAATGGTAATTATCAGAAGAAGATAAAGAGGACTGCAGCCCGTTAATAAATACATCTTCTGCTGTAAGAGGAGGACTGAAAGCACTGGGACCTCCAAGGCAAATCACAGAGTCCCTTCCTGAGTAAAGTTGCACTTTTGAGATTTTAATAAGTGCCGTCTGTGGCCAGACAGTAGAGTAAAAGAGAGGAAGACAATGCATGGGCAGTGGTGCTTTCTGCACTCAGTGGAAAGGTGCAACAGAGACAAAGTCATCTGTGAGAAACCTAAAAACTGTGTGCGTGTGTGTATGCACAGTATGACCAGTCAGAAATACAAGGCAAAAATCTAGTGTACTGAAATGACTGATATAAGGGGTCTGTCTGTGAAGATATAAATGACCCACTGGCATTTATATATCATGGAAATTTGTTGCCAATATATATTGCATTTTGAAATTTACTAGTAGTCTGTTCTATCTTATTTTGCCTGAATTTTTGTTTCCAAATTTTTGAAAATAAAAGCAGGATTCATATTTCTCTAGACCTTTATGTTTGCACTTCTTTGTTATTTGCATTTTCCCATGTTGGCTCCCTTTTATTTCTTTAATAAGCTTCAGAAACAATTTAAAAATTACAGCTGATGTTCATTTAGTTATAAATGTTGTAGTAACAAACTTACAGAGGGTTTTTCAGTTGTGGCCCCCACCTTGTGGAACTCCCTCCCAAATGATCTCCACTATGCCCCTTCCATGATGAGTTTCCGCCAGGCCTTGAAGACCTGGCTCTTCAGGCAGGCTTTTGGGGTTGGCTAGACTTTATCTTCATTGTTTTTAGATTTTTAATGTCTAGGTATTGTATGCCTATTTTGTACGTCACCCAGAGTGGCTGGACAGCCAGCCAGATGGGCGACTAATAAATTCAATAAATAAAATAAAATAAATAAATCCAAATGATGGGGAGCTGGCAGAAGGGGGGGCAATGGAGGAGAAGCCAGCAGAAAGCCCCACGGGATCCTCCTCCCACTTGGGAACCGCATGTACGAGCCAGCCTTGAAGTAGTGGCTCAGACAAACAGGCCTCCTGGGGAGTACATGTTCCCTTGTAGGCCATGATGGGAATGTTTTTATTGTGCTGGTGGAGTTTCCAAGCAGATTGGGAGACGGGGGAGAGCTCCAAATGTGAGGAGGATCTCGTACAAGTCCCCTCTGCAGCTCCGCCCCCAGAATGCCCCTTTTTCGGGGCTTCTGCCGGCCCTCTGTCTGCCAGGCTGGCCGTCCCGGTGGATCCCTGGCAGCACCGACAGGCTTCCGCCAGTGGAGGCCAGCGATGCCAGACGAGGGAAGCTCGGAGAATGGCAACAAGGGAGAGGGCCTTCTCAGTGGTGGCCCCCAAATTATGGAATGATGTTTCTGATGAGGTGCACCTGGCGCCAACACTGTTATCTTTTTGGCGCCAGGTCAAGACTTTCCTCTTCTCCCAGGCATTTTAGCATGTGTTTTATATTGTTTTAAATTTTAAAATTGTGTTTTAAATTGTTTTTTTAAAAGATGTATCTTAAATTGTATTTGTTTTTAGTTACTGTAAACCGCCCAGAGAGCTTCGGCTATGGGGCGGTATACAAGTATAATAAATAAATAAATAAATAGCCATCAGGTCAAGGGAAAGGTTAAGTATATCTTAAAATATAATCTTTTATTAAAATCAATAACAAAAATATTTTGTATACTGCCTGTACCCTGGAACTATCCAGAGCAGAGGACCTATTATGATAGTCTATCCCAGGGACAGAAACAGCCCTGGTCACCCTGGCAGATTATCTATGAGATCTGGATGGGAAGTTGATCCCTGTTGGTTCTCCTGCACCTCTCAACAGCTTTTGATACCATCAGTCATGGTGCCCTTCTGGAACATCTTGCCAGGATAGGACTTGGGGTCATGGAGTGATGGAGGGGCAGTTCCACAGTGTTGGGGTACTCCTTTTTGATGCCTTGGCCATTGGTCTTTGATGTTCACCAGGTTCTGTCTACATAAATTGCTGGGATAAATTGTCTGGAAATTTGGAATCTGATGTCACCAGTATGCAGATGACACTCAGCTCTTGCTCTTCTTTCCATCTCAGTGCAGTGAGACTGTAGAAATTCTGAACTGGTGGTTGGGGAACAGTAACGGGCTGTGTGTGAGCAAACAAACTGAAGTTTAATCCAGACAAGACAGAAGTTAGTAGAATTGCACTCCCCTTGAAAACAGGTGATCTGAGAGTTCTCATGGATCCAGACTTAATCTGTGTGATGGCCACAGCCAGGTGTGCATTTGCCCAATTTAGGCTAGTGATATCATATGTGGAGTATTGCAATGAGCTCTGTGGTGCTGCTTTTTAAAATTGTCTTTAAATTTTAATTGGTCCAGAATGAAGTGTCCAGGTTGTTAACACAGGACACCTATTATTTATTTATTTATTTATTTATTTATTTATTTAATTAAGCTTATATACCGCCCGACTAGCAACAGCTCTCTATTAGAAGTATGCAACTCACTTCCTATATAACAGCTACTTATTTCCAGTTTGTTTCAAGTCCACTTCACACGAGCACATACACTGGTTTCCTTAGTGTAGATATCCACACCAAATACATAGACATCCTGGGGCAGGGCCAGCAGTGTGCCTGATGTCAAGGGTAATTGATACTCCATTTATGTGATTCTCATGAAAAGGGAAGTACAAAGAAACCTGTTCCTGCATGTGTCCATGGTTTGACTGGAAACCATGTGTGCAAATGGGGGTTATGTGCGCAGTTGCCCAGTCTGATCCAAGCTTGGTCCATATGTGTGAAACCGTTTCAAGAAGTTTAAAGTCCTGACACTCAGCTGCTTAGGAGGGTGGCTATATTCCCTGTTTCCTACTAGTTTCTTGTCCTTTTGGATTGGAGGAAGTATTTTTCTTCTACGTTATTATAGTATAATATTTAACACATATTCAGAGTTTATGATGTTCAAGACTGTATAAAGGAGCATGCAACAGGTTCAGGCAATTTTTTTAAAAAAAATTATAAACGTATGAATCTTCTCCCTACCTGGACGTTCTGTCTACATCTCATATAATATAAACGTGTTAGCATTCAAGGAGAATGTTTAAAATATGCAATGAGTTAATAGGCTATATATTGAAAAAAATTCCTTTGGTGATTCTCATAATTTTTCCTTTCATCTAACTGCATTTATTTCACTATGAACTATCTTTTCAACTGTGTAGGGTTTAATAACTCTGAACGAACATGTGATAAGGAATTCATAATATGTCGAGCAGCCACTAATCGTGTCCTGAATGTCCTTCGCCACTGGGTCTCAAAACATTCTCAGGTACTTTTTGTGTTACACTTTGCCAGGAAAATTTCCATCATGTCAAAGAGTTGTGCTTCTTTTGTGTTGTTTGTATGTTGTGTACATTTTCCCTCAGTGGTACAGAATTGTCAATTTGGGGCCATATGCTAGGCATTAAAGCTTTGTAATATTACAAAATAATATAATTTTTGCAGTACAACCTCATAATAGTTTTGTAGATATTGCTGCTGTATAATTAGCAGAAAGCAAAGGGGTTTTTTGATATTACAGTTGAGCTTTTACTCAAAGGAATGCTCCTGCAAGTCACTGTTGTGAATAAACAAATAAGAACAGTTTGTACATATAATTTCTGAGGCAGACACAGAATTGCCAAAAATCCAGCACTGGATCAACAAAATATGCTTACACTATGACTAGTTATTGTAATAGCCACAGTTCATTTTCTTGTATGACTTGGGCTTGAAATTCCAAAGAACAGCACCATTGCATGGTTATTCATGGATGATTCAAACATATCTTGATTGGGCTGTCTCCTGCAATGGATCCCATAGAGACTTCATGCCCTGCTCTATGAAACATCACTTTTTTCTTTGGTGACTTCTATGTTAACAGAAGAAGAGTCCTGCTGGATCAGACCAAAGGCCTATTTAGTACAGCATCCTGTTTTCCACAGTGGCTGACCAGATGCCTATGGGAAGCCCACAAGCGAGATATGAGGGCAATAGCTTTCTCCTGCTGCTGTTTCCCAGCAGGTGGTATTCAAAGGCACACTACCTCTGATCCTGGAAGTAGTATATAGCCATCATGACTAGTACCCGTTGGTAGTCTTAACAATGGAGGCTGGTCCATTGGGGCAAGTGGGCACTGCCCCACCAATCTCAGCCTGCCCTTCCTTGCCTGCCTTCTTATACCCGGTCCAGGGAGTGGCACTGCTTGTCATCTTCCTCTTCCTTAGTCTTAGTGTGCCCTTGCACAACTCAGCAGGTAGGAAGATGGAAGACAAAACTATAATTAGTTGCCTTTGCCTATAATTGGCTCTGGCTTCACCTACTGTTGAGCTCTCTGCCCTACTAGTTGTAGTGGCACCAGCCACCACTGAGTCATATGCTCCATGATGGATGACTAGCATTTGATCTAGCACCATATATCAAGCTTATCATTTTAAATAAATATGTTACTACAAAAATAATGTAAGTAAGTCTCCGGTATCTTTTCTGTTTGTGAATGTGGTAGGGATCACGTGAGAGAAAGTGATGTTTTTTGCACTTATTAAAATCTATTCTCCATAAAACTATATCCAATTATTGCATGTTGTGTTCAATGAAATGTTTTCAAGTAGGCCTGTATAGTAATGAAGCTTGAAGGACCTAGCTGCATCAATACTGGCATGAGCAGTTCCTCCCAAAATGGACCACATACATTAGAGAGTTGTGTCATGGTTATTTACTGAATTTCACATTGTTATATGCCTTCAAGTCAATTATGACTTATGGCGACCATATGAATCTTTTTGGATATATTCATAGGGTTTTCATGATGTTTTGCTCCAAGCAGCAGATAAGACTCTGTGAGTTCATATGGTTTCTTCTCTCATATGCACAAGATACATAGAGAGCCAGGCCTATGAATTAGGCAGTTTTAAGGAGTTTTCTAAGTCTCATATTCAGAGCTTGGAAATGTTACTTTTTTGAACTACAACTCCAATCAGCCCAATCCAGTGGCCATGCTGGCTAGGGCTGATGGGAGTTGTAGTTTAAAAAAGTAACTTTTCCAAGCTCTCTCATATTATACAGCCACAAGAGTGGTTGTATACTATAGCCAGTGGGGATTTTTCACATTCCGCAATGTTAAATTGAAAATATCCCCCATGCCATTCTGATGCTTCCCATAAGCTCATTTCAAAACAAAACCTTACAAAGCTTATAGTCCTCAACTCAGAAACACTTGCTTAACAACCCTCTCAGTTTTCATGGTGACACACAAAACAGTCAGAGAGAATAGACAGTTCAAAGTCTAAAAAGAGGGGAAAAAACCCAGAGCCCTTTTGGACATTTTTCTCTGAGAGTTCTCATAATCTGTTGAAATTCATTAAAAATCAGCTATGTTCACAGAGTACCTGTAATCCTAATACTGACCTTGCCCCATACTCTGACCTTCATCTTCTGCAGTTTAAAAGTAAAAAAAATGCCTGGCTGATTTTTAATTAATTTAATAAATTTTGGCTGGGACCCTATGATAAGCCTGGGCATGCTCAGTAAGAACCAACTGTCGGTGTTCTAAAAGCCAGACTCACAGCTGCTGGGCTTGCGTAATCAGGGGGCCACACCAGACTTTGATTTCACTTGAGACAGTCATGGCTTCCCTCAGAGAATCCTGGGAAGTGTAGTTTGTGAAGGGTGTTGAGAGGAGACTCCTGTTCCACTGAGAGAGCTTCAGTGGCCAGACTGGTTTAACAGTCAGCCACTCTGATTGAAGTCTGTAAGGGGAACAGGGTGTCTCCTAGCAACTCTCAGTACCCTTCACTAACTACACTTCCCAGGATTCTTTGAGAGAAGCCATGACTGTCCAAAGTGAAATAAAGGCCTGGTGTGGTTATGGCCAGGGGCAGCTTTGGTTTAAATTTGGGTGGGAGGCTACATTTACCTGCTGTAGAATAAAAAGGTGGGGGAAAGGCTGAAAAACAGTGATACTGTTCACAATATTTTCCTTTTGGAAAGGGGCTTCCCCTTTGCCCAGTGCCCACCCACCCAATCTCCTCCCCTCCCCTCCCTGCCCCTCCCCCAGGTCAGTGTTCGACTATGACCTGGGAGACCAGGATTCGAAACCATCTCTTGTTTGGCCTTCCTCTTTTTCTACTCCCTTCTGTTTTTCCCAGCATTATTGTCTTTTCTAGTGAACCCTGTCTTCTCATTATGTGTCCAAAGTATGATAACCTCAGTTTCATCATTTTAGCTTGTAGTGGTAGTTATGGTTTAAACTTTAAAGTTACATAAATCTTCTGTTGTCATTAATTTAGTCTTCTTGACGTTCAGCTGTAGTCCTGCTTCTGTGCTTTCCTCTTTATCTATCAACAGCATTAGTTTCAAATCATTACTGGTTCTTCTAGTAGTATGGTATCGTCTCCATATCTTAAATTATTGATATTTCTCCCTCCAATTTTCACACCTCCTTCATCTTGGTTCAATCCTGCTTTCCGTATGATATGTTCTGCATATAGATTAAACAAATAGGGTGATAAAATACACCCCTGTCTCACACCCTTTCTGATTGGGAACCAATCGGTTTCTCCATATTCTGTCCTTACAGTAGCCTCTTGTCCAGAGTATAGATTGTGCATCAGGACAATCAGATGTGTGGCACCCCCATTTCTTTTAATGCATTCCATAGTTTTTCATGATCTATACAGTCAAAGGTAATCTGTAAAGCACAGGGTGATTTTCTTCTGAAATTCCTTGGTCCGTTCCATTATCCAACATATGTTTGTGATCTGATCTCTGGTGCCTCTTCCCTTTCTAAATCCAGCTTGGACGTCTGGCATTTCTCGCTCCATATATGGTAAAAGCCTTTGTTGTAGAATCTTGAGCATTACTTTACTTGCATGGGATATTAAGGCAATAGTTTGATAATTACTGCAATATTCCTGTATTGACCATTTGGTGAGGTCCACATGGACAGTCTTCTTTTCGGTTGCTCAAAAAATTCAATAAGAATTCAATAAGTCTTTTTCCTACTTCATTTCTATCTCCTAAGCCCCATTTCCCCACAATTCCCAGTTCTTCTCTGTTCCTTACTTTTGCATTTCAGTGCCCCATGATTATCAGAACATCTTGTTTTGGTGTGTGATCAATTTTTTTCCTGTACTTCTGTGTAAACTGCCCAATTCTTCTTCTGTGTTTGCCGTTGGAGCGTAGACTTGGATGATGGCTATGTCAATAGGTTTCCCATTTAATCTTATTGATATCACGCACTCAGACCTTGCATTGTAGCATCTAATTGCTTTTGCTACATCACTTCTCACTATTAAAGCAACCCCATTTCTTCTTAATTTCTCATTTCCTGCATAAAATATTTTGTAGTTGCCTGATTGAAAATGTCCCATTCCTGTCCATTTTAATTCACTCACGCCAAGTATTGTAATGTTGATGCGCTCCATTTCTTGCTTGACAATTTCTAACTTTCCCTGGTTCATGCTTCCCACATTCCATGTTCCTATTGTATACGTTGTACTACTCTGGACTCTCCTTTCACATCTGTGACCATCAGCCTCTGGGCTTCCATTTGGCTTTGACCCAGTGGTGTCATTAGTCACAGCGCTACTCGTACTTGACTGTTATTCTTCCCCAGTAGCTCACTGAGTGCCATCTGACCTGGGGGTCTCATCTTCCAGCACTATCTTGTGTTGCATTTTGGATACTCTGTTCATAGGGTTTTCATGGTAACAGGTATTCAGAGGTGGTTTACCATTGCCTTCCTCTGAGTCTGGTTGCATCTTAGTCTGGTGTCTCAGTTTTGACCATTCTTGTTCTAGACTCCTGACGGCACTGCTCTCAGCTTCTTAAGCACTCTCAAACCCCCTTACCACGTTAAGGTGTGAATCCTAGAGGAGGAGTAATTTTCTAACAAATCCTTTTTCTAACACAGTTCCTGAGTTAATGCAGTGACTTACATGAAGCATCATCATCTCTATTACATGTATGGAGTGTATAGGACTCCTTCAGAAACTGAAGCAAGCAAGCAGCAACCTTCAGGGTGAAGTGACAGAAAAGCATAGACACACCATCCCATTTTGTGTTGTATGTTAGGAGAGTGGTGACACATGGGTGGGGCACAGCCATCCAGTCAAAAGGGGCAATGGAGGTACAGGGTATCAACAAGTAGGCTGAATCCCTTGGAGATAGGATGTGCCACAACCCCTGAATCAAGCAGCAACCAAGACATAGATTTGGAGGCTTCAGAAGCATCAGCTAAGAAGTCAGATCAAGTTCAGGGCCCTGGGCTGCCTGCTAGAGATCAGAATTATCACTGCATCTGGCGCTGTTGGACAGGATCCTCCAGAACCATCTCCCAACCACAGGGCTTGTAGGGCCAGAGCCCGGAACCTTATAGGTGCCTTCTCCTGAGGAGTCAGATGCCTCCTACCACACTTCACCAGTCCAGGGGCACAGGGAGTGCACCAGGAGGGAGGCCATGTAACGTAGGAGGACTGCTCATTTTAAGGCTAGAGGGTTGGTCCTTTAAGGCTGTGAAGTTCTTCACAAAAGTATGGAGCCTAGAGGAGGTATTAAGTTGCTCACTTGGAGCTATCCATGGTCCTGCAACCACTGACCTGCCTTGCCTCCTTCTCCATGGGTTCTGGCATCAGACTTGAACACAACAGGATGCTTACCACTTGCTATCAGCTGTGTGGTACTGCCAGGTTGCTACGGGATGACACCCTTTTACTTTTTTAGAGCCCTCCTGAGTCCCTCTGACTCCAGCGCTACAGCACTATATCAGGATTAGTCCCTTTTCATGCTGATAGGCTCCCATTGTCTGTTGTTGTGGGAGAGAGAATCACTACAAGTAGAATCATGAGAAAGTGAGGACAACAACAGTGTATGAGAGAGAGGAGTTTACAGAGGGTGGGCATCCAACCTGCCCACATATTTACTTTGTTTAATTCTTTAGGCAAAGGGTCCCAAACTGTGATCTGTGCATCCTTTCCCCCTTGGGGTTATTTTTTAAAAAATCTATGCTGGGACTATCTGGAGAGGGGGTGTTACAGCCCATTCCTATGCATGCTTACTCAAAAGTAAATCCAACTGAGTTCAATGAGGACTTACTCCTAAGTAAAAGTGCCTTGAATTCCAGCCTGATAGCCCATTCCAGTGCATGCTTACTCAGAAGTAAGTCCCATGGTGTTCAGTGAGCTTACTTACCAGTTATGTGTGTATCTCAATAACAGCCGAAGGAAGATCATCTAGAAACTCTACAGCGCAAACAAAAGCCCATGCAAATGATCTTGCGGGCAGCCGGGGGGGGGGGAAGCTCCACTCTAAAACAGTAACTAGGAAACTTCTTAGATTTGTACCTTACTCTTTTGGAGCAATCATTGCTGTAACATGGGAGTGCAACATTCATTCATCAGTTCACAGCTCTTGATTTTCAACAACATTATTTTTAAAAATGAATTAATATCTGCCTCGCCTTTAAAACATTCTTAAAATCACTGACAGCACATTTTTTTACATGTCTACTTAGCAGTAAGCCCCACTGAATTCAATGGAGCTCACTCCCAGCAGGACCAGGTGAGGCAGACCAATGAGATCTGCCCTGCATGGAAAAACACACAAAGGATTTGTGTGTGTGTGTGTGTGTGTGTGTGTGTGTGTGTGTGTGTGTGTGTGTGTGTGTGTGTGTGTGTGTGAGAGAGAGAGAGAGAGAGAGAGAGAGAGAGAGAGAGAGAGAGAGAGCGCATAGCTAATTTTCTCCTGTTTACACAGATCCCAACCCAGCAGCAAAAAAAAAAGAGGGAAATGTGTGGTTTTGTTCCAGCTCAAAGCCAAGAGGTTAGGGAGGGAGAGAAAAAAATATGGTGTGTGTGCGTAGTTCAATAAAACTGGATGTGAGTCTGGATGTTTCTGTTGGGGGGGTGGAGTTATGTTACTATATGTATTTCATCTGCTGATCTTAGGCTGGCAATGCTACATTCAGTGCAGGATCAGGCATTGTATTTCAGGTGGAGGAGGCTTGACAGTGAGTTAAGATTTATAGCATTTTGGTTCAGATACACATGCTGAGATAAATTCAAGATTTAAACAGTTAAAAATCAAGCACTGTATTTATTTGTTGTGGTTATTTATTAATACTTCACAATAACTACAGCATTTTTTCTTTTTCATTTTTGAGCAAAAAGGGTTTGAAATCCTCACTCAGCCATGAAGCTTACTTGTTGCCCTTGGGCCAGTCACTATCTTAGTCCAACCTGCCTCTCAGGCTTGTTGTTAAAATATAAGAGGAGGTACAAAATGGCTGCAAGGGGCACTTAGTGCTTATATCACAGGCATCAAATTTCACTTCCTTTAACCAAAGTGATGCATCTTTATAAAGGCATGCTTATTTCTCCACCCTTACCGCCCTCCCTTAGTACAACCCCAGGCTGCAACCAATGGGGAATGATTATTGTGTGTTTAGATGCATGCATAAGTCCCAATTGTTTTCAAATGCACTTACTCCTAAATTGGTGTGTACAAGGGGCCCTTTCACCATGAAGCCTCCTCTGCCCTTTCCTCACAAGAAAGCTGAGGCTATAATCCTGTACCCACTTACCTGGGAGTAATCACCATTAACCACAAGGAGACCTACTTATGAGTAGACATGTATACCATGGGATTTTTAACGTCTGCCCACACTTACTGTGTAGTAGAATCTGCAGACAATAGTTTACAAGGAGTATTTGATCTCAAATGGAGATTACAAGGAGACAGAAGCCACTAGCCAAGTGCATGGAAAGGGGAAACAGCAGTTGTTTAGGACCCCAAGGATTCCTGGTGTCCAAACAACTCACTTACCAATCACAGAGGTTATTTTTATTGTATAAGAACCACTATCTTGTATGTTTATGGAAAGATCTCATGGACATGTGCCACCTACCTTGCTGTTATGGACAGAGTCTGGAGCTTTGACTTTCATCACAGGGCCAATATCTGTATACATGGAACTCTCCATTTGGTCATATGCGAAGATAGTTAATTATTTTCTAGATATATAGAGAGCAAAACTGGCTTCAGATGCTTTGAATAGTATAGATGTAGAATCATGCAAGCGTAAAACCTACAACATTTTGCAGAATACTGGAGAAGTATCATTCTCCCCCTGCCTGGCAAGCATTGGAGAGATACCTTGGTGGCTACATGATGAAAGACTTATAGAAACCATTCATCACAATTCTTCTCCTTCACTGACTACAGTTTATATGTCCCAACAAGAGTAATTTTACTACATCAGAACATAAGAAGAGTCTGCTGGATCAGGCCAATGGTCCATGTAGTCCAGCATCCTGTTCTCACAGTGGCCAACCAGATGCCTATGGGAAGCCCACATGCAGGACCTAAACATGGGTCAGTTGGTCCTAAGAGACAGGTGAACGCCATTCCAAAGGGAAGGGCAGTAGCTTCCATTGCCCTCGGCTGATTGAAAGGGAGTCAGGTTCAGATCTCCAAATCTGGAATGGTTGAGACAAGGCATCCAGTGCAATAACATGACCAATCTTGGAGAAGCTGGCAGAAGCTCCAGGGAGAATTCACTTTTTCCACAATAGTATCAATTTTTCCATTAATTTCCTTCATTAAAACTTTTGAATCAAATACTATGACTGATTCATTGTTTTTCATAGCTCCTAGAAAACTTTGTAAGGCATAAATATTACTCATAAAAGTAATTCTACTGCTATCCCAGCTCTGAAGGGAGTTGTGTGAATGTACTAGTGTTGTAAGAGTCCATTATCATTAATATGAAACCATTGGACTCTCTCAAATACTGTGTACATCAGACTTTCCCAACTCTCTGGACCGAGATTGTGGACAACCACTGCCATCATCTCTGGTGATTGACAATGGGGATTATGGGATTTGTAGTCTAATAACATCAGGGATCCTAAGGCTAGTATCATTGTTATTAGTTGTTTTCATCTTTACAGATCTCTTGAGCAGTTCTAAGGTGTTTTGATGATGATGATGATGATAAATTAGTAGTAGTAATAATAGGCATATTTCATGATTTGGAGTACTTCACATCATTATTTCAGTAATTGTCCACTGACAAACAACAGGTTCTGCATTTTTGTATGCTTCAAGACTTTTATCAGTAGGCTTTATTTTATTTATTTATTTATTACATTTCTGTACAGCCCCATAGCCAAAGCTCTCTGGGCGGTTTACAAAAATTAAAAACATTGAACATAGGCTTTGCTCATAGGATAACCCAATTTAAACATTTGTTTGGTAAGCCCCCGTAGAAGCCACTAGACACCAAAGCTGAAATGTTTAGAACTATATAGAGAGGAAAAGCATGTGTTTTTCCTAATCATACGTTCAAAATAAAATGTACAAGAGTTTCAAGAACTTTGCTGCCAACAATTGTTTCTGTTTCTATGGAAACGGATGCTGAATTGCTACCCACATGGCAGCAAACAACCACTATAAAAGGAACTGCTACAAATATAATGGAAAGATGAAGCTTTTAGTTTAAATCCTTTATCCAAACATCTGCACTAAGCTCAAATGCAAATGACTAGAATTAATATTTTTCAATGACTCCAAACATGAAGATATTTCAATACATGTATTTACTTGAATCCATCCTGCCCCAGTGTTTAATCTTTGCAAGTGTTCTTAATTATTCTGGATAGAAACAAGTATTAACTATGAGGAAAAGTCTGACTGATTTTCAGAATCAATGTATGTTATCTGTTTAGATTTGACAGATCTCTGTCAAGAAATACTATATGTTACTTCTAAGCATACATGAGATTCCTTGGGGACATAACTACAGATCTGTTAATTTGTAGTGCAAAATACTGCTGCTTGCAGTATAGGTTTGAGCTGGCACAGCTATTAGCTATACCCTCTTGGCTAATAAAAGCTAGCAGGGATGGGACAGCCAGCTGGGCCAGGGAAGTGATTAATGCCTCATTGCGAGAGGGAATGGTTCCTGACTGCCTAAAAGAGGCGGTAGTGAGACCGCTTCTGAAGAAATCTTCCCTGGACCCAGAAAACTTTAACAATTATAGGCCGGTAGCAAATGTTCCATTCTTGGGCAAGGTCCTGGAACGAGTGGTTGTGGACCAGCTCCAGACACTCTTGGATGAGACCGATTATCTGGATCCATTTCAATCGGGTTTCAGGCCCGGTTTCGGCACAGAGACAGCCTTGGTCGCCCTGTACGATGACCTTTGTCGGGAGAAAGACGGGGAGTGTAACTCTGTTGATTCTCCTTGATTTATCTGCGGCCTTTGATACCATCGACCATGGTATCCTTCTGGGGAGACTTGCTGATCTGGGAGTTGGAGGTACTGCTTGGCAGTGGTTCTGCTCCTACTTGGCGGGTCGGCTCCAGAAGGTAGTGCATGGGGAGTATTGCTCGGCACCCTGGGCTCTCCAGTATGGAGTTCCGCAAGGGTCAGTTCTATCCCCCATGCTTTTTAACATCTACATGAAGCCACTGGGTGCGGTCATAAGGAGTTTTGGAGTGTGCTGTCATCAGTATGCTGATGACACACAACTCTACTTCTCCTTTTCGTCCTTTTCAGGTGAGGCTGTCAATGTGCTGAACCAGTGCCTGATCGCGACAATGGACTGGATGAGAGCTAACAAACTGAGGCTCAATCCAGACAAGACTGAAATGCTGCTAGTGGGTAGTTCTTCTGACCAGATGATGGATGTTCATCCTGTTCTGGATGGGGTTGCAGTCCCCCTGAAGGAGCAGGTTCGTAGTTTGGGCGTTCTTTTAGAACCGTCCTTGTCACTTGAGGCTCAGGTAGCCTCGGTGGCACGGAACGCTTTCTACCAACTTCGGTTGGTGGCCCAGCTACGTCCCTATCTGGATAGAGACAATCTCGCTTCAGTTGTTCATGCTCTGGTAACCTCTAAATTAGATTACTGTAATGCGCTCTATGTGGGGCTGCCTTTGAAGACGGTTCGGAAACTGCAGCTTGGGCAAAATGCAGCGGCCAGATTGTTAACAGGGACCAGGCGGTCTGAACATATAACACCGATTCTGGCCCGCTTGCACTGGCTACCTATATGTTTCCGGGCCTGATTCAAGGTGCTGGTTTTAACCTATAAAGCCTTACACGGCCTGGGACCACGATACCTGATGGAACGTCTCTCCCGATATGAACCTACCCGTACACTTCGCTCAACATCGAAGGCCCTCCTCCGGGTGCCTACTCAGAGGGAAGCCCGGAGGATGGTAACAAGAAAAAGGGCTTTCTCAGTGGTGGCCCCTGAATTATGGAACGATCTCCCTGTGGAGGTACACCTGGCGCCAACATTATTATATTTTCGACGCCAGGTTAAAAACATTCCTTTTCTCCCAGGCATTTTAATAATTTTAATTTTAATTTTTAACAACATTTTAACATCTCAATTTATTTTTAGCATTTTAGTATGCTAGTATATTTGTATTTTAGTGTGTTTAAATTGTTCTATAAGTGGTTTTAATTGTATTTTGATGTCTTGCTTGTTGTGAACCGCCCAGAGAGCTTCGGCTATGGGGCGGTATAGAAATTTAATAAATAAATAAATAAATATATGCCTATTTTGAAACAACTTGTGTACCTGAAAATTAATTCTCAAGCCAAAGTGCTGATTTTTACTTTGGAAGCCCTAAAATTATTTGTTTATTTATGAAAGGATTTTTATACTGCCCTTCATCAAAAATAGTGCAGTTTACAAAATAAAATAATATAGAAATGTAATGCATAATATGAGAATTATTTTAATATTTCTGTTAATGTTACGTGCTTAACATTGTAAAAAAGACTTAAACCATCAGCTTCCTCAAGCCTCACGAAAAAGGTGGATTTTCCCTGGCATCAAAAACAATGTAACATTGGGGTAAGACACACCTAATCCATAGATGTGGAACCACCACCAAAAAGACTCCGAAAAGGCCTGGCTCCTAATAATCCTGGGAGAATGGTTAGTCCTAAGTGAACTTTCCTGACAATTAAAAACTACAAGTGAGGCCCTGCTTCAGATTCTGTCTTCTAGGTAGTCTAGGTTGGATTCCAGGAGAAACAAAGCCTTTTCTATCATAGTTCTCATCTTGTGAAATGCCCTTGGGGGAGGGAGGTACATATGGTCCCTTTTTGGTAGATAGGTCAAGACCCTGTTGTATCAAAGGTCTGTTAACCGTTGATCTAGTCATCTACTGCTGCCTTTTTAATTTAGAGAGTTTTACTGATTTTATTTTTAAAGGCTTAAGTTGTGTACCAGTTTGAAGCATTTTTTGAAAAACAATATTTTTAAAAAAAAATTACTTAGGAAAAATTACTTTTAATAAAACTACAGGGTAGAATTGTTAGTAGCATGCCAAATGCATATTAATGTAAATATTTGGATCTTTACTCTGTATATTTACTTAGAAGTAAGTTCATTTCAAATCAACAATGGGGCATTTCTAAATAAAATATTTTGGATTATGGTTTCTGAAGCACACATGGATGCTTTTTATATGCTGAAGTCTGTGGGTTTCATTGTCCTGAATTTGTCCTAATCTAAATGTATCAGAGGCATGTGTCAGATTGTTTACTCCTCACATTCTGAAAACCTGTTTTAAAATGTGGTGAGTGAGTCAAGTAATGTTTCATTATTCCAGATATAAGTTGAACATTTTGCAAGAACAGACAAGCTTTCCAAAAATCAATGAAAATTTGTGTTGGCTATAGCTGTTTTTAAAAAAGGTTGTGTGCATTGCACCTTGCTAGTGAACAGACTGTATTGTAATCAATGGAATTTAGCTTCCACAAGGCCTTTACATTATGTGCTTACTGTGCATACACAAAACATCTTGTGTTGATACCTAAAACTTTGAAATGTCAGTATGGTAGCCAGATGCAAAATAGCTCAGGGCTCCTGCACCTGTAATAGTTGTGTGTAGAGGAGGGAATTTCAGCAAGTGTAGCATGCTTTAATAGTTATGTAGAACACATCAGTTAACGGTGCAAGAGTCCTGTCATTTTTTGCAGACGGCCACCCTAAGTGTCAGGGCTAGAAACATTTATTATACATGGGTGCTCATCTTGGAAGTAGAATAGGTTGCTACTTCCTGTTGAGGGTGTATGCTTAATAACCATCCCAAATTGCTGCCATGTAACATGTGAAACAAATATGTATAGGACTAGAGTGCCAATGTGGCTTCTTCAAAACAGATTTTTTTTTAAAAAAAAGGGGTGGGAAAGACGTACTGGATTACAGAATAGCCCAAGATTCAGTTAGAATTTTTACTTTGAGATACAGCTTTGTTAGTACTGTGACCTCAAGTTCTCAAAGTGAATAGTAAGTATTTGACAGATTTTCTTTGGTCAAACTATAAGCACAGTCAGATTTGCAGTGATCTTTAGTTAAAACTGCAAAGAATTGCACAATATCAGGCCCAGGATGTGACTCAGGAACCAGACCAACGGCTGTAGTTAATTCGTGTTTTATTAGGGTAATGTCCAAACAAAGACTGCGTTTTCTCATGAAGCAGTACAGGGATACAGGTCCTGCGGCATTGGGAGAAAGTTGACAGAGCAAGGGACTTCTTCCCGCCTGTTCTTTAAGAAGGGGCCAAACGGGCGCGCAATCTTTCGCTCCTCCTTAACTGCCCCTCAGGTACTGCCCGCCTTCCCCCCCTTCTCTCCTGTCTTTTCAGCTGTCTGCGTGTGCGCGGTGAGGGGGGAAGCATCACCCCCTCCTCTTCTGAAGTTTCCGATTCCAGGATGGGGGATAGGGGAGGGGCTGATGGTAAACTGCCTCCCCGCTTTTCGGCTGTGAGCAGCCCTCCCTCTTTCCCCTCTTGCTCTGAGCCTGAAAGAGGGGGAGGCGTGAGAATGTCCAGGGAGGGCTCAGGCTCCCCGTTGCTAAGTGACCTTATCACTGGCAGTTCCTCTGTTTCGTCTTCGCTCCAAAGGGGGGAAGTTCCTCCCCCTTCCCTCTGCCATCCATCCGAATACTCTTCTCCCAACTCTCTGGGATCCAGCTCCCCGGGATTGGGACCCCAGCTCTGCCTTCCGACACCATCCCCCCTCCCAGGCTGTGCCCCCCTCCCCTTGTCTGGCTTGGGACGGTGGGGAAAACGTTGATGGAAAAGTTTTACCAATTCTGGAGCATGGACATCAGCTGCATCTTCCCATGATCTGTCAGCCACCCCATAGTCTTTCCAGTGAATCAAGTACTGCAGCTTGTGGCATCTGATCCTGGAATCTAAGATCTCCTCAACTTCAAACTCAAGCTGCTCATTTACCAGGAGTGGAGCTCCGGGAGGTTCCTCCGGCCGTAACTCACTGGGAGGGGCGGCTTTCGTTAAGAGGGATCGATGGAACACAGGATGTATTTTAAACGTGTCAGGCAGCTTCAGTCGGTACGCCACGGGATTGATTTGAGTTTCTATTTCGAAAGGACCCACCCTCTTGTCTTGTAATTTTCTACATTTGCCCAGCATCTGGAGGAAGCGTGTGGACAGCCATACCTGGTCTCCCGGTTGAAGGGGGGGGCCTCCTTCCTGTGCAGGTCAGCAACTCGCTTGTACTCCGTTTTGGCTTCGTTTAACTGCTGTTTCAGTGTCTGTTGCGCCGCTTGCAATTCCTTAAGGAAGTTCTCAGCTGCCGGTACCAGCATTCCTTCTGAGCTGCTTGGAAAGACTTTAGGATGGAATCCATAATTAGCGAAGAACGGGGTTTGTTGAGTGCTGGAGTGCAGAGAATTGTTGTAGGCGAACTCTGCAAAATGCAAATATGATACCCAGTCAGTCTGTTGATAGGACACATAACTTCGTAAATATCTTTCCAAAACGGCGTTCAAGCATTCCGTCTGCCCATCTGTCTGGGGGTGATGGGCGGAGGAGAGTTTTAATTCCGTCTGCAACTGTTTCCACATTGCTCTCCAAAATTTGGCTGTGAACTGAGTTCCTCGGTCCGAGACTACACTGTTTGGCAATCCATGCAGCCGGTAGACTTCTTTTATGAATAACTTGGCCATTTCTTTAGCCTCTAAGGCCCCTGCACAAGGAAGAAAGTGTGCCATTTTGGTAAGTAGATCCACCACTACTAAGATGGCTGTCATTCCTTGGGACTTGGGTAGATCAGTTATAAAATCCATGGAGAGGTCCTTCCAGGGTTCGTGTGGGACAGGTAACGGTTGTAACAGTTCTGCTGGTGTCCCTGTTTGTGTTTTTGTCCGCAGACAGACAGAGCAGGACTTTACATAACTCTCAATATCCCGACGCATTTTAGGCCACCAGAAGTCCTTGGCCACGTTCTGAATGGTCTTGTAAATCCCAAAGTGTCCCGCTGTGATGGAATCATGACACTGGCGTAGGATTCTGAGCCTTAATTCCCCTTCTGGCACATATCTGGCAGTTTTGAACCATAACAGTCCATTTCTCCAGTGAAAGGTTACTTCTGAGTCTTGACCTTGTCCCGTCTCCTGCTGATATTTTAGCATGTCTGCATCTTCTTGTTGTGCCTTTTTGAGTTCCTCTTCCCATGAAGGCTGGCATACTCCCAACGTTAATTTCTCTGGCGGGATTACGTACTGAGGCTGGTCCTCGGATTCACTTTCTTTGTATTGTGGCTGTCTGGATAAGGCATCCGCTCTCTGGTTTTTGGCTTGGGCATGGTAAGTAATCTGGAAGTTAAACCTAGTGAAGAACTGGGACCATCTTATCTGTCTCTGGTTCAGCTTTCTGGCTGTTTGGAGGCTTTCAAGATTCTTGTGGTCGGAGCGCACTTCAATTCGATGAGAGGTCCCCTCTAGGTATTGTCTCCAGTTTTCAAAAGAGTCCTTGATGGCCAGCAGCTCCTTCTCCCAAACTGTGTAGTTCTTCTCTGCAGGCTTTAACTTCCGAGAGAAGTACGCACAGGGATGCAGCTCCTTCCCTTCTTGGGCTAATTGTAGCAGGACCCCCCCGATGGCAAAATCTGAAGCATCTGCTTCCACTACGAAAGGGCGGTTCGGATCAGCAAAGCGCAGAATGGGCTCAGTAGCAAACCTTCTCTTCAGCTCCTCAAAGGCCTCGGTGGCGTTCTCTGTCCATTGAAACTTCTTCTTCCCCCTTAAACAGTCAGTCAGAGGAGCTGTTAATTTGGAAAACCCTGGAATGAACTTTCTGTAATAATTGGCAAACCCCAAAAACTGTTGTACATCCTTTTTGGTGACAGGTTGGCCCCAGTCCAATATGCAGCTTACTTTCCCTGGGTCCATCTCCACGCCTTCCACTGAGATTCGATATCCAAGGAAGTCTAGAGACTTGAGGTCAAATCCACATTTCTCTAATTTAGCATACAGGTGATTTTCTCTCAGTCTCTTCAACAACGTCTTCACATGCTGGTCGTGGTCTTCCTGGTTCTTTGAGAACACCAGGATATCATCTAAGTAACAGATTACATACGTGTCCAACAAGTCTCTAAACACGTCGTTCATGAATTTTTGAAAAATTCCTGGATTCCACAAAGCCCGAACGGCATGACCAGGTATTCATACTGTCTGTAAGCGGTCAAGAATCCTGTTTTCCATTCATCTCCCTCCTTCATTCTGATCAGATTGTACGCTCCTCTCAAATCCAACCTCGTGAAGATTTTTGCAGAGCGCAGTCGGTCCAGCAACTTTGAGATCAGGGGCAGCGGGTAGCTGTTGGGGATGGTGATCTGGTTCAATGCGCGATAGTCGTTACAGGGTCTGAGTCCCCCCCCTTCTTTTTCACAAACAATAGTGGCGCTCCAGCAGGGGATTGTGAGGGGCGTATGAATCCTCGCCTCAGGTTTTTATCCAGGAATTCCTTCAGGGCCTCCCTCTCATTCTCTGTGAGAGAGTAGATTCTCCCTGATGGGATGCTGGCTCCTGGCACTAGGTCAATCGCACAGTCGTAAGGGCGGTGGGGGGGTAAAGTCTCTGCCTCTTTTTCATCAAACACATCTTTGAATTCTTCATACTTTGGCGGCAGGGTCACTTGCTCGATCTTTTGCACTGCCCCCACTAGGGTGTTCTTGATTCCTTCAGGTTGACAGTTCTCCTGGCAATACTGTGAGGTGAACCACACCACCGCCTCCTTCCAACTTATTTTGGGTTCATGCTTTGCTAGCCAGGGCATTCCCAGAATCACCTCAAAGTTCGAGAGATCTGACACGTATAGCGAAATGAACTCTTCGTGCCCAGGGATTTGAAGTTTCACTTCCTCCGTGGCTTGTGTCACCCCTCCTGACTTCAGGGGTCTCCCATCGATAGTCTCCACAGCTAGGGGAGCGTCCAGTTTCCACCGGGAAATTCCATGACGCTTGACTAACTTTGCATCAATAAAATTTGTGGAGGCTCCACTGTCAATTAAGGCAGTGGAATTAAACACCACTCCTCTGGAAGTTGTAATCCGAATAGGCAAGACCAACACCCCCTTTGAGGGAGGTTGGATTGTTGGGGGGCCTTTATACAATGCTGCCCCCAGTCCACCGGCCTGCACGTGGACTGGGTGTTCTAGTTTCCCGATGGCTCGGCTTTCCCCCCTTTCAGTCCACAGTCTCTGGCCACATGGCCCGGCTTTGAACAATAAAAGCATAAACATTCCCGGCGTCATCTTTCCTTTTCTTCTTCCGACAGTCTTGGCCTAGCCCCTCCCTGTCCCTCAGTTGCATTACCTGCCATCCCTGCAGTGGGAAGGGTCTTGTTGTGGGATGCCGAGGCTGAGTATCTCGGGACCTCCTGCTTCCTTTCCAGGCGCCTTCCTTCCATCCGGTGATCTATCTGTAGGCATAGCCGGATGAGCCCTGGTAGGTCAGCGGGGGGGGAGGTCCTAGCCAACTCATCCAGGATTTCAGCATTTAATCCACTCCAGTACATAAACATCAGGGTGGCGTCATTGTAACCAGTTTCCTGGGACAGAATTTTAAAAGCGTTAGTGTACTCGGAAACAGTCCCTTTAGCTTGCTTCAGAGCGCCTAGTTGCCGCGCTACTGTTTCAGCCCTTTGCGGGTCTTGAAACATCTCGGTCATCTCCTGTATAAATCCTCTGTACCTTCCTAAGACAGTATCCTTTCTCACGAGATACAGTCACCCATTTTGCAGCTTCTCCCTCCAGGAGGCTAATCACGAAAGCTACTTTAGCCCCATCGTCTGGAAATTCCGTGTGCCTGACATCCAGATATAACTCACATTGAGCCACAAAGGTTGCCAACTGATCACTTTGTCCCGCGTATTTTGGGGGCAATCCAATGGGAACCTTTACTACGGCAGCTGGAGGGGCTGTTCGCATCTGGTCTATCATGGCCTTCAAGGTTTGATTATCCGTCTTCAGCGCCTTGACTGCTGCTAGCAGGGCTTGAACATCCGTCTGCAAATCAGCTACCTTAGTCCTCAAGAGTTCCACTTCTTCCGTCTCAGAAGTGGGGTTCGTCCCCCCCGCTGCTCCCTTTGACATCTTGTCCTAGTCAAGTGAAGAGAGCGTTGAGGGTGATTTAGGTGGCTCTGTCAAGCTGTCAGGCCCAGGATGTGACTCAGGAACCAGACCAACGGCTGTAGTTAATTCGTGTTTTATTAGGGTAATGTCCAAACAAAGACTGCGTTTTCTCATGAAGCAATACAGGGATACAGGTCCTGCGGCATTGGGAGAAAGTTGACAGAGCAAGGGACTTCTTCCCGCCTGTTCTTTAAGAAGGGGCCAAACGGGCGCGCAATCTTTCGCTCCTCCTTAACTGCCCCTCAGGTACTGCCCGCCTTCCCCCCTTCTCTCCTGTCTTTTCAGCTGTCTGCGTGTGCGCGGTGAGGGGGGAAGCATCACCCCCTCCTCTTCTGAAGTTTCCGATTCCAGGATGGGGGATAGGGGAGGGGCTGATGGTAAACTGCCTCCCCGCTTTTCGGCTGTGAGCAGCCCTCCCTCTTTCCCCTCTTGCTCTGAGCCTGAAAGAGGGGGAGGCGTGAGAATGTCCAGGGAGGGCTCAGGCTCCCCGTTGCTAAGCGACCTTATCACTGGCAGTTCCTCTGTTTCGTCTTCGCTCCAAAGGGGGGAAGTTCCTCCCCCTTCCCTCTGCCATCCATCCGAATACTCTTCTCCCAACTCTCCGGGATCCAGCTCCCCGGGATTGGGACCCCAGCTCTGCCTTCCGACACACAAAGGTGTCCATTTTTACACATGGCAAATCTAATGGGCACTTATAAGTTATGGGAGCACTATGGTTCCATTCCTCTGCAGTACTCCCCCTCCCCCAATACTCTGGCAATTTTAGAACAGTGAGATTACTTGGAAAGGATGATGTGATTACTTCTCACATCAGTGTTACTCCCTTCCCAGCTAGTCTATGTGATCCGATTGTTCTAGTGTCACTGAAGCAACCCGGGATTGAGTTGTGGGAGAGTAATAACCACAGTAACAATAATTGCCTCTGAGTGGATTAGCAGATTATCATTGTAAATCTTCAGTGGTTTAGAAAATATTCCTAGTAAACAACATGAATTAACAGGCATTTTGTTAATGGTTTTTTGCTGCCCTGGCCAACTTTGGGAGGAAGGGCAGGATATAAATTCAATAAATAAATAAAATAACAACAGCCAACTTCATCTGGCTTCATAATGGAAATGCCTCTAGGTACCGCCAATTAAGGGGTGGTTTGATGAAGTATGGGAGTTGTTTATCGAGGACAAAATATTTGTGCAACCTAATTTAATGGATGATCTCCTGAAAAAAAATTACGTCTATTTTTTGTGTATGCTGACTTTGAAAAGTTGGGTAGAAGGTATGCTACATTCAATCCTATATATATTATTTTTAATTGTTTTGTGTTTTACTTTCAATTCATTTGAAAAGAGAATTTAGGTGAAAATTAGTGGTTATATTTGAGTGCTTAGTGTAATGTTGATTTATGTATTGCTGTTTTGTAATTGAAAATTCTTCAAATAAATATATTTTAATAACTTCTCCATTCTGTTCCCTTTGGAAACTCTTCTGTGGGGTTCAAATGTTTATTATAGTTAAAATAACAGCAGAACTGTGAAACACAAAAGCCAAACAAAAAACCTGTGTAGTGTGATTACATCTTTCAGAAACATTTTCTTTTGCAGGATTTTGAGCTAAACAATGAACTGAAGATGAATGTTCTAAATCTGCTAGAAGAAGTTTTGAGAGATCCTGACCTTTTGCCACAAGAAAGAAAAGCTACAGCGAACATCTTGAGGTAAAGAGGTTAAATTAGTTTAATCATAAAAGCATTATGAGAAACAAAAACGATAGTGCACATGGTGTTTATTTTTAAGGGTCAGAATAAGATCTCAAATGCAATTTTCTTTGTAATAAAAATGTACTTGTAGCTAGGAGTTTCCTTGAAGAGATAAACATCAGATCTGTTTTTCTCCTAAGGCTAGGAGAGTTTGACAAAATACAAGCTTATATGCACTGATTCTCTGTTTACCTTAATGTTGCCAAACTTCTCAGTAAAGTGTACGGAAGCAGAGGCTTTTTCTCTTCCTCTAAACCAATTCATGGTAAAAATGCAAGATTATACATATATAATCTTTCCCCCCACCTACATTTTGAACCTTTTCCCTCTCCCTTCTACCAGAGTTGAGCTATAGAGTGAAGTCATAGTGAAATTCTAAATCTGTCATGTGCAAAGTGCTTGAGAAAGCTTAATCTCCCCAATAGATCGCCCATCTTCCAGTACCCGACACAAAGCAATTAGGAGTGACAAGCAGTCATGTTCAGCTGTAGGGTAACTCAGTAGATACTTTCCTCTATGTTTGTCCCACCGCCAGTTTGGGCCATAGTAGATTTCTGTACTCACTCACTTCCAGGCAAGAATGCACTAGAGAAAAGATCATATTTACCCAGGACCCACCTGGTATCTATGCAGGTGGTTGATTACTCAAATGTTGTGTGATCTGTACTGAATTTAGGATTTGAAAACAGGAATGGCTCAGTAAGTTCCATGATTGGGGGGGGGGGGATTTCTTACTCATTGCAAGTGTAACTGATCCTAGGAACAGAAGTTTTAATCTTCCAGGGCTGTCAGTGTGTAGAATATTTTCTGCAGGTATTTTATAGGGTACTGTATGCAATGCAGTTCTGAAAAAGAAACTCAGAATTACTAGAAATGGTTCTTAAATGTGTCCAAAGCAGCAATGATAACATTCACCAGAGTTTGTCTCAAAATTCCTACAAAGTGCCTTTGTTACTGAAATCTTGTCAGCAGCTGAAATGGAAATGGAAATGGAATACCTTCAAGTTGATTCCGACTTATGGCGACCCTATGAATAGGGTTTTCGTGGTAAGCGGTATTCAGAGGGGGTTTACCATTGGGCAAAGTGACTGGCCCAAAGTCACCCAGTGAGCTTCATGGCTGTGTGGGGAGTCAAACCCTGGTTCCCAGGTTGTAGTCCAACATTCTAACCACTATGCCACACTGCCTCTCTGTCACTAGCTACAGGGATACTAATTTTTATATGAAATATTCTGCCACCTGTTTTTAGAGCACTCTCTCAGGAGGATCAAGATGACACCCATTTAAAAATTGAGGATATAATGCAGATGGTGAGTTAACCTAGACCAGCTTACATCAGATTTATTTATATTTATGTCAGCTGGGATAAATGAAATCACTAGAAATGGTGTTTAGCTGCTTGTTCGCTGCAGCCTTTATAGAAAATTACCATTCCTTTTGTATTTGCACTTGACCACTCCCTGTTCAAATTGTTCAACATTTGTTGGAAATAGGTGAAAGGATAGCTATTCACAGGAAGCTTAGCTTGGTTGAAAGTTATGCAAAATATGGACCTTCCTTTTGAATATATAGTGGAGGTCATTTAGAATGGGGCACATCTGTGAATGGGCCTCTTGTATTTGGTCACTCCAGGTATCTTATTATGCAAATTATTGGAAACTGCAGTGTCAATTTGCAAGTTAAAGCACAAACAAAAGCTTATTAGAAAAAAAAGTCTCCGTGTGCTGCCTTAAACCACAGAGAGATTATTTTCATGAGGGAAGCATGAAATGAACTGGAATTTGAAGCATAGAATGGCTTCACACTGGGAAAGCAGATAGCTTTGCAATTATAATGCTTGCTAATCAAAGTGTAAAATGCTTGTTGTAACAGTGAAAGCAAACTCCCAATTTAATTCAATGTTTAAATCTCAGAGTGGATAGCTTACTCATTCTGCCCTAGGAGTGTGGATACTAAAGGTATTTGTCCACATTATGCATCTGTATTTTAAGTGGGCTCTACAGTACTTATTATTCTATAATTCCTGTACCCTTTATAATTCTTGTACCCTTTCAAGTCCTTTCACCTGAATCTTTATTCAGGCTAATATTTTAGTAATCATTATGCCCTAACACTATGCCAGGTGCAGTAAAGAATCCAGATGACACAGTCCCAACTAGGGATGGAATCCTCTCCTTTTTTATGTTTCGTTTTTAAGTATGGCCCCCTAGTGGTTGTTAATGATCCGATTCTTTTTTCCCTCCGATACCTTTTCATTTTTCCGATTTCCTCCAATATATATATTTGCTTTGCAGAGAATTATTGATATTATAATTACTACTTATCCACTGGTATTGATCTGTATTCTGAACTCTGTAATTTTTGCCTGTTTACATTCATTTTCAAGTGCATTGCAGAGCAGATTAAGGCAGATAATCAAGTCAGTGTCTTCCCCCCTGCTGTTTACAACAATCAACACCTTATTCCCCCCTGCTGCTTTCTGTCTGTCAGTTACAATCAACACTTCATTGACATCAGTGAAAGGCAATACACATTTGAAGAGCTCACATAGAATGTAAATCCATAAAAGTATCACTCACACTATCAATTATTTCAAAGCACATTTTAAAAAAACCAATTGGAAAAAAGAATGAATCGGAAACTAGGGGCAGAGAGTTGCTACTTCAAAATTCTCTCTGCAAAGACAGAGAATATCAGAAATCAGAATAATTAATAAATAATCAGAATAATTAATCCGGTGGCAAATCCATTCACTGCAGAAACTGAGCCCATTGCTAGTCCCAATTCAAATAGCTTATTCATATGGTTTACACTCTGAAAACCTAATCATCTCATGTTACAGATGAATAACTGAAGAATGGAAAGAGAGAGAAATATTAGGGGTCTTGGAGAAAGAGTTTTGTTTACAAGAACTACAGGCCTTGGTGCCCTGATTGATGACCTTTATCAATAGAGAGACAAGGGAGTGCAACCTTGCTTCTCCCCCACCCCGATCTCTCTTGTTTCACAAGTGTAAGTCCACTTGCACGATATGAACATCACCCAGGCTCCAGGCTCCCAAGCTAACAACTATACAAAGGGTACAGTTAAGTCAAAATTATATGAGCATTCGCTTGACTTTTGTGGAAATGTTGGGTCAAATTTTGGATATCACAGATAAGATCTTTGGAATTTGTTTCATAGTGTGTTTTTAAGGATATTTGAAGGACTGATGTACATAAATGCAACTAACTAATGTGGTATGAAACACCAAATTGCTGTTTTTATGTGCTTCTTTGCTTACAGTTAGAGTGTCCAAAACCAGAGTGCTTTGAAAGTTTATCGGCTATGGAACTCGCTGAACAAATAACTCTCTTAGATCACATTGTTTTCAGGAGCATACCCTATGAGTAAGTGGTTTCCCAGTCATTATTATCAAGTGAAAATATTTTGTAAAATATGTTACAAAATGATTCACACTAGTGACAGGCCTATAAAAAGAATCTGAATACGTGATAGATAAGAGACTGTCTTTCACAGCACCATTATTTCTCATCCAGTTAAGATGGCAGATGGTTTCTTTTAGTGAATTCTGGACTACCACTGCATAGGTGTTGCTGCAGGAGTATGTCAACCAATGGAACACCTCAGCCCCAGTGTAATTCTCCCTCAGCTTTTTCACGGGGTGGGAGATATCATATCAGCAGAAACATGGCCATCCAACATGCTCAGAGCCATGACCCCTTGTAGGATGCAGGGTGTGGTACCACACTCAGTTAAGTGGGACTCCATCTTCATCAAAAATAGTAAGATCATGTACAACAACTTAATGTCCTTGGTGGAAGTGTAGGATAAAAATAAAAATAATGAAATGAACATAAATAGATACTATTTTTTTCTGCCTTTTGTGAAGATAAATTCTTCTTTTGTTTCTTCTTTCTGATTTTCCAGAGAGTTTCTTGGACAGGGCTGGATGAAATTGGATAAAAATGAAAGAACACCTTATATTATGAAAACCAGCCAAAACTTTAATGATGTAAGTTGCTGTGAAAACAGAAAATATTTTCTAGTAATAAAGACTCTAGATTAAAATATCTTTCAGACTCTTTTTAAAACAATCACCCGAGCATTCCATTTTCTTGACCTGCTAGCCAGCCATATCATAGTAGCAATTGAAACCTTTGAAACTGCCTGAAATCAGAAGAAATTAAGTTATATCTTTGTCTGATAAAAAACAAATTCTGCTACACATTGTTTAGTTTAACAATTTCTGCTTAGTTTTCTTGCCCTTGAGATGTAACTGAGAGACATAGCCAACAAAACATTACTAGGGACAGCAACATGTTGTATGATGAAGATTTTTCTGCCATTGTGATCTTCCTTAATTCACTTTTTCTTGCCCTATTGCCATTTATGTAATATATGTTTTCTTCGTGTTAAAAAGCCTTAATCTTTCATTTCATTTATACTGTTAATTTTGTGTTGTAAATGCAAATATTGTAAGGGCTGCCTCTTTGACCTAGATGAGCAACCTTGTTGCATCCCAAATTATGAATTATACTGATGTTGGCTCACGTGCTAATGCAATCGAGAAATGGGTAGCAGTGGCAGACATCTGCCGATGTATGCACAACTATAATGGAGTGCTTGAAATCACTTCAGCCTTGAATAGAAGTGCAATCTACAGATTGAAGAAAACTTGGGCTAAGGTTTCTAAGCAGGTAAGTAATCAGTCTTATCAGTTTATCTACACATTTCACAAAATGGCTTATCTGAATGAGTAATTCCAGTCCCTGGCTGCCTGAAAGAGGCGGTAGTGAGACCACTCCTGAAGAAACCCTCCCTGGACCCAGAAAATCTTAATAACTATAGGCCGGTAGCAAATGTTCCATTCCTGGGCAAGGTCCTTGAACGAGTGGTGGCAGGCCAGCTCCAGACACTCTTGGATGAGACCGATTATCTGGATCCATTTCAGTCCGGTTTCAGGCCTGGTTTTGGCATGGAAACAGACTTGGTTGCCCTGTATGATGACCTCTGTCAGGAGAGAGACAGGGGGAGTGTGACTCTGTTGATTCTCCTTGATCTCTCAGTGGCTTTCGATACCATCAACCATGGTATCCTTCTGGGAAGACTGGCTGAGTTGGGAGTGCGAGGGACTGCATGGTGGTGGTTCCACTCCTACTTGGCGGGTCGGCTCCAGAAGGTGGTGCTTGGGGAACATTGCTCGGCACCCTGGACTCTCCAGTATGGGGTTCCACAGGGGTCAGTTCTTTCCCCCATGCTGTTCAACATCTACATGAAACCGTTGGGTGCGGTCATCCGGAGCTTTGCAGTGTGTTGCCATCAGTATGCTGATGACACGCAGCTCTATTTCTCCTTTTCATCTTCTTCAGGTGAGGCTGTCAATGTGCTGAACCAGTGCCTGGCTGCAACAATGGACTGGATGAGGGCTAATAAACTGAGGCTCAATCCAGACAAGACTGAGATGCTGCTAGTGGGTGGTTTCTTCTGACCGGATGGTGGATGTCCAACCTGTCCTGGATGGGGTTGCACTCCCCCTGAAGGAGCAGGTTCGTAGCTTGGGGATTCTCCTAGAACCATCTCTGTCACTTAAGGCTCAGGTAGCCTCAGTGGCACGGAGTGCTTCTACCAACTTCGGTTGGTGGCCCAGCTACGCCCCTATCTGGATAACTTGCTTCAGTTGTCCATGCTGTGGTAACCTCCAGGTTAGCTTACTGCAATAACGCTCTTAGTTGCCTTTCAAAGCTGCCTTTGAAGACAGTTTGGAAGCTGCAGCTTGTGCAAAATGCAGCGGGCAGATTGGTAACACAGACCAGACAGTTCGAACATATAAAACCAATTCTGACCCGCTTGCATTGGCTGCCTGTATGTTTCCGAGCTCGATTCAAGGTGCTGGTTTTAACTTATAAAGCCTTACATGGCTTGGGACCACAATACCTGATGGAACGCCTCTCCTGACACGAACCCACCCGTACACTACGCTCAACATCCAAGGACCTCCTCCGGGTGCCTACTCTGAGGGAAGCTGGGAGTCTGGCAACAAGGGAGAGGGCCTTCTCAGTGGTGGCCCCCAAATTATGGAATGATCTCTGTGACGAGGTGCGCCTGGCACCAACACTGTTATCTTTTCGGCGCCAGGTCAAGACTTTCTTCTTCTCCCAGGCATTTTAGCATGTGTTTTTAAATTGCTTTTTAAAAAATGTGTTTTTAAATTTGTATATTTGTTTTTAATGTTTTAAATTGTTGTAAACCACCCAGAGAACTTTGGCTATGGGGCGGTATACAAATGCAATCAATCAATCAATCAATCAATCAATCAATAATATGCATTGTTACTAGAATATTATAAGTAAAGTAATCATTTGGTGGTTTGACATCATTCAGGATGATGTACAGCCTCATTAGAAAATCAACACTTTAACCATCAAGTCTTTATAATTAGAACATAAGAAGAATCTGCTGGAATAGGCCAATAGCCCATCTAGTCAGCATCCTGTTCTCACAGTGGCCTATATGAAGCCCGCAAGCAGAACCTGAGCGCAAAAACACTCTCCTTGCAGTTTCCAGCAACTGGTATTCGGAAGCATAGTGTCTCTTGACTATGGAGGCAGAGTATAGCCATCATAGCTAGTAGCCATTGATAGCCTTATCCTCCATGAATTTGTCTATCATGGGGCAATACAGAGCATTTCATGACATATACGAGAGGGGGGATCATTTTCCTTCTTCTCCACAACCTCAATTTCTTTGTGTCATTAAAAAATTCACACCTTCAATTGTTTACCAGTTTTGCTGCTTCAGAACCCTACATCTCAAGCACTGGCAACTGTTTAGCATAACACACTTTATTGGGCTGATATGAAGTTAAAATAAGATAGCCCCCATGTATTCTGCCCTGAACCCAGTGGCAGCCCATGGAGTGGGATGAAACTGCCCTTCCAAAAATGGTGCTGCAGCTTCCCAGGATAGGGCAGGGCAGCAGCAAGGTTGGGGCCACACGGGCACACTGGTGGACCTATTCTGGCACCCTTGCTGGTGCTTCCAGCATTGCAGCCCCAATGTCACTGCTGCTTTGCCCCACCCCAGCCTTCTCTAGGTAAGCTGCAGCCTTGCTGGTGTCAGAAAGGCAGCTACTGCCTGAGGCTCCTTGGAAGAAAGAGTGGGATTAAAAATGTTGACAGATGTTAAAAGGTAAAGGTGTCTCCGCACTTGTAGTGCGAGTCGTTTCCGACTCTTAGGGTGACATCTTGCGACGTTTACTAGGCAGACCGTATATATGGGGTGGGATTGCCAGTTCCTTCCCCAGCCTTTCTTTACCCCCCCAGCATATGCCAGGTACTCATTTTACTGACCACGGATGGATGGAAGGCTGAGTGGACCTTGACCCCTTTTACCGGAGATTCAACTTCCTCCTTCCGTTGGAATCGAACTCCGGCCATGAGCAGAGCTTTCGGCTGCGTTACCGCCGCTTACCACTCTGTGCCACGAAGGATCTTTGACAGATGTTACCAAGAAACAAATGCCGCTCTTGTTGATTTGCGTGTATGTTGTAGGCATGAAAGGATCAGAATGTGAGCCTCCCTTTGCATCATAAAACGGAAGTGCTGCAGAGTATTTAGCATGGCTTTTGAACTTTCTTGGTTAACCATTTGGCATGTATGCTGGGCACATCACTATATCCTAAAATCAGGCCGAGTTTATAAATTGCTCTAGCCAGAACAAAACAGTTATTTTTATAAATGTCCAATTCAGCTGTGGTCTCATTTAAATAATCCTATGTATACTGGCCAATACATTGTTGACTTGTGCTACTGGTGCTTCATCCCAGTCCATCTGCCCAGGCTACAAATAGTTAGCATGTGCATGTTTGAAGCACTGTATGTAGCGTGCACATTTAGGCAGCATTCCTGTATGCCAAGGGTTCCCAGACTGTGGTCTGTGAGCTTCATTCAGCTAGTCTGCAGCATATCTACGTTAAATACTTGTACTGATTTTTAACTGTATTCCGATAGTTTCTTTTGTTTCTTATATTCTATTTTATTGTATTACTATCTGAATTCTGTAGAACATTGTAGCACATTACAATAGCCACAAAGGGAAACTCATTAAGAAAATCAGCAATTTTCAAGCACTCCATGGGGAAAAAAGTTTGGAAATCACTGCTCTTTGCAAACTTACCTGGACATAAATCCCATTGAACTAAATGAGGCTTACTGCTATGTAGACATGTATATAAGATTCCACTGCTAAACAGGTTTGCAGCTGTGCAGAATGCTTGCATGGGTAAATGTTTTGCCTGCCCAGCTTCATATTTCAGTTTGGCCTCAGCTGTGTTTAATGAAGATTGTCTAATCCCGCTGTTATTGATAGAGCTACATGTTTTTGTTTTAATTTTCTTTTTCATTTACACTCCACCTTTCCTCCAAGGAGCTCAAGGTGACACATATGGTTCTCCCCTCCCCATTTTATCCTTACAACAGCCTTGTGAGGTAGGTTAGGCAGAGAGATTGTGACTGGACCAAGGTCATACAATGAGCATGATTTGTAACCTGGTCTTCCAGGTTGTAAGCAGACACTCTCTAACCACTGCACCACACTGGCTCTCTTGCATTTAAAGTTGAGTTTAAGAGTATTTCCTGGACCTAGTTGTATCATATTCCATTTTACTACAGGGAGTGAATCTTCTAATTTGTTCTGTTTGTAGACTAAAGCTCTTATGGATAAACTTCAGAAGACTGTATCATCTGAGGGAAGATTTAAAAATCTCAGAGAAACACTCAAGAAGTATGTCTCAAATTATTACATTTTGCTGTGAATATTGGACAGTTATTGAGACAAATCAGTTAGCTTCTATTATGAAAATAATACTGTATCATAATGAAATCATCTTTTTAATACAGGCTTCATGAAATTCATTCCCAATGTTTTACTGAATGTACACCAAAGTCATTGTCATGTATAGATTTTTATAGTGTCTCTGGAGAAGTGCCAGAACTTATTAAACTATTATTCTGTACATAATATTTCCTGATAGTATTGATAAAAACCTTTCCAATAAATGTATGGCCACATTGATTTTTGAAAACTGTCTCCTGGGAATGTCCTATAACAGGGATAGCCAACCTGGTGCCCTTCAGACGTTGTTGGACTAACTCCCATAATCACTGATTGCTGACCATGTTGGCTGGGAATAATGGAAGTTGTAATCCAACAATATCTGGGGGGACCACGTTGGTTATCCTTGCCCTGCAATATCCCCATAGAGCTGTTTGAGATTCATATAAAGAGTTCAAACAGTGTTGTTTCTATGCAATTATTTAGTGGTGTGGTCGTGGGGAACAGTCTACCAGACTGCTGTCATGCAAACTCCATTTATTTTGATGGAGTTTTATTGCAGCCCCACTAAAATGAGTGGATGTTGTTGAGAGCAATACTTGGCCAATTATGTTGGTGCTAACATGCTTCTTCAATACATAGGGTCATATCCAACTAAGCCGAAATTATTTGTGTCCATTTATTCTAATGGATGTTATTCAGTGCTAGTCCTACTCAGGATAGACCCATTAAATTTAATAGACATGACTAACTTGGGTTCAGTAATTTCAATGTGTCTACTCTGAATAGGATTTAGTTGTAGTAGTAGTTATTATTATTATTTATTAGATTTATAAATCTAATCTATTTATTTGTTACCTAAAGGTCTCCAAGCGACTTACAACAGTGTTAAGAATAAATATACTATAAAAGCAGAACAATAAAACAATACCCCCATGCAGTTGAATACAACCCAATGATTGTATGATTAACATTGAGCTAACATAGTCATTGGGACAATACAATACTATATATTTCTACTTGGAAGTAAGTCCCAGTGCATTGAATGGGACTAACTCCCAGGTAAGTGCATGTAGAATTATAACCATACTCTACAATCTCATGCCACTACAGCAGGTAGGCATGCTCAGTTTTGTTCTCTTTCTGACTGATGCACACTGTCCCCAAGGAATATAATCTGTTCATGAATGAAGATCCAGTTACACTTCCCTTGCAGGCATTGAAGTCAGAGGGGTGCACTACTCTTCTCCTACACGCTCAGGCATTCACACATTTCTTCTTTGCAATTATTTAATGTTTAGCCATTTCAGACATGTCAAATTTGGATTTTATGAAAGTAATTATAGCTCAGTTATGCTTGCTTACATGAATTCAGGGTTTTGGTTTTGTTTGTTATATGCCTTCAAGTTGATTATGACTTATGGCAACCCTATGAGTCGGCAACCTCCAATAGCATCTGTTATAAACCAGATCTTGTAAGTTCAGGTCTGTGGCTTCCTCTATGGAATCAATCCATCTCTTGTTTGGCCTTCCTCTTTTTCTACTCCCATCTGTTTTTCCCAGCATTATTGTCTTTTTCTAGTGAATCATGTCTTCTCATTATGTGTCCAAAGTTATGATCACCTCAGTTTCATCATTTTAGCTTCTAGTGATAGTTCTGGTTTAATTTTTTTGTAACACCCAATTATTTATCTTTTTCAGAGTTTAGCTTCTAGTGATAGTTCTGGCTTAATTTGTTCTGAGGTGGACTGCCTTCAAGTCGATCCCGACTTATGGCGACTCTATGAATAGGGTTTTCGTGGTAAGCGGTATTCAGAGGGTGTTTACTATTGCCTTCCTCTGAGGCTGAGAGGCAGTGACTGGCCTAAGGTCACCCAGTGAGCTTCATGGCTGTATGGGGATTCGAACCCTGGTCTCCCAGGTCGTAGTCCAACACCTTAACCACTACACCACACTGGCTCTCAATTAATTTGTTCTAACATCCAACTATTTGTCTTTTTCACAGTCCATGGTATGCGCAAAACTCTCCTCCAACACCACATTTCAAATGAGTTGAGTTTTCTCTTACCCACTTTTTTCACTGTCCAACTTTCACACCCATACATAGAGATCAGGAATACCATGGTCTGAATGATCCTGACTTTAGTGTTCAGTGACACATCTTTGCATTTGAGGACCTCTTCTAGTTCTCTCATAGCTGCCCTCCCCAGTCCTAGCCTTCTGATTTCTCGACTGTTGTCTCCATTTTGGTTAATGACTGCACCAAGGTATTGATAATCCTTGAGAAGTTCAATGTCCTCGTTGTCAACTTTAAAGTTACATAAATCTTCTGTTGTCATTACTTTAGTCTTCTGGACATTCAGCTGTAGTCCTGCTTTTGTGCTTTCCTCTTTAACTTTCTTCAGCATTCGTTTCTGCTAGCAGTATGGTATCGTCTCCATATCTTAAACTATTGATATTTCTCCCCCCAATTTTCACACCTCCTTCATCTTGGTCCAATCCCTCTTTCCATATGATATGTTCTGCATATAGATTAAACAAATAGGGTGATAAAATACACCCCTGCCTCACACCCTTTCCAATTGGGAACCAATTGGGTTCTCCATATTCTGTCCTTACAGTAGCCTCTTGTCCAGAGTATAGGCTGCACATTACGACAATCAGATGCTGTGGTACCTCCATTTCTTTTAAAGCATTCCATAGTGTTTCATGATCTACACAATCAAAGGCTTTGCTGTAATCAGTAAAGCACAGGGTGATTTCCTTCTGAAATTCCTTGGTCTATTCCATTATTCAATGTATGTTTGCAATATGATCTCTGGTGCCTCTTCCCTTTCTAGATCCAGTTTGGACATCTGGCATTTCTCGCTCCATATATGGTAAAAGACTTTGTTGTAGAATCTTGAGCATTACTTTACTTGCATGGGATATTAAGGCCATAGTACAGTAATTACTGCATTCCCCGGGATCCCCTTTCTTTGGAATTGGGATGTATATCGAACGTTTCCAGTCTGTGGGCCATTGTTTAGTTTTCCATATCTGTTGACAATTCTTTGTCAAAATTTAGACAGATTCAGTCTCAGTAGCTTGTAGCAACTCTATTAGTATGCCATCTGTTCCTTGTGATTTGTTTCTTCCATGTATTTTAAGAGCAGCTTTCACCTCACATTCTAAAATGTTTAGTTCTTCATCATACAGTTCCTCCATGAATGAATCTGTCATTCTTGCATCTCTTTTATAGAGTTCTTTAGTGAATTGCTTCCATTTTCCTTTTATTGTATCTTGGTCAGTCAGTGTGTTCCCCAGTTGATTATTCAACATCCCTACTCTTGGTTTAAATTTCCCTTTCATTTCTCTAATCTTTTGGAATAGGGCTCTTGTTCTACCCTTTTTGTTGTCCTCTTCTATTTCTAGCCAGTAACCAGTATAACAGTTCTCTTTGTCCCTAGGTACTAGTCACAGTATAGTTGCATTTAGGGTTCTAACCGTGTTTCTATCTCCTTTTGCTTTTGCTTTCCTTCTCTCTTTAATCATTTGAAGAGGTCTTTCTCTCTTTTTAACTAGAGGTATTGTCTTCTTGTATTCTTCCCTGATAATGTCTCTAACTTCAATCCATAGTTGTTCTGGTTCTGTGTCAACTAAGTTTAACGCCTCAGATCTGTTCCTTATTTGATCTTTGTATTCTTCTGGGATGTTATTTAAATTGTATTTTGGCATTAGGATTGCTTTATTGTTCTTCTTTAGTTTTACTCTGATTTTCAATATTACCAGTTCATGATCTGTACTGCAGTCTGCTTCTGGTCTTGTTTTCGCAGAAAGTATAGAACTTTTCCATCTTCTGCTACCAATATAATCAATTTGATTCCTATATTGACCATTTGGTGATGTCCACATGTACAGTTGTCTTTTTGGTTGCTCAAAAAATGTGTTTGCAAGAAACAAATTATTGGCTTCACAGAATTCAATAAGCCTTTCTCCTGCTTCATTTCTATCTCCTTAGCCCCATTTCCCCACAATTCCTAGTTCCTCTCTGTTCCCTACTTTTGCATTCCAGTCCCCCATGATTATCAGCACATCTTGTTTTGGTGTGTGATCAATGCATCCATATCCGGGGGTAAAATCACAGTAGACACAGTGGATCCTGCTTCCAAGTAAGCATACATTCAAGGCTGTATGTAATTTAAAAGAGTCAGTAGTGCAAAAGTGTGAATAGTCCATGTACGCTAAACAGAAGCAAAACCTAACATTTCTTGTCATACAGTTGTAATCCCCCTGCAGTGCCATATCTTGGGATGTACTTGACAGACCTGGCATTTATTGAAGAAGGCACACCAAACTTTACTGAAGAAGGCCTTGTCAATTTTTCCAAAATGCGAATGGTAATACTTCTTTCTACATTTATGTTTTAATTTGCAAGGAATTATGCTTATCCTTATATATTGCATTTTAAGATGTGCTGCAGACAGAAGTTAGGAAGAAGTTGTTTATTCTCATATCCAGGGTCAATGTTCTATCACCACCTGCTGGTGGATTTTGGAGTATCTGTATTCCAATGTATATGTACAGGCGGGCCCCGCTTATATGGCAGGTTCCGTTCCGGACCCCCGCCGTAAAGTGGAAATCACCGTAAAGTGGAACTCCATCGATTATAATGGGGCGCGTTGCACAAAAATGCCGCAAAATCACAAAAATCGACTTTAAAAAGAGGAATTAAAGCCGCCGCATTAGCAGAACCCCTGGAAGCGAAGCACTGGTAAGCGGGACCCTACTGTAAGAACATAAGAACATAAGAAGAGCCTGCTGGATCAGGCCAGTGGCCCATCTAGTCCAGCATCCTGTTCTCACAGTGGCCAACCAGGTGCCTGGGGGAAGCCCGCAAGCAGGACCCGAGTGCAAGAACACTCTCCCCTCCTGAGGCTTCCGGCAACTGGTTTTCAGAAGCATGCTGCCTCTGACTAGGGTGGCAGAGCACAGCCATCATGGCTAGTAGCCATTGATAGCCCTGTCCTCCATGAATTTGTCTAATCTTCTTTTAAAGCCATCCAAGCTGATGGCCATTACTGCATCTTGTGGGAGCAAATTCCATAGTTTAACTATGCACTGAGTAAAGAAGTACTTCCTTTTGTCTGTCCTGAATCTTCCAACATTCAGCTTCTTTGAATGTCCACGAGTTCTAGTATTATGAGAGAGGGAGAAGAACTTTTCTCTATCCACTTTCTCAATGCCATGCATAATTTTATACACTTCTATCATGTCTCCTCTGACCCACCTTTTCTCTAAACTAAAAAGCCCCAAATGCTGCAACCTTTCCTCGTAAGGGAGTCGCTCCATCCCCTTGATCATTCTGGTTGCCCTCTTCTGAATCTTTTCCAACTCTATAATATCCTTTTTGAGATGAGGCGACCAGAACTGTACACAGTATTCCAAATGCGGCCGCACCATAGATTTATACAACGGCATGATGATATCGGCTGTTTTATTTTCAATACCTTTCCTAATTATTGCTAGCATGGAATTTGCCTTTTTCACAGCTGCCGCACACTGGGTCGACATTTTCATCGTGCTGTCCACTACAACCCCGAGGTCTCTCTCCTGGTCGGTCACTGCCAGTTCAGACCCCATGAGCGTATATGTGAAATTCAGATTTTTTGCTCCAATATGCATAATTTTACACTTGTTTATATTGAATTGCATTTGCCATTTTTCCGCCCATTCACTCAGTTTGGAGAGGTCTTTTTGGAGCTCTTCGCAATCCCTTTTTGTTTTAACAACCCTGAACAATTTAGTGTCGTCAGCAAACTTGGCCACTTCACTGCTCACTCCTAATTCTAGGTCATTAATGAACAAGTTGAAAAGTACAGGTCCCAATACCGATCCTTGAGGGACTCCACTTTCTACAGCCCTCCATTGGGAGAACTGTCCGTTTATTCCTACTCTCTGCTTTCTGCTTCTTAACCAATTTCTTATCCACAAGAGGACCTCTCCTCTTATTCCATGACTGCTAAGCTTCCTCAGAAGACTTTGGTGAGGTACCTTGTCAAACGCTTTTTGAAAGTTTAAGTACACTGTCCACTGGATCACCTCTATCTATATGCTTGTTGACACTCTCAGAGTGTGTACACTCTCTGTACACACACTTGGTACAAAAAAAAGCTGAAGATGAGCTGCTGACTCAGCTACTTTGCAAATAATGAAATATAGATATATGAAATATAGATAATGCACTAAGTGCAGTACCATAAGTGCAGTACCATAGCAGCTGAACCACTAGTAGTCATCTATGAGGAGCATGTTTTTGTTTTCTGGAAAGCAGATATGCATCATTGGGGGTGTTTCTTTGTCATACATGAACAGTGTGATTTGAGAAGAGGCCTGTTTTCAAGAAATATCTAAACCGTTCTTCTAGTTGCATTTACAGTTGATTCATAAATGCAAAATGAGGTGGACTGGTGTAATGAGAAAAAGGGCAATATGATCCAAATGAGGCGGGAGTTTAAATTGCTGTTCAGAAGAGGATGTCAAGACTCCTAAAACACAATTTGTTCTAGGATAAGTCAAGGGATACATTAATTCCTTGCTTAATTCTAGCGGTCAATGGCTTTGATCCTAAGTTGCTCCTCGGTTAATGTAAAGGGGATATTTCCCTCAACTCCCCTTACACCTTCCCCCCCCAATTTCCCACACCATTCCCAAGGGTCCCTGAACTACCAGGAGCAGGTTTTTAGGAGGGTACAGGATGCTAAATAAGGAAAGGGAAGACAGGAAAGCCCTGTTACGTGAAAATAAACTTCCATTCATGAGAGGGAAGTTAGGATCCAAGCCAATATGTGTAAAACTCTTTTATATTGGTTTCTTTAACAGATATCACATATTATCAGGGAGATACGTCAGTTCCAACAGACTTCCTATCGCATAGAACACCAACAAAAGGTACTTTTCTTTCATCTCTTCTCTAGCAACAGTGCAAACTTTCTGTAGCGCTCTGGGTGTGATATACTACCACATTTTTCATTAACTGGAAAGGAAGAAGTTTGGGACTCAAGGTTGAATCTAGTATATATGTTTTCCTTGAATAGGACAAGAAGTTCTGAACGGGTATTCAGGAGGGATGCAATAGGAACACTGATCCAATGTCTCCTATGTCAGGGGCGCTAAGATGGTCCTAAATTATAATTGTGGGATTCCACAGAAAATGAAACTTATCATCAATGTTGCCGCCCAACAAGATCAGCCTCAAAAGACCTTTTCTCCGTCTCACCAGTTAAAACAGCTAGACTGGTGAGAACTAGGGAGAGGGCTTTTTCAATTGTGGCACCCACTCTGTGGAACTCCCTCCCAAATGACATCCGCCATGCCCCCTCCATGATGAGCTTCCGCCGGACCTTGAAAACCTGGCTCTTCAGGCAGGCTTTTGGGGCGGGTTAGGTTTTAGTCTTATTGTTGGAATTTTAAGGTTTTAATGTGAATTATATGTTTTTATGTTGTACGTCACCCAGAGTGGCTGGTAAACCACCTGGATGGGTGACTAATAAATTTAATAAATAATAATAATAAATAATCCTTGGGGATTCTCCATTTATTACTTTCGCTGGGGGGCCTGAAGTTTTTAAATAATGTAGATTAGAGGCTGGCAGAAGGTAGCTTGGTATCTACTTTCAGGAATTTGCAGTAATCAGTCCAGGCTTCCAGTTTCTTTAGCAATAGCACAAAGGCTTCTACCTCCATCTTCAGAATATGCTGTTAAGAATCCTGATTTGTAGTAACTCAGATGTAGATTTATACTGTATATGCAGGCCATCCCAGTGTAGTAGGTGATTTGCTGTGCACCCTGAGCTACTGTTCTTGCATCTGGCTCCATCCCAAGCCATTATGTTGCATCTGACTCTGGTTGTGGATCTCAGGTTCTAGTAAAAATCCAAGTAGATCCCACAAGTCTGAATCTACCCACCCCTAATGTAGATGATGTTATGTTTTGGCGTGACTGGATTACATTCACTAAATAAATAGACTGGGCAATTGCCTATAATTATGTTTTAATGGTGTAGGATGTTTGATGGCTTAGGCTGAAATCCTATGCACATTTTCCTGAGACACAGTGATACATAATTCTGAGTAAACATGCAGAACAATTGCATTATAAGGCTTCAGTCCTGTACCCACTTACCTGGGAGTAAGCTCCATTGAACTCAGTGGGACTTATTAATATGACACGTAATGATTGTGCTGGTAGACTCTCAAATCAAAACATGCATATGAGAAAATGAGACAAGGGGTGGCACTCTGTGCTAGTCCTACTCAGAGTAGACCCACTGAAATCTATAGACATGAATAACTTAGGTTCCTTAATTTCAGTGGGTCTACTCTGAGTGGAACTTAGTTGAATACAACCCAAAATGTTGCAACAAATTCCCAGTTCCTAACATGAGTACTCCTGTTTCAGACTCCAGCCAGACTCAAACAGGAGCCTTGTAGTGTTGTTTGGGGCTTGCAGAAGTGAAAGGTTTCAGGGAAAGGGAAAAAGAAAAGGATACATTTTTTTCTAGAAATCTTCCTGTTCTGTGCTAAATTATGCTAAAGGGCTATGGTTTACGACTGGCTGCCAGCCTTGAACCCAACTTTGTCATTGCTAAATAGTGTATGTGGGGATGAACGGAGTGGAGGTTTCTCTTTATTCCCTCCCCCAAACCCCAGTAAAGCACAGGGAGGAGAGTTTTTAATTTCACAGGACACATGCCCCCATCCTTACCCTCCTCAGGCTGCTTTAAGCTGCTAAGAGTTCGAGCAGACCAGTTCTCTGGGTGGGGAGAGAGAATTGGTCTGCTTTGACTATTTTTTAAAATTAATAGCCAAAACATTCTGTATGTTCTTAAAGCCATTCAGTATATGTCCTTGTTGGGCCATTTAGAGTTTTGATTTAAAATCTAATTTATAAATTGAACATTGCGAGTCTTCCATGTATGCAGAACCCCCTCCCCCCGCATTTCACTTCCCAACTGATAGGCATGGAACCACCCAAGTTTTGTATTAGAGGAATAATGATGTGACCCTTGTGTTTAAGGCATGTAAAAATTTGGTTTGGAGAATGAGCATGTATCCACCCAACCATTTATATACTGTATCTACCTGCAGCATCTGATAAAGTCCACAAAAGCTTATGCTACAATAAATTTGTTTGCCTTAAGGTGCCACAAGACTATTTTTGATGCAGAAGACTAACACAACAGCACCTCAGGAAATGGTTCCCAAAGCTTGTATTCTAAGGTGTCTCTTCCAGAATAGTGTATATTACCTTCTGTGTTAACTTTGTTAACTTGATACTCCCGCAGGCAAGGAAGGGTGAGTCAGAGAGGCAATTTCAGCTCCCTGTGCCTCTGATTACAGATCCCTATACCTCCTGAAATTCTGTTCTGGAGAGCTGGAAGTGGGAATGGGAGAGAAATTTGATTCTGTTCACATTTGAAGGTGTATCTGTCAAATTCACACTTTCTGAATCAGTGTGAGAACCTAAACAGCCATCCTTCAAAATTCACTCTTATTTGAATGTTGTGATGCAGTTCTTGATCCAAAACATGTGTACAAAAATGCATATATTAGAGGAAAGCGTGCATAAATTATAAATATTAGTGAAAATAATGTACAAAAATGCATTATATTGGGGGAATTGCATGCAAAATGTGTACATTTAGTGAAAACTATATACAAAAATGTGTTTATTAGCATAAATTCACACTAAAATGCTGATGAATTTTCATGAGGATTTTTTTTTTAAATCACAAATTGCTACAGAAATGTGGAGACTTGAATTTAAGACTAGAAAAAATAAAAAATGAGAGAACTAAAATGGAAAGATCTTTCCATCCCTACTTGGAAGACCTTCCAACACTGTGGGAGCTGGTGTTGGTGGCTGCAAGAGGAAAGGGAAAACAAACATCTTCCAGTGGGAGGCTCCACTGGATCTAAGCCCCTTCCATAAATGAAAGAAGTATTACCATTTGAGAAGGAGAAAGTCTGAATTCATTATATTTTACATTATATACTCTGACATATTTTCACACATCTGCTATCATAAATCATAACTTATGAGTTTCCCAAGTAAACGCCTATCTGCCTGTTTTCTTAATTATTAAAAAAGACGGTAACGTTCCTCCTTTAGAAACAAATATTCTCCAGAACAGAACTCAGCTGAAAGATGTGCATAGTCTTTCTAGATAATGTTGTATAGCAATTGTTTCCTTTTGTTGTTGTTCTAGGTCACTCAGTACTTACTTGACAAGAGTCTCATCATAGATGAAGATACTTTGTATGAACTATCCCTAAAAATTGAACCTAGGCTGCCTGCCTGAAAAACCAGAATTGTCCTTCAGCCTACAGAGAACTTTAGTGTAATGGAAAAAATTATGTATGGTATTCCCCTACAGAATGCAAGGGGGGAAAGCTGGGAAGAATTCAAGTTCCCTTTTCCATTAAGGGACTCAGAGCCTCACAGAGATTCCTTTTTGGGCACAGAGAAGCAGTTGCTGGAGATGAAAGAAAAAATGCCAGAGATGTGGATTAAATGGCTGTTGCTTTGCAAAGGTAACATATCATGAAAGAGAGAGACTGTGGACCTAATGAAGACAGAAATGGCTGTAATAACCATACCTAACCAGGCAATTATGGGGCAAAGTGAAGATTAGATACCATATTCCATTAGACTTCAATAAATGAGGAAATACTGGTGTAAAAAGAGGTTTGTCTACCCTGATTTGAATACAACACAGGATCCACAATGAGCATGCAAACATCTACGTATTTTGATCCAATTGGCAATTCATCGTGTCCATTGTAAACAATAAGCACTTTAGAATAATATCTTAATCTGTAGAGACAACAGGATAATGTTTAATAACATTGTCAATTGCATTCACTAATTAATCCATTCATTTTAATTGAAAATGTTTCCTTCATAAATACATTTTGATATCTCCTTTTCCCAAAAGGCTGGGGAACAGAGATGTAGCATATTAAAAGCTACCTTGATATTGAAAATAACATTTTTATTCTCTAGAGATATGATGAGGTAATTTAGGAGAAAGATGAATTAACAACCTTCTGTGATTGTTAGATGCACACACTTAGATGAGACTTTAAATTTGATACTTGAGTTTCATGGCAAAAATTGGTCATATAGTACAGGTGTGGGGAATTTGTGCCCTCCAGATTATCTAGGTTGCTGGATTATTGATTCCATCTTCCCTGACTGTTGGTCATGCTGTCTGAAGGTCATAGGAGTTGGAGTCCAACAACATCTGGAAAGCCACAGATCTCCCACCCCAACTATAGTAGATTAATTGTTTGAATATTTTACACTTTGTTTTGGCAGAGACTTGAGCTAGTCTTACAACCTTTATTAAACTATATATGCCACAACACTGAGTACCCTGTGTGCTCTAGTGCACATGCAGAGCACTTACATGAGTAAGCTTCCTCCATTCACTCTGGAGATCAGCTCCAAGCAACTATCCCAATGTGAGCACTAAACTTCCCCCTCCACTAAAGAACACCTATCATTGCATTAGCACCAAAGTCCTGTGTCCATAAGGAATAGATCAACCAAAGAAATTATGTGAATGAATCATATATGACTTTGAACTCTTATTAAAGTCTCAGGTTCTTTAGAAATGGTTTTTGAGGTTTAGAGTTTGTTGATCTGTTGGACAAATTGCACCAATGCATTACTACTGTACACCATGACCACTACCCATTTCACTGTGATGTGCATTAAGTACCATTGAGCCTTGCGTAATGGTTATATGGAGCTTCTTGCACACACTAGGACTCCATGGAGTCTTAGACTTCAGTACAGCCATGACCTTAATACTTAACTTTGCTGAGGAAGTTAGTCTATATAAATTGCACTCCAACACCAGTAATTCTGGAGGACAAGAACAGTAAAAATGTTTATTTTAAAATAAGAATTAATGTTTTAAAAGCAGTAATTAATCCACTTATTAGATAAATGAAAATACTTGTTTCCCTTTTAAAAATTCACTAAGGCAGTAAATTCTCCATGTGGCATCTTTAAGGACCAAAAATATGGGATACAATTCCAGGAAAGCTTTAGGCTCTGTTGAATTCAATAGGAAGAATGTACTGAAATATTTGTCAAATCAGTGTAATTTCTAATGATTTGTGCCCATTCGTAATAGTTTTTTTCCCATGTGCTCCCAGATGGGAAGTCCTTTTTAAAAAAGATGTGTGTGGTACTTCCTATGGTTTCTTGATGTAGGGCAACCCTCCTGCAATTGCATGGAAAGTGAACACAAACATATCCTAACAACGTAATGCAGATACTAGCACTGTTGAACAACTGGGCTGGAAAAGTGTCCTTACTTTTCCAATGACTATCAGCCAGTTGAAAAAATAGGGCTAAACATCATTTACCTCCCTTAAACCCTCTCAGGGAGATAAGTCTTTTAAAAAAGATTACCATCTAGACATATATGAGCTGATGTTTCTTTACCACACTGTTAAATCCTAACAATGGGAAACGGATCTGCCTAGCTTCTGTTATGTTTGTGGGGTTTTTTGTGTCATTATTTGCACTTTAATATATATTGTCAGCCCAGGCTAGAGCTGAACAATACATTCCATTTTTGTCTAACACTATTAACTAACTGTGCAGTAATAAGTTTCATAATTTCTACCTACTAAGGGCCTATTTTTATAAATAAACGCACGACTTGATGTCAAACAAGTCTTGGAAAATTCTCAATAACTATATAAAAAAATCATAAGTAGATTCCTGAAGCATGTTTAAGTAGTTCTGGTTAATGAATGTGGTAGACTTTAACATGAACAATGTTATTTATAAATGCATAATGTTTTACTTTTGTTACAATTGCTTGTTCTTTTGTTAGTGTTCAACAAGAAAAGCTGACTGCATCTTGATGCATGATAAACAGAAGCATGGGTTACTTGGACCAAACAGTTAATTTACTGCATATTCTCAGTATGTTCACAATATATTTTTGAAATGCCGTATGTCAGTGATTTACAAAAGGCACGCTAATCTCAAAAGGGATTACCTTCACACTTGTCTGTATCCTATTTTTTCATTCTGCCTACCCATCCTCCACCAAAACCTATACAATGTAATAGTTCTTTCTTGGGCATTATTTGTGATGTACAGTGGTTGATTATTTATAACTTCATTTTATTGTATTTCATTTTGCAATATCAGCTTTGTACTTCTGGAGGGCCCTTTGCCCATCCTGGTATATAACTGCAGCAGAAGGTGCATTTCTCTGTCTTTATCCTATTTATATTACACCTTCCATTAAAATATAGGTTAACCCTGTTGCTGTTCAGTCCTTGCTGGCTATGTTTGACCTCTTAGTTTCACAATCTTAAACAAGACTAAGTTAATCTCATGACAGAAATGTACGTGCGGAGCAGGCTTCCCCACGCATTTGCAGTCGAGGGTTGAAATAATACACGGCAAGCTGGGTTGAACAAAAGGCCACTTTATTAAACTATAAACAAACCCCTTAAACTAACCTGCAGAGGGAAAACAGGGTGGGAACTTGTCTATAAGCAAGCCATTGCAATATAGCTATCAGGCGACCAGCCCCTACTGGGGCAAGGGCAAGCCATTCTGCTTACCCCTTAACCCCGCCACACCTGTATTTATTTATTTATTATATTACATTTATATCCTGCCTTTCTTTTCATGATAGAAACCCAAGGTGGTTTACATATGGTTCCCAGGCAGTCTTCCATCCAGGCACTGACCAGACCTGACCCTGCTTAGCTTCAGCAGGGTGCTGGCCTTATGTGCCTTCAGGCCATAGCCTGGGAACAAGGTGAGTAGGGGGACCTTCCGACGTCACCACCCTCTGGGGCCCTACAACTCCAGGTGGATGAGGTAAGTAGGACCCAGAAGCAGCCCTTATCCTGCCCTCAGGCCCTAAAGCCCTTCCTGGCAGGCCTCTGGAGCCACCAATCACCTCCAAAGGTGCCTAAGGGGGCCACCTAGCTGTCTTTACCTACTTCCCTTCCCGCAGTTAGCCACCACAAACGGGACAAATCTCTATATAGATATCTACACAAAATACAGCATATCACTATTTAGTCCCCCCTTACCCCACTGCCGAGAACCATGTCTTGCAGACACCTCTGCAGGTCATCCAGAAAGTTGTCGTTCCCTACATCTGTCAGGTGAACTCCATCAGCCCTGTGAAATTCAGTCCGCGTGTGCCATATATCAGGGTGATGTAAAGCCAACCCCCTGTGTGCCAGAAGGTCTAACAATCCTGCTAGCAGGTTGGGCAAAAAGGGGTGACGGGGATCAGAGGCAGCTGGGTGTTCCTTGACCCAGCCTGCCAGCATACGACAGACCCGAAAGTCCTCCGAATGATCCCTAAAAACCTCTGCCTTGGCTACAAAGGTAAGCCCTGCCAGCTTACCTTCAGGGTCCTGACAGAAAGGCTCCTCTTCCTGCCTTCCACCACGAATTCCAGCAGGTGATCTACAGGGATAGGCCACACCTGTGCATAGCCCCTGCTGACCCTGAACTCCTGGAGCTCCCTACCTGCTGTCTGGTAGCTGGTAAGCATGCCAGGTGCAATGGATAGGCTTATGGCCCTCTCTGACTCTGCTCTCCAATCTCCTAAATCTTGGGTGGCACAGCATCCAGCTGAGCCCTGGCCAGCGACACCAGCTGTTGAAACCTCTCCATCTGATTCCATGACAGAGGATCAGCAACACCATTATCAATACCAGGTATGTGCCGTGCCCAAAATAGAACATTAAAATGCAGGCATTGGAGAACAAAGTAACAGACTAGACCCATAACCTTAGTGTTCCTAGATGTGAGAGAGTTGATAACCTGGACCATGGCCATGTTATCACACCAGAAATGGACAGCACAGTTCTGTAGCCTCTCTGCCCACAAGTAGGCCCCAACCACAATAGGAAAATAATAATAAAGTAATAAAATAATAATAATAATAATAATAATAATAATAATAATAATAATAATAATAATAATAATAAAATTTATTTTTCAGCCGCCTATCTGTCCAGGTTAGGGACACTCTAGGCGACGAACAACAAGAATAAAAACAATACATACACATCAACATAATCAAATTTTAAGCTAAAAAACCATTCATTAATTCAATTGTAACATAAGTTAATCTGTCCCAATCTTGTAGGCCTGCCTGAACAGCCAGGTCTTCAAGGCTCGGCGATAGCTGGACAAGGAGGCAGCATGTCTGAGATCGAAAGGGAGAGAGTTCCAGAGGGTGGGGGCCACAACAGAGAATGCCCTCTCTCTGGTCCGTACCAGCCTAGCTATTCTCACTGGTGGGACTGAGAGAAGGTCTTGCGAGGCTGATCTCATCAGGCGGCACAATCGGTGATTCTGTAGGCGTTCCTTCAGATATACTGGGCTGAAACTGTATAGGGAAAAAAATTGAGAAAAGTTAAATCCCTGGTTAACCCCTACCGAATCCAGGTCTGCGGCCAGTACCCATTACCCCAGAAAGTCCCTAACACAACCCCAAAACCCCTGAGGCATCTGATTGGATTTGTAGCTCTGCTTCCAGGAGCAGATCCTCCTTCCAGAACAAAACCCCGTTGAACTCCCACAAAAAAGATGACCACATGCTCAGGCGAGCATGTAAAGCTGTCGTAACACCTGTATCTGTGGTAAGGCCAGGAAAGTCCCACCATGGCATCATACACCTGCCTTAGGAATGCCCAGCCTGGTGTGACAACCCTACATGTGAAGTTTAAAAGCCCTGCCAGCTCCTGGAGGTTCAAAAGGGAAACCTTCTTGGCCTCCAAAACTTCCCAGATCTTGGTCTGCAATAGGCCAAGCTTAGCCCTGAGCAGCCTGCAGCACTGGACCTCAATATCGATACCTAGAAAGGTTAACACGGGCTGGGCCTTCCATCTTCTCTGTGGCTAAGGTAGCCCCCAACTCCTTGGGTCACAAAACTGGGACATCAGATGCTGGCATTCACCAGAACCTACCGTACCCGCAAACAAGAAATCATCCAGATAGTGCACTGCCGCATCCGAGCCTGCCAGCCTTTTGACCGCCCACTCCAAAAAGGAGCAAGTGCTCAAATGCAGCACAGGAAATGGAGCAGCCCATAGGCAATGCCCTGTCTACGTAGAATTGGCCCAAAAAGGCAAATCCCAGCAGCTCAAAATCTTCCTGGTGGACCAGCAAGAGACAAAAGGCAGACTTGATGTCGCATTTGCCCATAAGGGCACCTCTGTTGCATGCACACACCATGCACAGTGCAGTATCGAAAGACGTATAACACACTGTGCAAAGACTATCTGGTATGAAATCATTAACAGAGTGCCTCCACGGATAAGACAAGTGATGGATCAATCTAAATTCCCCGGGAGCTTTCTTGGGAACTATGCAAAGGGGGGGACACCCGCAGAGCTGAGGTAGGGGGTGATGGGAAAGGGCCCAGCACCCTGCCAGCGTGCACTTCCTTATTGATCTTACCCCTTACAATTGCTTCCATGCCTAGGACCAATTTAAGGTTACGAGCCATGAAAGCAATCCATGGATCTGAATACAGTATCCTAAAACCAAAAGAAAACCCCTGCAACAAAAATTGGCCACCCCCCTCAACTGGGTAGCCTATCAACAAAGTCTGTGGCACCTCAAGTTTAACTGGGGAGAGACCCTTTTCCTTGAGCCTCTCCTGAAGTGGGCAGCTTCCTACCTCTCTGTGTGTCCCTGATCCCTCCTTTAAAGGGTCTGTGCCAAGGGCAGTTGGTGCAGGAGTGCGAGGCACCGCATGTTCAGCACTCATGCCTAAAATGACAGGAATGATGGGCACAGAAACCCTGGGAGCTAAACTCCCAGCAGAGCAGCTGACATTGAACCCCTTGCCCAGCAGTTGCAGTTTGTTCTCTCATGATTAACATTTCTCATTGATTTTAATTGGGTTTAAGATGAACAAATTTATAGCACAATCCTATAGAAAATTAAATTTTATTGAGTTCAATGCATTTACTCCCAGTTAAGTAGGTATAGGCCTATAGGCCTTAGGGGAAAATCCTAATGCTGAAGCCCTGTCACATATGGTGGCCAGGGTGGAAGTGGGGGGTAGGCGGATTGTTGTACCAAGCTGGTGCAGTGATTGGGTCCTGCTTGGGCCTAATCTGTCATCTGAGAGCAGCAAGACTGGCTCAAGGTGCAGTGGATCCTGGGCTATCTCAGCCTTTCTCCCCACCTTTGGAAGGTCCTGATTGGTGCAAAAGAGTGTTGGGTTGCTTTACCCATCTGGATCTAACCCAATTACAGCGTCTGCACATCACTTTAACCCGTAGTTAAGCTTAAGTATGATTTAAAGGTGAATGTGCAGAGTTCTGGTGTGGGGGGCAAAAAGCATGTTTTTTTCACTCCTCCTCTGCTCCTGCCATGCTATTTGAACCTGGGCTTGTGGTTTGCTTCTCCCAAACAAACCACAAGTGATCAGCCAAGAGCAAACCTTGGTTAAAGCTCATGGTTTGTTTGGAGAGAGACAAACCACAAGCCTGGGTTCAGATGTAATGCTAAGCTTTGGCTTCGTTTACAGCACCACAGTGGCAGCAGGAGTGGGGGAGAAGTGAAGCAGCCAAGAATTTTGCCACATGCAGTAGACCACTGTATGTTCACCTTTAAATCATAGTTAAGCTTAATTATGGTTTTAAAAGATTAAAACTAGTACATTTGTTTTCAAAAGCAAATGAGGTTCATTTGTATTTTTAGAAATCTACATGCATTGGTAAAACTGAGCATTGCACCCAAGCGTTGTTTCCCAATTAATTTTTATTGAATAATTATAAAACTGGGTATACAAAAAAGGAGATACAACAACAAAAAGATAACAAAAGTAACAGTGTGTTGTATTAGTACAAGCATTCTGAAAACAATGAATACCACAGGTAGAGTTGCCAGGTCAGAAGCATCCCAAAGCCTGAGATTTCAGGGGCGGGCCCGAGTGATGTCACGGGGGCATGTCATACTGATGTCACGGGGGTGGGGAGTAGTGATGTCACGGGGCGGGCCCAGGCGATGTCACGGGGGTGGGGAGTAGTGATGTCACGGGGCGGGCCCAGGCGATGTCACGGGGGTGGGGAGTAGTGATGTCACGGGGCGGGCCCAGGCGATGTCACGGGGGTGGGGAGTAGTGATGTCACGGGGCGGGCCCAGGCGATGTCACGGGGGTGGGGAGTAGTGATGTCGCGGGGGTGGGGAGTAGTGATGTCGCGGGGGTGGGGAGTAGTGATGTCGCGGGGCGGGCCCAGGCGACGTCGCGGGGCGGGCCCAGGCGACGTCGCGGGGCGGGCCCAGGCGACGTCGCGGGGCGGGCCCAGGCGACGTCGCGGGGCGGGCCCAGGCGACGTCGCGGGGCGGGCCCAGGCGACGTCGCGGGGCGGGCCCAGGCGACGTCGCGGGGCGGGCCCAGGCGACGTCGCGGGGCGGGCCCAGGCGACGTCGCGGGGCGGGCCCAGGCGACGTCGCGGGGCGGGCCCAGGCGACGTCGCGGGGCGGGCCCAGGCGACGTCGCGGGGCGGGCCCAGGCGACGTCGCGGGGCGGGCCCAGGCGACGTCGCGGGGCGGGCCCAGGCGACGTCGCGGGGCGGGCCCAGGCGACGTCGCGGGGCGGGCCCAGGCGACGTCGCGGGGCGGGCCCAGGCGACGTCGCGGGGCGGGCCCAGGCGACGTCGCGGGGCGGGCCCAGGCGACGTCGCGGGGCGGGCCCAGGCGACGTCGCGGGGCGGGCCCAGGCGACGTCGCGGGGCGGGCCCAGGCGACGTCGCGGGGCGGGCCCAGGCGACGTCGCGGGGCGGGCCCAGGCGACGTCGCGGGGCGGGCCCAGGCGACGTCGCGGGGCGGGCCCAGGCGACGTCGCGGGGCGGGCCCAGGCGACGTCGCGGGGCGGGCCCAGGCGACGTCGCGGGGCGGGCCCAGGCGACGTCGCGGGGCGGGCCCAGGCGACGTCGCGGGGCGGGCCCAGGCGACGCCGCCGGCGGGCCCAGGCGACGCCGCCGGCGGGCCCAGGCGACGTCGCCGGGCGGGCCCCGGCGATGTCATTAAACATGATACATTAAGTATTAACCACAGTTGCTTGGAGCATACCATTCAAACAAAAACATTTCTCTGATTGGAAATTAAGATAGAAATCCTAGCTAAAAGATAGCGCCTGGATAGGGAACATTTAATCTAGCCTATTTGATTCTGCCGAGAAGGATTTAAGTGCCCTCAGGCCAGGCCAGTCACCAGAAGGCCATTGTAGGAAGAAAGGAACCTAGTGTTATGCAGATATTAGATAGGAGTACTCAGGAGTAAAGATAGATGCCCCTGAAGGCTGCAATTCTAAACACACTTACCAAGCCCCATAGAACTCAATCGGACTTTCTTCTGAGTAGATATGGATTGGATTGTGCTGTTGGTAAAGCTTGACTAGGGATCCTCTGCAGAGATGTCCATATCCAAGCAGGGATAACCCCTTGCCAGGAATGCCCTGCCCCAACCTTTTTACATGGCTGCTCCAAATAGATTTGACCCTTCACTTCAGAAAGAGGTCTGAGAAATAAGTAAGAGTAAGAAGATTCTCTACCCTTTTCTGACTACCTTGTGGGCTGCTATAAACTCACTTTGACAGCCAACACAATTCCAGTGAGTAGTAATTGACAGAGAAAAAACACACATGGTTTGATCTACCTTCACAGACAGCAGCTTGGGAACAACAACAATTGCAGCCACACTTCCCAGTATATGAATTCTCTTTTACCACTATTGTGCAAGAAACAAACCGTCATGCAACCAACAAGGTGCATCATCAATGGGTTTAAGGAGGTTGAGCTGAGCGCATGGAACCACAGTTGTTGCTTCTATGGCTGTAAGGGACAGAGGTTAAAGGTAAATGAAATGCAAACAGAAAAACAAAAGACAGTGATGATTTCCTAAATGCAATACCATTCCAAGCACAACATGATTCCTACAAGTAAGGCAGAAAACTCAGCATCCCACAACCAGTCAGGATTCCTAACCAAAAGCCAAAACTAAAATAGTCCTGGCAGCCAGTTAGCGAAGGTCACAGAAATCCCCATGCAGGACAACCTGACCCAGGCACTGCAGGTAGTGCAGAATGCTGTGGCACGATTGCCGACAAGAGTGATACCCTTCCAGCACATAATACCTCTGCACTGGTTGCCGATTTGCTACCAGGCCAAGTTAAAGGTGTGCTTTCCATGCTACAGGTGCCACACAGTACTTGTTCTGCTCTTGTAAGAAATCAATCCTTTAGTGTGGCAGCACCTATGATTTGGAACTCTCTGCCAATTGACCTTAGGCAGACACCTTCATTGTACTCTTTTTGGCACCTGTTAAAAACATTCTTGTTTAGGCAAGCCTATCCAGGCATGTAGAAGCTATTGTGTTTTTTATCTGTTTTTAACGCATTGCTGGTTTTGTTATTTTAAATGTTTTTAGATACCTGTCTTTAACTGTTTTTGCCAATAATTTTATCTTTTTTATTCCTTCTGTACACTGCTTAGAGGTTTTTTTTTTTTACAATAAAGCGGTATATAAATGTTGTAAATAAAATATATAAATATATGTTGGAGTCACTTTGGCCTTGGGTCTCTTTCCACTTTTTGGAACAAAGGAATCTGTCTTATACCGACTCAGGCCATTTGATACCATCTAGCTCAGTACTGATGACATGGACTAGAATTGGCTCTCCAGGATTCAAGGCAGTAGTCTTTTCCAAAAATTGAATTTTTGACCTTTGCATGCAAAGCATATGCCCTACCACTGAGCTACAGCCCTTCCCGTTTAAAAAAATATCTTTTAAAATTGTTATTTTCAATTCACTAATGAATGCACAGCATACCTAGAGCTATCATTCATTTAAAGCACATTAAACACACATTTGAAGCACATGAATCCCACTACAGAATCATGGGAACTGTAGTTTGTTAAAGGTAGTGGAAACAATAACTGTATAATAACAATAACAATAATACTTCCCAGGATTCTTTAGGGGAAGTCATGTGCTTTAAATGCAAGTTGGATGTGCTTTAAATGTATTGTGTGGGTCTACTTAATAAATTTTCCCTCCATGTAAATCGTTTTAATTAATTTTTCACAATGGAAATGAGCTATAAATTTTACTTGGTGACAATGGGCTACTCACCATCTCTCAGCCTAATCTGCCCCTCAGGATGAAAACAGCAGAGTGGAACCATGACCACCCAAGGAAGAAGGGCACACTTAAAATGTAGAGGAAGTAATAGTTTACAACCATAGTGTGAAACATAGTATAAAGGACATAGTATGAAGAAATACTTATGTGAGCATGACTGTCAAAGATGTTTATTTACACAATCTGTAGATATTCATAGCCCAATCTTAAGCATGTTTACTCAGAAGCAAGTGCCAATGTATTCAATGGGGCTTACTCAAACCTGGAAGTGTGCACAGAACTGCAGCCTCAAGTGTTGTTATGTTATTTCTAGGCTGCCTTTTAGCCAAAAGGCCCCCAAGATGGCTTACACACAAATAGAAAAATACAATACGAAATACAAATAAAAACATAATTTACAAAAATTCAACAAAATCCTAGCATTTCTAACAAGCAACAACAGCTAAAAACCAAAAGCATTTATCTTCCTGGTAAAGGACAGTCCCCAGAAAAATGTCACTAAGGGCAGGGGTGAGAGGGCAAAGCAGTTGGACAAGCTTGCCCCTTGATGGTCCCAGCAGTCTCACCCCTGCAGCAGCAATAAGGAACACGCACCCAACCCAAAATTCAGAATCATGCTACTTTAAGCTGTATTGCAACTGTTTATACTTTGTATGGTTATTAGATTTTAAAGGGATTTATTTCTTGTTGAGAGCTGCCTTGGTTTCCAATCGGCAATCCTACCTCACAGGGTTGTTAGGAAGAACACACACACACACAGGAGATATAAAAATACATAGACCCCATATAATAGTTTATTATCAAAACCAGTTGGTCATTGCAGAACATTTTTTTAAAATAACATCAGTATTGATTTCCTACATAATAAAAGCACTGATACCTATGTAAGCCCTGCCTAATTGCTTTAAAATAGGATTGGAGTGGGGGGGGATAAAGAGTTACAGCACAAGCACAATGCTTTGCTATGTTCACTCAAAAATCCCATTAATTTACAGCACGATCCTAATCATGTCTACTCAAAAGTAAGTCCTATTGAATTCAGTGAGGTTTACTCTGCATATGTGGGATTAGCATTGCAGCTTTACTCCAGAAAAGCAAGTATTGGATTAAAGCTTCATATTGGGGAGGTTTTCAAAACAGTGCCATCTTCAACAGCCCAGGAAAATTTAAACTTGTTTGACTCCTGCACACAACAGTAAAAAAGACTTTTGGTACTGCTGTAAGGTATGAGATTTTCAGATAAACAGGAAAAAACAAGAGTTTTCTACATTTGCAATGCAGTCTAGGTACTGCCTGGAGGCCCAGAAATCCCTTGTCAATCACAACCTTAACTTCACTTATTGGCTAAAAACCTAAAAGGGCTGGGTTAGAGCAGCCAGCTAAGAGATCATTTCACTGAAGTTGCAGGGGTGGTGGCTGACATTATGGTGTATATCTCAGGAACCAGACCACCTAGAAACTTTTTTTTTTTAATGAAAGCTGAGAGTCCGGAGGTTAAGCTGACGCACCCAGAGACCCAGAGAGGACCTCCCAAATCCAGAGTATCTGGCCAACAACCAGACATCTGGCAACCCTAACAGGACGAACTCTGTAGTTTAAGAGACATCTTGCCTCTATGTGTGATACCATCTCCATAAAGAAACATGAGAAGACAGAGGCAAAAGACTGGTTTCTGTTAAGGAAGCTGAGAAAGGGAAACCAAACAACTCAAGAGTTATTTCATATAAAACATCACCCTAATGCTGAAGAAGATACAATGTGTGCACCTCAGTGTTTTTGGGTTTCCCCAGGCTAAAGACAATTGATCCAGAAGTCAGTGATGCACAGTTAGATTTTCAGTAAAACCAATCATCCATTGAGGAAGAGAAAAAGAAAGAAGGACTGACTCTTTTGACTATAATCTGATCAGGCAGCCCTGACTCCCAGATCAGGTTAAAATAAACACAAGCAGAGTACTGTTTGCATGAGAATGATTCTCTTGCTGAACTAGGGCATTGGTTTATAAACCCACTATCTCAATTCCTAAAATGATCAATTTATTTGTACCTGTGAACACACACTGCTTTACCTCTTAATAGTTAGGATATGGGGGCAGGGGAGGGGAGCGATTCTCTTGCTGAACCAGGGTACATATTAGTAACGTTGTCACTGAGAAAACTTCAAAGAAATATACACAGGAATAGACGTTGCCATATTTCATGCTTTCTATCAGTGCAATATAGAATCATAGAATCATAGAGTTGGAAGGGGCCTTGTAGGCCATCGAGTCCAACAGCAGGAAATCCACAGCTAGAGCATCTCCCGCAGATAGCTGTCCAGCCTCTGCTTGAAGACATCCAGCGAAGGGGATCCCACCACCTCTCTAGGCAGTCGGTTCCATTGCCAAACTGCCCTTACTGTCAAGAAGTTCCTTCTAATGTCCAATCTGAATCTACGCTCCTGCAACTTAAAACCATTAGACCTAGTCCTACCCTCTGGGGCAGCAGAGAACAAATCTGTACCCTCCTCTATGTGACAGCCCTTCAGGTACTTAAAGAGTGCAATCATGTCACCCCTCAGCCTTCTCTTCACCAGACTGAACATGCCAAGTTCCTTCAACCTTTCCTCATAAGACTTGTTCTCCATACCAGCTATCATCCTTGTCACCCTCTTCTGAACCCGCTCCAACTTGTCTATATCTTTCTTAAAATGAGGTGCCCAGAACTGAACGCAGTATTCCAGATGAGGCCTGACTAATGCAGAATATAGTGGGACTATTACTTCCCTCGACCTGGAAACTATAGCTCTGTTTATGCAGCCCAAAACCGCATTTGCCTTTTTTGCCACAGCATCACACTGCTGGGTCATGTTCAATTTGCGATCCACTACAATTCCAAGGTCCTTCTCACACGCACTACTGCTAAGCCGGGTATTTCCCATCCTGTACCCATGCATTTTGTTTTTGTGGCCTAAATGCAGAATCTTGATGCATGCTTATTCAGTAACTCACTGGGTTCAATGGAGTTTACTTCCAAGCATGCACAGGATTGCAGTCTGGGTTATATACCAAGCCAAGGGATTTTGAAGCTGGATTACACTTTCTAGCTCCAAATACCTTTAAACCAACCTATTAACAAGGGAGGGACTGAAGATTTCCAGTCTGAAACAAGACATGTTTTTGCTGTTCTTCATAAACAAGTAACCTTCATAAACAAGTAACCTTTTCCAAATTATCTTCTGTAACAGTATTCTTTAAATAGCTCAACTTTTAGATCAGATTGGATTATAAACCCACCATCTCCACAGTAATTCCTAAAATGATCAATATATTTCTACCTGTGAACACACAGTGCTTTCCTTCTCAATAGTTAGGACATTCAGGACAGGCAATTGTAAACCACCCAGAGAACTTCGGCTAGGGGGTGGTATACAAATGCAATAAATAAATAAATATGGGGGCAGGGGAGGACAGGGAATAGGCAAGGACTGGAAAATGGCCAATGGAACTGCAAGGAATGGAAAGTGGCCAATTTTTAAAAGGGAATGCATGGAAATTACAGGCCACTTAACTTAATATCTGTTCCATGAAAACTGGATAAAAGCATTGTTAAAACTATAAAGTATATAGAAGAACTGGTTTGCTGAAGCAGAATCATCTGTATGAGAGTTATTAAGAAATTCAAAAGTGAAATTGCTGATCTTCTAACAAAAATATGTAACTTGACCCTAAGAGCAGCCTCTGTACCCGAAGATGGGAACATAGGCAATGTAACACCAAGTTTTCAAAAAGAATTCAGGGCTAATCCAGGAAATTAAAGGCTGATTAGGTTAATATCTGTTCCAGGAAAACTGCATTGTTAAAACTAATAGTACAAAACATATAGAAGAACAAGCCTTACTGTAGAAACAGCATAGCCTCTGCAAGGGTAAATCCTGTCTTGCAAACCTTTACAGTTCTTCGAGAGCATTAACAAGCATATAGACAGAAGTGATTCAGTTAACTGTGTATACTTAGCCTTTCAAAAAGCTTTTCATTAAGTTACCTCACCTGAGACACCTGAGTAAGGTTAGCAGTCATGGAATAAAAGGAGAGGCCCCCTTATGAATCAGTAACAAGAACAGGAGGAAATTGACAGGTGTCCCAGTGGAGGGCTGTAGAAAGTGAAGTCCCTCAAGGATTGGTATTTGGACCTGTGCTTTTTAACTTTAATGATAAAGAATTACAGGTGAGCAATGACATAGCCAAGTTTGCTGATGATGCCAAATTGTTCAAGGTGGTAAAAAAAAGAGAGATTGCCAGGACTCCCAAAAGAAGCTTTATACTGGGTGAATAGGCAGTAAAAATAGCAAATGCAATTGAATGAAAGCAAGTATAGAATATATAATTCTTAATTTCACATACTGGGGTCTGAACTGGAGGTGATTGGTCAGGAAGGAGATCTTGGTGTCATAGTGAATGGCTCAGGTAAGATGTTGACTCAGTGTGTGACAGCTGTGGAAAAGGCAAATTCCTTGCTAGGGATCATTAGGAAAAGAATTGAAAATAAACTTTCCATATCATAATGATGCTATACAAATCTATGGTGAGACCACACTCAGAATATTGTGCACAGTTCTAGTTGCCTTACTTCAAAAAGGATATTGTAGAATTTACAAAGTTTTTAAAAAGGGCAACCAAAATAATAAAGGGATTGGATATGAGGAAAAGTTACATCATCCAAGTTGTCTTAATTTAGAAAAAAAGACGAGAGAGGATATTGTAAGGTTATGCATGGTGTAGACAAAGTGGACAGGGAGAAGTTTTTCTCCCTCTCATAAGAGCCATCCAAAAGAAACTGAATGTTGGAAGATTCAGGAGAGGCAAAAAAAATTCTTCACACAACACATAGTTCAACAACGGAACTCATTCCCACAAGATGTAATGATGGTCACCACTCTGGATAGCTTTAAAAGAGGATAAGTCAAAATCATGGAGGATAAGGCGATCAATGGCTATAAGTCATGTCAGCAATATTCAACCTCCACTGTCAGACACAGTGGCGTACTGGCAAAAGTGCAGAGTTTCTTCATGCCATGACCTACTCGCAGCCCTCCTCTCTCTCTCTCTCTCTGACACACACACACACACACACACACCACATGCTGTCTGCAGATTCACCACCCCTGCTACCACAGAGAAGGAGGCTGGAGAGGAGGGCCCCCTCTGACCGAATAACAGAGTGCAGGCCACAGCAATAGCCTCCCCCACAGCACCAGACTGCAGAGGAGGAAGAGGAAGACCACACTGTGGAGCAAGAGGCAGGCTGTAGGCTGGAGTGAGCAAATATCTGCTTAACTCCATTCCCTGTGGTCAGAATTAAGCAGATTTTTTTCCTGCCCCAGCTTGCAGCCTGTCTCTTGCCCCATGGTGTGGAGCCTCCTCTTCCTGGTTTTCCTCTGCGATTTGGCCCTGCTCAGAGAGGTTGTTGCAGAGGCCTCCACTATATCACTTGGCCCAGGGGGGACCCTCATCTTCTGCCTCCTCCTTCTCCATGGTGGTGGTGGTTGCAGATCAGAGGGAGCCGGAAGGCGGCCTCCTATAGAAAAAGTTAACAGGACAATGTCCCAATGTGTCCTGCCTGGAAAAGACACCTGGTCAGACAGTATGCCTCTGAATACCAGTTGCTGGGCATCAGCCACACAGGGCCTTCTCTCAGTCCCGCCAACTAAAACAGCTAGGTTGGTGGGGACTAGAGAGAGGGCATTCTCAGTGGCGGCCCCCACTCTCTGGAACTCCCTCCCATATGATCTTCAGCATGCCCCTTCCCTGAATGTATTCCGCCAGGCCTTGAAGACCTGGCTTTTCAGACAGGCCTTCAGGACTTCCGGGGAGGGTTAATCTCTATGACTAATTGCCTATTACTCTGAACTGTCATTGTTTTATAGTTTTTATCACTTGTATTGTGTTACTATCATGTATTTTATTGTAACTGAGATGTACGTCGCCTAGAGTGGCCATTGGCCAGATAGGTGACACATAAATTAAATTATTATTATTATAAGTTGGGAAAGTATTGTTGTGCAATTGTGCTGCTTTCAGGCTTCCTATAGGCAATTGGTTGGCCACTGTGAGAACAGCATGCTGGACTAGATGGGTCATTGGCCTGATCCGGTAGAACACCTTATGTTCTTATAATGGGCCACATTGGATGATCTCTATTCCCTGATGCAAGCTATTTCACAAGATATACACCTGTCCCTCCCCCACCTCCAGTGCACTTGTTGCATATGTTCATCAATGGCCTAAGTACATGAGAAAAAACCCCAAGGTTGATCCACTGTAAATGATCAGCCACATGATTTTGGACAGGTATGGTATTTTCTAACTCCCTTCCATGTAATGGGTTAGAATGGGGTATCTGGCCCAATATCTTGATTGGTATAGTAGCTGGAAACCACCCTCGGCCATAAGGAGTGACTCACTCTGAAGATTTTCTCCTCAAATGTCTGTTAGCACAGATGTTAACAGAGAGAACCAAAACTGCAGATAAGAACCCTGATATATATGAAAACTACTATCATGATGTGCCCCCTAAAGCCTATTTTCCATAAGCTAAATATTATCCACTCTTTAAAGTCATTGTGTGTCCAATGTTCCATTCCCTTTATTATCTCTATTAGTATTATCTGAATAATTACCAGTTTATGTAAAGTGTGCTGACAAAAACTGTACAAAATAGTCCAGCTGAGGCCTAATCTGCAAATTAGACCAGTATTATCTCTGCAATTATGCACACAGTGCAAGCCATAGCAGTGTAGCTACCAAACTTTGAGTAGAATTATGTTTAGTAGCTGCAATTTCTCCAATGCAAATAATAATAATTTTAAAAATAATTATTTTCAGAGAATATGCAGTCCCCATGAACTCCAGGAGCTGTTCCTGAGGACCAATTTGTTTCTGTGTCTGTCTGCTTACAAGGCTTAAAGTTACCCATAAAGACCATGGGCCATAGTGCCACAGACTCCCACTATATTTCCTATAGTTTCCTGGGGAAACAGCTTGATTGTTAAACTGCTCTGGGAACTGTAACTCTGTGAGGGGAATGGGGTCTCCTAACAACTCTCAGCACCCTTAACAAACTACAGTTCACTGGATCCTTGATGGTGTTGGAAGTGGGGCAAGAGCAACTCCTGTTTTGTTCTTTTTGATTGTGCTCCAGAGGGAAGCTAGAGCTAGGGTCCTCCAGATGGATAGGCTTTGTTTACCTTTTTACCTGTGATGCTCTGACTGACTTCCTTCTGTCGTTTAGACTGTGACATCTTTAGAGAAGCTTACCTGTCCCTCCTCCTTCTGCCCTTTCCACTTCCTTTCTTCTCCAGCTGTCCATGAGAGAGGAGATATCCCTTTGTCTCTGCTCTCTCCAAGCATGAGACTAACCCCCGTGCCTGGGCTTTACGCCTCCAACTTAGCTAGTTAGTTAGAACTAGATATGCCTTTTCTATCTACTATGTATTTCTATAAATAAAGTAGCCTTTCTTATTTTCCTAAGTCTCAAGTCTCAGTGATGCTGATGCAGGGTAAAAGCCTGCTTTCTTAGGCAAACGCACGCACATGCTGGCACACTCGCATTTCAACATCTGCTGTTACTCTCTGCTGCTGTGGTGCTGCTTTTAAATGAAATTAAGCAACACAACTACACACAGCGCAACAGGTGGGAAGCCATGACTGTTTAAAGTGATATGATACTTCTTTAAATGGATAGTGCAGATCGGGCCACAGTTCTGGTGGAATGTTTTTACTGTACCAAAGATATTACCAGATCCATAGTTGGCCCATCTATGTATGTGTACAAACCATCATGAACTACTATTACTTAATACAGTATTTATTTAGCACCAACAGTGTGTTAGAATAATACTGGTGCCAAACAGACTTTTTTGTTGTTGTTCATTTCAGTTATGGCCCAGAATCCATGCTACACAAATGCCAACCCATTGCATTTCTGTAATATCTTTATTCCTTCCCCCACACGCCCCCATCTGACTTGTGGCATGCTTCCCTTTCTCTTGCACCATTGCTGAACAAGCTTTTCCAGTGTGGACAAGTGACACAATATTGTCACACCTGAATGGTGGGAGTGCTTCAACCTACAGAACAGGTTTGTTGACCATTCTGTACCTTTACCATTGGAGTCAACTTCCACAACCCTCAGCTGCCTCAGCTTTGCTGACCTTTCTGCCATTTCTTGACACCCTTTTTCCTTGTGAATGTTTATTTTCCAGATTATATTTTTCCTTTTGATTTGGGCGTGGTGGAGGAGATATTTCAAATATACACCTACACAGTTGTGCACAATGATACATACTGATCTGAATATTATTATTTAATTGAGGACAAAGGCAGGCAGTTAGTTGACAATAGAATCTCAATAACTGGAAGATCACTACAGAAACCATGCTGAGCAAGGCAGCAAACAATGTACAAAAACTTTGGAGGCCGGTAATCATGGTGCATGTGCACAAGGGATCACCTTAAAGTGGGGGAGGGGAACAGAGTGGTCTCATCAACTTCACACTACTATGTCATCTCTGATACTACCCACAACAGTCCAAAAGATGTACTGCACTGCATAGGTGTGCATGCATCAACCTGTGGGGGGAGGGAAGGTTAGGTGTGTTTGAGAGCAGCTCGTGTGACATTGCAGATACCACCCAACTAGCCATGTACCACTTCAAAATTGCCATGTGGGCAGGAAGTGTATGATGTCTATGGGAGAAAGACAGTGGTAATGATCTCACTTTTGAGAAAGAGTGGAAGAGTGTTGCAAAGCTGTGCAATACTATGAGTGGATCCATGCTGGAAGAGCCATAATTTCTAAAAGCATCAACATTGATCAACCTTTCCATCAACCAAAGCAATACAAGCTGGTCCAGGTGTCTGATTCTAGAGGGGAATGACATTTTTCTGCCTCCAGCCTCTAACTGAGGGCTGGCAAACCCTTTTCAGACTGAGGGCTGCATTCCCATCTGGGCAACCTTCCAGGAGTCACATGATGGTGGTGGTGGGTGGGGTAAGAGGCAAAAGTGGGCAAAGCAACAAAAACTTTACCTTTGTACAGTAGGCTCGTTTCTACAAATACTCACACACTTCTCTGTCTTCCATCCAGGCAACCAAGAGGCATTATTAGAATTCAAGGATAACATTCCTGCCATGCAAAAACACCGAGGTTGTATAAAATAAGGATGGTGAGGGGTGTGGCCTAGAGCGAGGAGGTAGCTAAGAAGGAGGTGCGGTCTGAGGAGAGTCCTGAGGGCCAGCTAGAGAGGTCTGGAAGACCATATTTGGCCCCTGGGCCTGAGGTTCCCCACCTCTGCTCATTCATTCATTCATTCATTCATACATACATACATACATTTGTGTGTGTGTGTGTGTGTGTGTGTGTGTGTGTGTATGTCACATGGAGTGTCATTTTGATATTTTGCTTCAAGTATTAAAAAAATGCATATGACAGCGGCAAACATCAGTTTAAGAGCAGTGCCAGGAGGGTGTCTCACCAGGTCATCCTCTTGGTGCCCTCAAGGACATGGCTATGTGACCCAATGTTTTGAATCAACTGAAATGGAATGGGATTGGCCAGTGGAAGAAATACTTCTCCCTTTCTTCCCCCGCCCAGTCTCGTTTTGCTCCTCATATGACCTGTAATTTTGCCGCAGCACAAATTACTTGTTCACTTCACACTTGTTGGCTCCCAGGCTTGCAGGACGTGTCCAGCTTCAACTTCAAGGTCAGTTGCACTTGCCTCTGTTTATTCCCCATCAGCACTGACATTTAGATGGGAGGGTTATTAAAAATGTATTCAAAATGCCATAGATTGTAGCCTTTTAGGAGATACAGTTCACTCATTTGCATAAGTGCTCAGAAAACTGTGACAGTGAGATTTGTCAGGCCACAGTGCTTCTGCTCCAGATAGTGATACTGAAACAACATGTTAAATATATGAACATAAAACCTCTCTTATGCAAATGGTAATAGCATTTCCACAGGCAACCTGCTGAGCAGCCCTCTTAAAAATGTCAACACTGTCCAAAAATGTCTTTCATTAACTAGAAAGAGCTGAAATGTTATTGCAGACGTTTGTTTTATTCCTGTAAAAGAATGTATCTTGAGATGTGATCAGTATCCAGATTTATCTCTGCCTGAATTGCCCAGCATCTCTCCAAATTGCCCCCCTGACCTTAGTGAAGAATGCTGCTTTATATGCCTTCTTTTGTTTACAGTGCAATCCTATTCATTATGTCTACTCAGAAGTAAGCCTCAATGAGACTGCCTCTGAGGTGATTATAGGATTGCAGCCCAAATTAATGAGTATTTTTGTATAAGAAGAAAACATCAGACACTGGAGTTTTGAACAAGTTACAAGGAGCCCAGAAAAGCACATTGTCTTTTTTCATTGCTCCATATTTCATAACACTGTACCACAGAATTCCACAGAACCCTAAAGCAACAATTGTCAATACTCTTACTTGAAAGTGAGCCCCATTGAACACAATGAAACCTACTTCCAGATAAATAAGCTTAGGAATGCTCTGTTAGAGTACTCCTGGTTTTTAAATTTTAGATCTGGCAAACCTGCAAACAGATCTCATTTAGCTAACAGAAGAGCCAGAGAGGTTAATTACCACGAATAATAACCTTTCCTTGTATGTTTATATCTAATTGGCGGATTAGTTATATTAGAATACTTTAACATGGGTTTAAGTAACTTGCTTGATTATAAAAATATTTGTGTACCATTATTTCGTTAAAAACACTGAAGCAGTTTATAACATGTTAACAACAACAACCATAACCATAGAATAAAAACATTAAAAATACAATAGAAACAAAGCTGTTGCAAAAAAAACCTTATGTCCATTAATTTCAGTGTGTCTAATCTGAGTATGACTAAGTCAGATACACCTATTTTCTCTGAATGCAACTTAAATCCAAGTGCTTAGGATCACACACCAAACCAGCTTCGATCCAAATAATATGGCATAAATAGTTCTTCAGGTAGTGTAGTTTAATAGTTGGTAGGCAAAGGGGATTATTTTCAACTACTCTTTACCATGCTGGTGTCAACAATTAAATGATACATAATATAAAACTGCTAGTACTTTATGATAACGCACAGACTGTATACCAGCCTGACACCTGAAATGCATTATTTCATGTGCTTATATATTTCAATGGTACTAAACAAATATTATGATCAAAATTAAGATTTTTACTCATCTGTCTATTTTGTGAATTTATGAACTCCTCCTTCCGTACAGACTCCCAGGGCAATGGATCAGGAGCTGATTAACAAAACCCTGAATGCCTTTTTTATGTATTCAAGAAATAAAACATATAACGGCAGCCATTATTGTTTTATTTTGTTGAGAACAGAGCTAGTTGTTGAATACATATGCACTAATGTATCTACTAAAAGTTTTACATTTTTAAAAATTACGTTAGGGGTTTTTTTTAGCCACTACCACTGAAAATAGAGATTTGTTTATATACCAGCTTTCTATTCTGATTTGTTTTTCTTCTTTGCTATTTAAATTATATCTGTGCAGTTTCTCAGTGGATGCATAACATTTAGCTAAAGCTGCAGCTTAAGATCCCTTGAAAAAGTCAAGAGTCACAATTCACATGATGCAATTCTATTCCTACCACTACAGTAGTATATCTACTCCTATTCCTAAACGGCTGAGTTTCCTGCCTGCAGATTCTTTCCTTCTCTGACCAAAAAACAAACAAACCCCACAAGCCCCATATGCTTACTAATATGAATGAAAGAGAGAGAGAGAAAACTAGCAAAGAGAAAGAGTCAAACCTTTTTAGTGTTCCTACTAAAACCACTTCTCCTTTAGCAGGGTTGCTTTTAAATGCATCTCTAGCTTCAGCGGTTTAACATCTGACATTCAGTTTGTAAATTCACTGTGCTTAATCTGACACCATTTGAACATGCAAGCCAAGAGGACAACTGTCCTGGAAAGTGTTGCCAATATAGGAAGTGATAACTTTAGGTCTGTTCTGAAACTCCTGGTGAAAGTAATAAGAGGAGTCTTTGCTGTTCTTAAATCGAAACAAATGGGAAATGTTGCAGCTCAGGTCTAGTGTAATGTATATCCTCTGACCTGGGAGACCTTTCCCTAAATTCATATGTGTTGTGGGGTGGGTGGGGATGGCTAATTACTTAGTTAGCAATGAGGAAAATTTCCTTTATGCACAGCTTAAATGCTGCAGTCTCAACTCACATGGTATGTAAGGCTCAGGTTACAAGTCTTGGCACCTGCACCTAAAACAGAGTATGGGGCCTGACACTGGTGTCCTCTGGACTGAAATATAGTGCCAAAAAACTGGATTTCCTATTGTTCTCGCTGCAGTGGGTTTGCAACACTGACCTCGCTGGAAGATATATTGTGTTTTTCTTTATGAGGATTAGCCTATAGGATATAGCAGAGTAGTATGGATATTTTGTGTTTCCCACTTCCCAAGCATGAAGAAGTCCATGGGCAGTACTCCAGTGTTTCAATTCCTTTGATGAAGACATACAATGTCTTTTGTAATATTTACATATTTACACATATAGATGCAAAGCCCATTGAAAGTAAGCAGTCTCCTAAAGCAGGCAACACAACTGCTAATCCTGCATCAAAGTCTCCAAAGAGCAACTGCACCCTAAGGTGCTTCATCTCAGAACTTGTTCCCCATGCCTCTGCCCAAATTCAATCAGAAAAAAAATCCTTCTAGCGGTCTCTCTAGCTCAGTGCAGTGGTTCCTTCTTCGCACATACATTGAATGCTGGGGTGGAGAAAGTCATGTCTGCTAGCCACAGACCCTGATGCAAAATGTCTACCAGCCACACACTCCAGTGGCTGTACTTTCAGCTTTTATGTGTAAGGGTGAATGAGTGGCTACAAATGTGTTGCAGGGACAATCCTGCTTCCCCCTCCATCTGTTCAATGTATGCACGGGGGTGGGGGAAGAGACATCTGCACACTCTGTCTGTCCCTCACACAAATTATCATGGGCATTATTCAAAAGGCTAGAGAGTTTAGACCTCTTGTTGGATCACTGATCACCCACCTAATTTATCAGGCAAAACCTCAATATATGGCTTATTTATGTCAATCAAGACAGCCAAATTTATCATTATATAACAGGAGTAAGGAACCTATTTGGCTCCATGGGCGAGATCCTTATCAGAATCTGCCTCTCAGGCCAAATTTGACAGGTGGGTGGGGCTGCCCACCTGACAATCACCTGGCATTATAAATATTGTAAGGTGATTTTATGATTTCAAGTTCCAAAGTCAGAACTTCAAAGCACCTCGCAGGGAGCAAGGCACCGCTAAAAGGAAGTTTCCCCCCCTTCATTTTAGCAGTTGGTTCAATGCATACTCCTGGGACTGAACCTTGACTAAAATAGTTTCCAAGGTGAACTCTTGGGAGTATTGATACCTGTGTGAATCAAAGGAAAATTGCTGTACTACAAGCATTTTCTTTGCTTTCATTTATATTACTTGTGCTTAAAATCGCTTGATGAAAGAAAAGCCAAATTCTGCAGTCAGAATACAAATTAAGCTTGAAGAACTGTCTGTCTCCACATGTACTTATCTGTATGCTGATCTTCAGCAAAGCACTCTTGCAGGTGCCCCATCCATCTGAAGTGAAGCTGGAGATTACCAGAGAGAAGGCCTTAACGGTGGTGGTGCCTCAGTCATAGAACACTCTCCCCTTATTGTTTTCTTGGTACCAGGCAAAAACATTTATTTTTCTAGGCTTGTCCGATACAGTTCTAAAGCTGACTGCTTCATGTCATTTTTGTGATCTTGCACCCTTTTTAGTCTATGTTATGTTGATAACTATATTTTAATCATTTTATTCTTTCTCATAAATTGCCCTGAGATTATGGTTGAAGGGCAGTATAAAAATACCTCTATAATGAACAAACTTGCACACATTTAATTTGTCTTTTAAGGATAGGAAAAGGAAAAGTGGAAGGTGAGGACTAAAATAGGGGCAGTGGTTAAAGACGATGGATAAAGGGCCAAATAGATAAGCCTTTCTTTGGTACTGGCATCTCCTTTGGTTTCTAAATTTCAGTCTAGCACAGGGATGGGGAACCTGCAGCTGTCCAGATGTTCCTTGAGCCACAGCCAGCATGGCCAATGGTCAGGGATTAGGGAAGTTGTAGTCCAAGAACATCTCCCCCCCCCATTCCCGGTCTAGCAACAGATACTGCTCAGCTGTTAAAATTTTGTCCATTTTGATGAAATCCATGTTTTAAACTGAAAACTGTTATCAGGGTCTGGCTCCTGATCCGATGAGGGATTTTGTGTTTTCAACAGGACATGTTTTGGCTATATACAACACAGGTGCAGGCACCCTTCTTACAAAAGAGCAGTAAGCATGGCCATAGCCAGACTTTGTTGCCATTTCCTGGCAGGGTTTCAAATTGGGAAATCATCAACTTCTTCCTAATGAATTAAACTGTAACCCTAGGGCCAAGTCCAAGTGTTTATGGGTGGTATTCTATGCTAGCCTTATTCAGAGTAGACCCATTGAAGTTAATAAACATGACTAACATAGGTCCATTAATTTCAATGGGTCTACTCTTAGGACTTAGTTGAATACATGTATTTTAGTGGTCCAGTTTATACAGAATGCTAAGTCAAACTATGGCTAAGCATGAACACCTGAGTGTGAGGGTACATACAGTAAAAAATGTGGCCATTTCACTCCTCCCATAGTCCTGCTGTTGCCATGCTACTCAGAGTTAAGCCATGGTTTGGCTTAGCGTTATGTTTAAACCAAGCCAGTGTCTATGAATTGCTGGAAAACCCACTGTGAACATTAGGAAATCTTCAATGGACAGGGCTGGTTGGGTTAAGTAGGTGGTTGTTGGAGTGCTACAATTTCTCCTGACTAAAGCCCCTGGAGTGTGTCCTAATTAGAGATGTGAAAGCCCAGAAAAAAATGAAGTTTTTAACAAGTTGCCCCATTTCCCCCACACCCAATTGTTTCCCCTGAAATATTGGGGGAAAATGGGGGAGGATTAAAAAAACATTTACCTTTCAAATTTTCCCAGTTTTTTAACTAGGCCTTCACATCTCTAGTCTCAATACAGGAAGTAACAGGAATGAGAACTTGAAGCTAGAAGTAATTCTGCCACAATAAATCCAGCCAAACATGGGCTAGAGTTCATTTTAGTGTCTACTCAATGGCAGTGATAACAGCCAAAGTGATCCTACTTCTTGGCCGTTATTTCAACAGTGAAGTGTTAGCCAGCAGTTTATTCTGGGTAGTTCAAAGCCTTCTGAATGACAGGCTCTCTTGTGACCACTTTGTGGCTTGCTATGACATATTATTCAGACTCCACATTGGTTATCAAAGCCTTTTGTTACCTACCAGTCTATCTTCCTATGACCTGGATTATTTTGAGTAATGGATTTCAAGAGCAATTTTATTTGTGGTTTTATTGAATGTTAAAATTTGATTATTTTTATTGCTGTACGCTATTTGGGGAACCAGCTAGCTGAAAAACAGGATAAGAATGGACAGATTAAATGAATAAAATTATTTATGGGGAGCCTATCACCACTGATTTAAAACAGACATTTTCCTCTTCTAAAACATACTCTTGTTTTTCCATTGGAAGCTGTGGTGTGTTTTTCAAAATATTCTTAGGTAGGGGTGCACTATTGATGCAGATGGGACAGTGCACCCAGTGGACTTTGTCCTGTAGTGCAAGTGAGCACAAGACACTCACTGTTTTGCCTACAGCTATTTAGAAGACGAAGGAGCTCATTTCAGGTTTCAATGGTTTCAGTGGGAAGTGTCAGAAATTCACTAAGGCAATGGCAAGAATCCAAGCAAGGATTAAGGGGCTGCTTTTGGATATACTCAAGATCAAATGGAAATGAAGGAACATTTGCTGCAGTTGCTTTCTTATATCTCATTATAACTGAAGACATAGGAGTTCCTAAGGAATAATAACATAGATAAATCTCTCAGCAGAAGGTATGGAGGGGATATTTCCTGATAGCCCTGATAAAAAGATTTTCCTTGGTAGCAGTTAAGAATAATTTGTACTAGTTTTAGTGGTTAGTTACCAAACTCTTCAAGGAGCCTCTATTAAACCTCCAGCTAGTCTGCAGAGTATTTGTTTTTGCTTTCATTGAATGAACAAGAAACGTCTGCTTCAAAAGCTTCACTTGCAACTGATGCACAAATCTGCTTCAAGGAATTCTGGAGAAAGGTGAAAGCTTTCAGGTGTGTGTCCTTCCATACTGACTGCTCTCAGTTTCTTGAAGTTCATATATCAGGCCCAGGTTAAGAAATGTTGCTCTAGAAAAAGCAATTAAATTTGGTCTGGGTTTTCAGTTCTCTTTTGTGGCAGTCAGAATTTGCTTGAAAGGTCAGTGACAACAAATTAGCTGCAAGGGCAGCTTTTAAATCTGTGTACAAAATTTAAATGGTGTGTGTTTTTAGTCACCAGTACTCTCTGTTAATTACTCCCACACAAAATCAGCTGCTTCATCTTTTGCATGACTATTCGTGTAAGTCCTGATGCACAATATGTTATGTATTGATTTCTCTTCTAATTCTTTTATAAAATGGAACTGGGATGCAGTAAATGTGCTTAGCAACCGTTGCTGTCCTGGTTGGTCTGAATGTCTCCACTGCTGTAGCCTGACGTTTTTCTCTTTTGGCATATATTGGCAAAAGCACAAAAAAACTGGACCAGTCTATCTTTGGGGAAGGGTTGTAAGTCAGTGGTAAAGCCTGTGGTAAAGTCCTGAATTCAGTTCCTGATATTTCCAGGTGGCAAGTCTGAAAAAGGTTCCCATCTGAAACCCAGGAGAATGGCTACCAGTCAGTCTAGTAGATGACATGGAGCCAGATGGACCAGTGTCTGAGCTTAGTATAAGGCAGCTTCATATCTCCCTATCCTTGACCTAGTTCCTACTGGTTTCAGATGCAACTCTCAGGACCACTCAGGACGAGTGGGGCCAATTCATATACTCCTAGGGAAAGCTGAAGTCTTTTGGACTTATGTCTTGTACTGATTTATTTTATTTGGGAACGTGTGCACGATATTCCAAGGAAGCCTTGGGGCAATGTACAAAACAACATAAAAACAACTATAGACCCCCATAGACCTACCTGCCTCAGATAGAAGAGGACTAAGAAAGCTGCCCAGGATAGGATCAAAACGTCTTGCAAAACAGCCACCTTTACAGTGCAATTCTATCCATATGTACTCAGTCCTGTTTAATTCAATTGGACATATTCCCAGGTAATTAGGTATAGGATTGCAGCCTTCATGTCTGGTAGGACTCAAGCCCACAGCAAGACTGAAAGAAGTCAAGCAGGATTTCATTGGGATGCTTCTGCTGCTGCTGCCAAGCACCAGCCAAAAAAATGGATTTATAAGGAAACCAGCCAGACTAGCAAAGGTGTTTCTTAATAGCAATGGTCCACAGTGGGTCATGTGACACTGCCTGACTCTTATAAACATTTGCAAGTCAGGCTTGCCCTGGTCACAGCAATAAACCAAAAAGGGGACTCTGCTGCTTTCCCCCCGTAACAGACCACTCTTGCTCATCTAACTTGAAAGGAGCATCTAATATAACCTAGTTTGGTAGAACTGAGCCTTCAAAACGGTGTAATGTTGACAAATGTGCTAAATTATCTATGCATCCTACAACTGGGCAAGTGGGAAGTCTAAATAGGATTGCCAACTTCCAAGCTATGGATCATAGCATGATTTCAACTAGGGCTGAGCCCTAAATCTTGTTTTCCATGTGTGGATTCAGGCTTAGAATATGGAAAAGAAAGAAGAAACTGCACTGAAGAATGCATAAAATGCCTTGTCCTCAGCACCATTTTTTTCGTATTTTTAGAAGGGCATGCAGTGAATGCATGGCGGAGGAAGCAGGATCATGCTCACTATGCCCTCGCTCAACCTCCTTGCATTCATTGTTCCTCTGTGGTAAAAGGCTGTGTGCAACATGCAGGTTTTACATAAAAAGGGTGTCTCCTCCATGGGCTCAGTGTACAAGCTTCCAGACTGTGTGGGAACAGCATAAGTAACTACAATTTTCATAAAACATATTTTCATATAAGGTTATCAGGTTGATGGAAGATCCATGTCAGTATTTCCTCTCCTATTTCCCCTTCCCCTTCCAGATGCTTGTAATGGATGAAGATCAAGCTGCCTGTTTTTAAAAAAACACGCCTTTGGAACAGTATGCATCTTTTCCATTAAGTATCTGAGGGATTAGTGTTGTGATGACACATCTTTGGCCTGTGCTTTAGTGAATCAGGATATATCACAGTAAAAGTAAACAAAATACATTCAACCCAGTAATGTTGCACTCATTTAATACTATACCTTCTATTGACAGTAAGAGAAAACAGGGAAGTAATAAAGGCACCAGCAATGTGAGTAACTGTACAGCAAATGTGCATTGCACACAGTGGGAGAAAGGATGGGAAACACAAACACACAGACCCACACCTAAACCCAACACCAATTGCCAGGTAAAGGATGCAGAGAAGAGGCAGTGCAGGAACCCAGAAGTAAATCTTCCTTATGTAACCTGTCAGGTTAAGCTGCTGAGAAACAGGACTACACTAGCCACAGAGCTCTGACTGACACCTAGAAATGGGGGAGAAATTCAGTTCAGTTGGCAAACTTACCTGTTTGCAGATTCCAAAGTAATACATGCACTGAAACACAGCCATTCTTCAAAATTTGCAGTTATCTGAATTTTGCAATGCAATTCTTCAGCCTAGTAATATGTAAAAAAGTATAAAAATGTGTAACGTGCATAAAATGCATGTAATTAGTGAAAATAACATACATAAATGCATTATATTGGTAAACTGGTTTTGCAAAACTGTATATTGAAATGGAAATTGACAGCCTTCAAGTCGATTGCAACCCTATGAACAGGGTTTTCATGGTAAGCAGTATTCAGAGGGGGTTTACCATTGCCTCCCTCTGAGGCTGAGAGGCAGTGACTGGCCCAAGGTCACCCAGTGAGCTTCATGGCTGTGTGAGGATTCGAACCCTGGTCTCCCAGGTCATAGTCCAGCTCCTTAACCACTACACCACACTATATTAGGCAAACCTAAATACAAAAACATGTATATTAGGATACACACTAAAATGTAGCTGAATTTTCATGAGGGCTTTTTTATTTAAAAAAATCACAAACTGAATATGGAAATATGAAGAACTGAATTTAACACTGGAAAAATGATAAACTGAGACAAAGTGAAATTGACAGATTCTCTATCCCAGCTGACATCTATAGATGATCTTGAGGGTCCGTGGCAACTGTTCAGGTTGTGAATCTACTGCACTAATTCTAAAGAAGGCTGCCCTGAAAGGTAGAGCTGCACCTTCCTACTCTGTCTTCTCCACACTTGTGTCCCTGTCCACCAGTAAGGAGATCCATGTCATCTCATTAGTGTGCCTGGCCTTGGAACTACCCTCATACCAGAGGCAAAACCAGATATATGCCTTATAATGGACAGACTTCAGGCCTGTAGGATCTCTCTCTCTCTCTCTCTCTCTCTCTCTCTCTTTACTAGAAACCCCAACATCCCCCAATTAGAGCCAAGTGCAAAAGATATACACTTGCAATTAAAGAATTCTGGGCCTGTGAGTTTGTTTGTAGAAACCAGAAGTGAACTGAGCTCACAGTCCTGCCTCACAAAAATCCACTCCTGGTCACATTTCACTTTCTTCATTTCAGCACTATACTATGGGGGAGGGGTATTTTATTTTTCTCATCGCTGAACAATTGAGTGTCAGAAATCCTTGCTGATCTACTTCAAATCCTGAATCTACCTTGCGCCTACCCTTCCTTTTATGATAATGGTCTAGTGTACTCCAAGAGCTCCAACCACAGACCATTGCCCTCAATAGGAGGTGCACCCCACCATCTTGGCACACTCTTTAGTGTATTTGCTTGATGTCATTGTGGTGAACAATTGCAGCTTCACAAAGATGCTATCAGTCTTGTTGTCCTTCTGACCTGACTTCTCCATCTTTCATAGGATGACCATAGGCCTCTAGATTCAGACAGCTCAGATAGGCAGGTCATTTTACACTCTGGACTTTGTGGTCTTACAAGGAGATCCCTCTTAAATGATTTTATGGTCAGTGGTGGCTCTCATAATGTACATTACTTCACTTACTTCAAATATAGTAAACTAGTCCTACCTCAGTGGGACGCCCTCCTGCTCATTCTGCTGAATCAGTCCCTGAAAGTCTAACTCAAAGTCCAGCTCTGATGCCACCACTATGCTCAGACTATATATGACCCAGAAACAGCAGCTCGCAATGACCTTATGAGTCTGGCAGATAAGATTAACGATTTTCTGCTCTCTGACATTGTTCTTGCCAAATGGACAGTGAACCAAAGTAATGATGATGCACTGAAAGATGGTGCCTAGTATCCCCTGCCATTCTGTCATTAGTCACTATAGCCAGATGAAATCCCGATGTTTAGAGGCAGTAAGCCATAAGCTGAAACTAAATCATGTCTTGCATGTGTACTTCTAGAATAGTGTTACCAGGTCTCCCGAGGCTCAGATCCTGAGATGCAGGGGTACAGCCTCCCAGACTAGGAAGCAGAGCATGATTGGATAGGGGCAAGGCCTGATGCTGCCCAGTGGAAGCAGAGGCTGGTGCATCACCAGTCACTGGAAGAATTCTGCTATAGCTAAAGCCTCAGGATTGAATCTGATGGACTGGGAGAGGGAGTAGGTTTGGTGGCCAATGGCAAAACTTCTTGAACCAAGCAGAAAATAGCCTATTTTCTTATAGTTTCTTGCCCTGAGTTTCAATTCTTCTCCTAGAGTCCCTGAAACTTCAGCTCAAACATAGAGACATGGCTGGCAACCCACCTGTTGGGTATGCTTTAATTTGGATTCCTGCATTGAGCAGGGGATTGGACTCGATGGTCTTATAGGCCCCTTCCAACTCTATGATTCTATGATCCCATTGCAGAGGCATCTGCCTAGGCACTGCTGATCTGATCCGTATGGAATTTTTTTATGCTGTTAAGGTTTTGAGCATACGAGGGATAAGGCACCTGTGGCCCTACAGATGTTGTGAGGCTACCAGCTCCCATAATCCTTGGCCACTGGCCATGCTGGCTGGGGCTGAGGGGGCCTAGAGTCCAACAATATCTGGAGGGTTGCATGTTCCCATTTCCTTCATCTATATAATGTCTGGATCTACAGTTTAGATCCCCAAACCACAAATCTGGATCTGTTATTAAAGACAGAACTTTGAATTTGCTTCTCTCATTGTTCATGTTAACTAAGGAGTGCTTTTAAAATTATATATATTGTTATGGGATTGGGGGTTGAGATAGATTATTTCTTTGGGTCCCATTCAAGCCTGTAAATTTGAATCTAGAAGTGGCATCTGCAGTGGAAAAAGCCCACTCCACTGGTCAAATTAGCTTCCTTTGTTGAATAGTTTAGCCAGGTCAACTTGTGAGTTAATGTCCTTATTGAATGGGCAATCTGCATATCCAAAGGGTTGCGGCCAAGAGAGATCCTGTGGCTATTTGAACATTTTTGAGGAAAGAGGCCCTCCTGCCCCCAAGCTGGAGCCAAGGAGAGGGTTGTGTTTTTAGCCTAGGTGGGGAGAACTAGGAGGACAGACAGTGAAGCCTGCTGCCTGTAACATGGCTTTGGGGCACCTTCCTACAAGCCTGATAGAAAAGCAAGATCTGATGGACTGCTCAAGCTGAGAACCCCTCCATCTTAAGCTCAGGTTGCAAATAAATGTAAATCAAAATCATTTATCCTATAAGACACATAGTCTCCGCTGACCTTCTTTCCAAGGAAACCAAACCCTGGGTAAGCGCAGGAACTCTTAAAATGGTTAAAGAGAGAAGGAAGAAAGAGAGGAGAAATGGTTAAAGAGAGAAGAACTAGTGACTATGATCTACTGGGAACTCCCCCAGGGCATTCAGTAATCCAGTGGATTCCATTAGTCTCCAGGGGTGGACCATCTTAATCTGTCCACCATCCCTGCAGGGGAGGATCAGAGCCATAAGTCTAAACTTCACCAGGAACTGGTCCGACCATGACAATGGGGTGGCATTTAGTAGTTGTTTCTGAGATAACTATAGATCAGAATAATTTCCAAGGTTCTCAAAGCTATGAAAGAAATTTTGATGCATGAGGTCTGCTTCTGCTGCCTGTGTTTTAAGTCAATCATTTCTACTGAACTATGGGAATTATTGACCTGCTTTTTTCTTTCCTTTATTCAGTAGGTCAGTGCTTCTTAGTGATTTAACCCCGGATATGTGAATGTGCATGTTTGGAATGCAGAGACAGTTTGATGTGTTTTCAAATACTCTTTGCTCTAAGGACTAATGGTAACTGGCATCAAACAGTTTAAAGCAGACACAGAAGAAGCATTAAACCTTACGTACATAAGTAACAAAGTGGTTTGATTGCAGTCACAAGACAGAAAAACATTAAAGACAAAAAATGTTTTTCCATCCAAGAAAATAGCTAAAGAACTGTATGGCAGTCACCCCGTGATAAGAATCAAAAGAAGAACTAATGACTATGATCAGGTTTACCCAGGGGCTTGAAGGATCATTGTTCAAGAATGATGCTATTCTTGTCACAGACAGTGTTTTGGGACACAGTGTTAACACTGTTAAAGCCTTTCAAATCAAAAGGGATTGAAAGATGATTAAGCAAAAGGAATGTGCTTCTGAGAAAATTTAATGGCAGATTGGATGACTTAGGGAGCTTAAGGTAGCTGGCTTTCTCTCTCTCTCTTGCTCACTCAGCTCAGGACAACCTCTTCTCCTGATGTCAGATTTGTTGCCGTGGGGGTACATTATAAACCTGGCAGCTAGCTTCTGTCTAGAGGAAAATAATGAAATTATCCTCTGGCCATGAGGAGAAAAACACTATAAGCATAGTGATCATTTCCATCAGCACATACACAGAGATTTGGAATGGACTTGATGAACCACCTTGGTCAACTCTTAGCAGTAAATCAGGACTTGGCATACCATTTTTGTGATCTAGCAGGCTTTACATATGGAAACATTCTGGATTAGTTTCTGCATGCACAAAAGGCTGCTATATGAGTGACTCTCCTGGGTGGAACTCTCCATCAATAGCCAGAGCTCTGTGCATGGTTTCAGTGACTGCATCAGGCTCCATATCTGGCAGAGAGTGAGTGAAGTTAGCTTTTGACAGCACTAGCTACCTTTGTAGAGTATGTGAAAGGGCAGAATGGAAAGGCCTTCTCTGCTTTCTTGAAAATCAGTGCTTGGGTTAAAGGCACATTGAATAGGCAGCTGGATGTGCATGGCAGTGTGTGCACGACCTGCAGCAGGATGAAAGCCCTTGTCTGCTTATGGTCACACCTTCTTAAAAACAAACCAAATACCTGACACATTCATGCCTAATTAGATGGGAAAATATGCTTCACCTAGCAGTTTTCTTTTGAAGCAGCTGTGATCACAAAATGTATCTGTGCATTACTTGTGCACATGGTACATTTCTTCATGCAACCACATACTTGGGAAAAAGAAAAAATGTTATGTGTTAAAACTTGCTTAGTTCAGAGGACTTTGCAAATACTTTCATGTATATGATGGCTCAGCCTGCAACGCACTGTGCTTCAAACCTTTTCAGACCCATAAGATAAATTTCCTGTGTGAAAATAAAGCAGCAGCAGCAGCAGCAGCAGCAGCAGCAAGAATTTACTTTATGATTTTAAATCTCCCAGGGGGTGGGGATAATAAAGGAGAAGATGCTGAGATAGCCAGGACCCGGGCCATTTAAAGCCTTTAATAGTGTGGGTACTGGCTAACTTACCTTCTTCTTTGTGATCTCCACCACCACTCCAAGATTTAAGGTCAAAAACAGCACCTTCAGTTGGGCCTGGAAACAAACTGGAAGCCTATATAAAACATTTTGCTAGTAAAATAAAAATCTCTGTTTTGTTAATCACAATTATGTACGTGTATGTGAATAAATATATACATTAGGGATGGAATCCTCTCCTATTTTATGTTTCATTCTTAAGTGTGGCCCCTTTTTCCTCCGATATCTTTACATCTTTCTGATCTCTTATATATATATATATATATGCCTGTTATATTCCTTTTCAAGTGCATTGCAGAGCAGATTAAGGCAGATAATCAAGTCAGTGTCTTCCCCCCTGCTGCTTACAATCAACACCTCATGCACCCCCGCTGCTTTCTGTCTGTCAGTTATAATCAACACTTCATTGACATCAATGAAAGGGAATACACGTTTGAAGAGCTCACATAGAAAGTAGATTGATAATTGAATACACATTTGAAGAGCTCACATAGAAAGTAGATTGATAAAAGTATCACACACTATCAATGATTTCAAAGTGAATTTTAAAAAAATGAATTGTGAAAAAAGAATTAATCAGAAACCAGATGCAGAGAGTTGCTACTTCAAAATTCTCTCCACAAACAGAATATCAGAAATAATTAATCCGATGGCAAATCCTATTATTGCAGAAACAGAGCCCATCACTATATCTGACAGTTATCAACAGTTGGGCAGTTGTATTCTAAACTAGTTTGCATTTCCTATCTCACAAAGGGTGCAATATAACCAGTATGAATATGTGATGTATGTCTGATACTTCTGCTAGATATATGTCTGCCTCCATGAGGCCATCAGTCAGTTAGCCCCATAACTACCATTCTTATTGTTATTAGTTATGTGCCCATTGTTCTATTTCAGCTCTCATTGTAGGCTTGTGTGTGTTTTGCATCTTCTAAAACTGTTAGGTGAAAAAAGATGGCTAGTACATTCTCATGTCTCCTGGCTAGTCGAAGAACTGCAGTTGTCTTTGCAACAGTTAGCACTGGGGCCTTGACCACTGGATACCTGTTGAATCAGCAAAATGTGAAAGCTGGATCCTTTGAAAGAACCAGACTATTTCCTCCAAGGTAAATACTTTGATTCAAATAATTGCTGAATAAGAGTTGGGGAATGTTGCTTGAAGGGCCTGTTCTCTATTGAAAAGTCTTTGGCAGTTCCTGGGTAAAGAGAAAAACTGGGCTGTTGAATGGAAAGACAGCCCAAGAAGCAAAGATGTTGAGGGGCAGCAGGTGAGATTGCTGAAGGAAGCAGGACAGAACTGGCAATAAACGTGGGTCACATCTGCAATGTACATTTATACCACTTTAACAGTCATAGCTTCCCCCAAAGAATTCTGGAAACTTAGTTTACCCTTCACAGAGCTACAATTCCCAGTACCCTTGACCAACTATGCAAGACTCTTGGAGGAAGCCGTGTGCTTTAAATGTATGGTGTGGATATGCTACCTTAGACACCAGATTCTGTGGGTGGGTGAAAAAACTGAGTCAAAAGACTGAGGAAGGGGGTGGAGGAAATACAGCAGAGTGACACCAGGAAAGTAAAAGGATGAACTGAGGTGAATAGAACAGTAGAGGCTGAACTTCACAAACTGATTTGAGTTTGGATGGACAGAAAATGGTAAGTTAGAGTCATAGTGCTGCTCCTTATAATAAAGAGCATAAGAAGAGCCTCCTGGATCAGGCCAATGGTCCATCTAGTCCAGCATCCTGTCCTCACAGTGACCAACCAGATGCCTGTGGGAAGCGTGCAAGCAGGTCAATCTCACCTGCAGTGAGGAGCAATTAATATGCAGATATTTTTTAAATCTCCATATCGCAAAGATTCCTGTGGAAATACTAACCCCTCTCTCTGAGTAGCATTATTTTCTACATTTATATCTCATTTTTCTTACAAGGAGTTCAAAGTGTTTCCCTATTTTATCCTCACAACAACCCTGTGAGGTAGATTAGGCTAAGAGTGAATGACTGGCCCATGGTCACTCCATGAGTTTGTTGTGTGCCACCCCAATCCCCAAGCAGTGAGAGATCTCCAGGGGTCCCTGCACTTGCTTAGGATTTGGTTTCCTTGGAAAGATGGTCAGCGGAGTCTATGGGTTCTTTATGAAATATGGTTTATTTACACACATTCACAGCCTGAGCATAAGATGGAGGAGTTCAAAGTATTATGAGTCCAACAGATCTTGCTTTTCCATCAGGCTTATAGGAGGCATCCTGAAGCCATCATGCAAGGAACAGGCCTCCTTGCATGTGTTCAGTTCCTGGTCTTTCCTGTAACTTGCTAAAAACACAAGCCTCCCTATAGCCCTGGGGGTGTGTGTCTCTCCTGAAGAGTTTCAATAACAATAGGATCTCCCTGGCCCATTTGCCATTTGGCACTTGACAGACCCATTAGCCCACCTGGCCACTCTATTAGATTAACAAAGGAGTCTCGTCTGACCAGCAGAGCCGGTTTCTCAGATGCAGAGCCTACCTCCAGGTGCAGGGTTCCAAATCAGAGGCTGGAAGAGGACTCATAGAAACCTACCTCAACCCCCAAACCTATAACACTACCCCCTTCCCTGAAAAAGTCTGTCCAAGACCTGCAAATAAACAACATAGTAACAGCTTTTCTCATGAAGAAATAACAGATACAGGTTAGTAAGACATTGAGATATACATAATCAAAAATATAGTCATAGTACAGTTGCATCTTCACACAACACAAGTACAAAAACAATCAATTCCTTTACAGTTTATTACTCTCTCTTTGGCTTCCTCATCTTTATTGGAGCTTCCAGTCACAGTTCTGCATCCAAATCACGTACCCAGTCCTCATATTTGGCAGTGCCCAAGATAGTGAGTTCCCAACATGTTTAAACCAGATTACAGCCTCAGCACTGCAGCTCCTTTGTCCTGCCTTGTGCCACTGCAGCACAGCAGCCCTCAAACACGCACACATTTTCCTTACTCCCCCAAAGAGTTGCGTGCAACCAAAATCTAATAAGCATAGTATAGCAAAGTGAAAACTTATCAGCATAATTCCTAAAAAATAATTAAACAGTTCATATCCCCACAAGCATGCAAAAAGCACAAATCAAAAGCATTTCAAAAGGCAATGCTAAAATCATCAGGAAGAATTCCTACAGCAAATCAGTACACAGTCCCATAAGCACAACCCCACCCCCAAACCATGCAGTTGCCCTCATGGCCCTTTGTCTTGGGGCTTCATGGAGTTCCCAGTCCAAGCTGCTCCCTGCTGCTCCCTGCAGGGTCTTGGGACATATCTCCAGGAACACATCTGTTTTCTCATGAGCACACGGCAGACTGTAGCCATCTTCCTCCCACTCTCTGCCCTGGGAAAAGTCTTTAAGCCAGTCCACCTCATACCCTGCTCCGAACACCAAATCAAAGTCCTGCCACAAATTTTTATCTGGAGGCATCTTCTTCAGGCCTAGCTGGTCCAGCCCACCCAGGTTGGCAGAAAGAAATCTTCCTCTCTGTTCTCCCTCATCATCTCCAGTATAAATCATGGGCCCAAACAGAGGCAGGTAACCCTCCCAGTGTCTCTTGCCCTCCAAACTCACAGAACCCTGGAGCTTGCTCAGGGGCTGCACCCATCCTAAGAGCTGGTACCCATCCTATAAGGCCATTATAGGGCACGCATGAGGCAAAGTCACTTGGGGATTTTATCTCACCCATCTCTCCAGGCGGTGGGAGCTCCTCTTGGACTCGCACTCCCATCTCAGGCTTCTCTTCCTGCACTTTTTCTTGCACAGCCATTTCTCCAGGCGCTGGCAGCTCCGCTCGGACACACGCCTCCAACTTTTCCTCCTGCACTTCCTTTTCCACAGCTGGCATGGGGTGAAGAAATCTATGAACAGCTGCTCTTCTCCAGCCAGTAATTCATGTTTCTCCAAGGCCCTTTCTCTCTCCTGCACTACTTCTTCAACAGCAGGCGCACATGGAGCAGAGAAATCTATGAGCAGCATCTCTTCTCCATCTGTATTCCACTTTCTTCTGAGGCATCTTCTTCATTTTCCAGCCTGTTCCTTTTTCAATTTTGGGGCCTTACTTCCAGCTTTCTAGTGTCTTCTCCACTGGCAGGCTCCTGGACTATAAAGGCCTCTTCATCCTCCTCCACTACTGACTGCAACTCCACTTTCTGGGTCTCTTTAGCCACCCCCATCTGGGTGCTCTGCAGCTGGACTCCTGAGTCACTCTCAACCCTTGTAGCAGCTGATCAGGCAGGGCTCTCTCCTCCTCACATGGGCCCCCCCTTTCTCCACAAAGAGGCTTTCCATTCTCTCTGCAAATTGTTGCCGGTCCTCCTGGTGTTCTCGTTGCCTTTGCTGCTGGTTCTCCTGGCAATCTTTCTCAATCTGTTCTGCTTACTGCTGGAACATCAATTTCATCTGTTCCAGGAGTGCTACTAGTTCTCCCTCCGTTTTGACTCAGGCACACCTTACTCACACAATGCTTCTTCCAGGCAACTCAACCCCACTCCTGACAGTGTTACATGCCACCCAAATCTCCAAGCGATGAGAGATCTCCAGGGATCGCTGCACTTGCCCAGGGTTTGGTTTCCTTGGAAAGAAGGTCAGCAGAGTCTATGGTTTCTTTATGAAATATGGTTTATTTACACACATTCACAGCCTCAGCATAAAACGGAGGGGTTCAAAGCATCAGCAGTCCAATAGATCTTGCTTTTCCATCAGGCTTATAGGAGACATCCTGAAGCCATCATGCAAGGAACAGGCCTCTCTGCATGTCTCCAATTCCCAGCCTTTCCTCTGACTGGCTAAAAACACAAGCGGGGGGGGGGGGGGAGGCTCTCCTGAAGTTTCAATAACAATAGGATCTCCCTGGCCAATTTGCCAATTAATGAGCACTTGACAGACCCATTAGCCCACCTGGCCACTCTATTAGATTAACAAAGGAGCCTTGTCTGACCAGCAGAGCCGGTTTCTCAGCTGCAAAGCCCACCTCCAAATCTGAGGCTGGAAGGGGACTCATAGAAATCATCTATCTCAACGCCCAAACCCATAACAAGTTTCATGGTTGACCACACTTGAGCCAGAAACTCCTTGGCCCCAGTCCAATAATCTAAACCACCCTGCACCAATCTGATGCCCTTCAGATGTTTTGGACTACAACTGTCATCAGCCTCAACCAGCACTGGCTGGAGCTGGTGAGAGTTGTAGTCCAAAACATCTGGAGGGTATCAGGTTGGCAAAGGCTGCTCTGAACATTACACCACTCTGATTCACTTCTGTAATACTGTCAAAAAGTATCTATCAAAATAGTAATGTAAAAGGGTCATGCCTGCAAATTGTGTGAGCAAATACAGTTCTAGCAATTCTGCTTGAATTACATTGATTCATTCCAGTTGCCCGTTCATCACATTAACTTGACTTGTATTTTGAATTTAGCAGATAAACACAAAAATATGAATTCTGAGGGTCATTTCTTTCCTTTCTGTCTGCTGAAGTGCTTCTGTCCTCTTCTGAAACTATCTCTGTGGTTTCAGCTGGAAGCCAGCATATCACTGGGAAGCCTTGCTGTTTTCCTCAAACCTCCCAATCCACAGCAAAAGATTCACATGCATGTTTTCTTCTTCTCCTTCTTCCTTTGCTTAAGGCATAAAGGGAAGTAGACAAGTAGGATGCTCTTTCTGTCCATCTTCCCTAGTATGAACTGGAAAATACAACCAAAAATAAAAATACAACTGAGCATTACAGATCAATATGACTGTTTTACATATCTTTTTACCTAGTGCAGACTATCCTGATCTTCGTAAGCACAACAACTGCATGGCTGAATGCCTCACTCCAGCAATCTACGCCAAACTGAGGGACAAGATGACTCCCAATGGCTATACACTGGATCAGTGCATCCAAACTGGCATTGACAATCCTGGCCACCCTTTCATTAAAACTGTGGGCATGGTTGCGGGAGATGAAGAATCTTATGAGGTGAAGCATTTTTATTATATGCTGTGTCCACTTGTTTAGCTTGTGCGTTTACCACATGAAACGGTTAGCGAAGCACAGATTCTTCACACAGAATGTAGTTTTTAAGGAAAATAGGACACTAGAGTGTACAAAACACACAAGCCACATGGATAATGATGGTACTTGTTTCTCTTCTTTATGAGATTTTACAGTCTCCCCCCCCCCAGCGGGAAGTTCAGTGAAGAGAAAACACCATTAAAGGCACTCTGTATAATGATATCTGGAATAACAAATGAAGGTACAGAAGACAATATTTTATTTGCTGCCTGTAGCTGCATCTTCTCCTGCTGGTAAATTCAGCTTGAGGTAAAAATGTGGAACCTTGTTAACTAAATGGAGTGAAGAAGAAATTCTGCTGTAAAAACAGAGCACATACATTCATATATCAGCAAAAATTATGACAGAATTTCTCTTGAATGAGAATGAAGAATAATAATTAAAAATAACTAAACCAAAATATATTTTGACAGATGAACAATATAAACATGTATCAGAAGGTTCATTTCACTCTAACAGGAGAACAGCAAAATCTGAATGGAAAAACTTTTTTTAAAATAACAAAAATATTTACACACTGGTTTCCAGGGTTCCAACTAAAATACATTAGACTCTTATTTATTTTCTTCATAACAACCTCCTGCACTTTACTGTTGGGCAGATTTTTTAAAAAAGCTGTAAGCAATCAATGAGGAAGCCCAGGATCTGTGGGGGGGGGGTTGCCCAAAGGATACAAGCAACAGTCCCATAGCATGGTCTTTCCTCGCATTCCCCCCCCCCGATACTCTCAGAACAGAGCAAAACTCAAATTAATTTCAAGAAATAGGAGGAAATAGATAATTACTGAGAATGGAAAAGGCAGAAGGCTCTCTGTGGCAATTCCTCAGAAGCACATCTATTTCTGGTTGTTGCTGTTGTTATAGTTTATTATTATTTTAGTTATTCATTTCTGGCAATTTTTATTTTTATTAGTAGTAGTAAACAAAATTTATATACCGCCAAGACCTTTATGCAGTTTGCATAAAATCACATGAAATTACACACTAAAATTACATGCCTGGGTTATGTAGAAAAAAACAGCCACTACAAACACTCTTAAAATACTGTGCATCTTTCTTTCTTTCTTTCTTTCTTTCTTTCTTTCTTTCTTTCTTTCTTTCTTTCTTTCTTTCAGTTTTGGTCATTCCAAGAGCAGCCCTTTGAACTTCCCTGGGAATATAAAATCATAGCAGTTCCCCCCCATATCCATTTTTTTCATTTTAGATTTTTATTATAATAATAATTATTATTATTTATTTATACCCCACCTTTCGGCCCAAGGCCCTCAAGGTGGCTTACAGAAGACACAAATATCAAAATACAATATAAGAATACATCAATGAAACAATAAAGCAATACAATAAAGCAATACGACTTACAAAACACAATTTACAAGAGTTAAATAACAATAACCATCACAATCTACATTTCCAACTTAACACTTGCAGCGCTAAAATTGGCCCCAAGGTACCATCTAAAAGCACATAAGTCCATGAGTCCACTACCTAGCTGGAACTAAGCAGGTCTGGGTATGTCAGGCCTGGATGGATATCTGCAAAGAAACCTCACATACGCTGCCTTGAGTCCCATGACGGAAGGCGGCTTGGTGCCTACAGTAGACTCTTCCCGGTAGCTAACTCGCTCCTTGAAGCGGCTCAGGAAGGCAAAAGTTAATTAGTCCTGAAGGAACACGCAGGCAAGGCTCCTGAAGAAACAGACCTGCTGCTGTTGCTGTCGCCGCCTCCTCCTTCACCGAGATGGTGTGGCAGCCTCCGCCACCACTGGCCCGCCTGTGTGCTTGAGGCCGAGCCAAGGCAGCTGCGGGACTGGGATGAGGAAGGGGCATGCTGTGCAGGGAAGAGTCTCTGTGGGCCTGCTGGTGTTGGCGGCGCTACTGGTGGCACTGGCGGTGGGGCTCTTGCTGCCACTAAAAGCGCTACTGCTGGGCCCCGGCTCCTGTTCCCGCTGCGCACTCTCCCTCACTCTCCAACGACTGCTCCGCCTCAGCTCCAACTTGACAAGATGGGCAGAGACAGGGAAGAGCGGGAAGCAGGACCGACGGCCCAAAGAGCGCAGCCGCGGAGGGGCTCCCCGGCTGTAAATTTCCTCAGGAACTCCAGGTCTTGTTGGTCTGCCCAAAGTAAAACTGTGGTGGAGTGAAGAGGATCTTAATCTTGGCACCGGTGTACTGGGTGGCAATGAGGGCTTTGAATCCCCTCCGGTTCTCGGGGTATGTATAAGGAGCCCTGGACATCTTCCTCCTCCTCCCCGTTGCCCAATTTTCTAACGGGTTTTTTAAAGGGTTTTTTTTAAAGGCTTTCCACAATCCTTTAGGAAATGTCACGCTGAGAAACAGAGGTTGGCTCAAGATCACACAGTGAGCTTTAGGGGTGAGCAAAAATATGGATCCAGATCTCCCTGTTCCAAGCACTCTGTCCATACACTATATAGGATTGAGCTAACAACAGTGAATAATCCTGATCCTGATTTAGTCAGTGAGTATCCAAACATCTTGTCATTGTACCAAAAAGAGTGGCTTCAAAAGTTCAGAAAAATGATCTGAAATTATTACCTAACTATTTGCATCTAAATATGGCATACTGATAGCAGAATAAGTAGAATATTTTTATTGGCGGAAAATAAAATTTGTTACTGGAGGAAAAACCTAAGCATAATTTTGGGGCACAATAGGGCTTTTTTTCCAGGCTACGATGGAACAGTCAGAGTGGATTTCAAAACCCACAAGAAGAAATAATAAAGGTTTTGAGGAAAACAGAGGAGATGAAGGCTATGTCAGGTGTTCCTTAACATTTAAACTGCCACTGCCAGACATGCTGACTAATTAGTGTAATTAGAAGCAAAAGTTAGTGATAGGAACTATAATTTTGTAGAGGGCTGAAAGAGATTTTCATCACAAAAGTGCTAACAGTCTCTAGAAAGTCTTGATACATCTCTCTCTCTGATTTAGATCTCAATTTTAGTGCTATATACATTAAATTGAATGCAAAGTCTCTCTCTCTCACACACACACACAGCCTACACTTGTTCCAGTCTTGCTTTAACTTCCCTGATGTCAACAGCAAACCATAAGGCCAGCAACCACAAAAGTCAACCAAAAAGTCAATTGAAAATATGATCACTATTCAAGGCAGTGGCACTGGAAGGAAGTCTAAGCCACTGTCTAGGACAGTTGAGGGGGGTGGGATTTAAAGTGCATGCATGGAAGTGATGTAGTTAACCAATTCATTCAGCAACAGAGGGGAGAGGGGTACCGATGGTGTATTGTTTATTAGATTATTCTCTTCTTGCCTTAAAAAAAGATGGCTGACAATTAAAATAAAATCCCACCAATATATTTGTGTTTTTTAAAAAGAAAATCACAGAAATATCAGTTATAGAACAGCAACTATTAATAAAACAATAAAGTTAGTCTGGGATAAAATTAACATCTCCCCAAATGCCTGCCAGAAAAAAATTAGATCTCCCAAATATCTCTGTTGAAGGAGTTTCAAAAGAAGGAAGCTGCCACTAAGAATGACTTGCCCCTTGTGACAGCCAAGCTAACATCAAACAATGTTGGCACGTGGAGCTTGGCCCAGTCTGATGACCTAAGTCCCTGGGGAGGATCATAAGGGAGAATTAGTTTCTTTGAGGTCAGGGTAGCCAGTGATGGACTAAACCCCCATCAGCCCCAGTCAGCATGGCCAGTGATCAGGGGTGATTGGAGTTCTAATCAAACAATATTAGGAGGGCACCACTTTGGCTCTCCTGTCTGAGATATTCTGGAATCGAACTATTTGCACAGGCAATCTCTCTATGATATATGTGCTTAACTATGCATGCACATACTGTGCTGCTTTAAGAGTTGCATACATAACACAAACCTGGAAGAACAGGTCAGTGCATGTCTTGGGAAGCAGCAACAGGATTCTGCCTTAAAAAACTGGTTGACCAATCCTGCAGCTAAATCCCATGCAGCATGAACCTAAGGATGTCTATTCATAAAGCAGCCCCACTGGGTTCAATAGGACTTGCTCTCTAGTAAGTGTGCTAAGGACTGCAGCCTTACTTTGAAAAGACAATGGAAAAGAACCATATTAATCAAGTGTACTGTCCATAACTTCTTGAGCACTGTCAGGGATTCCCCGGTTCCTCAGCCTGATATCACATATAAACAGGCTTCCTTAACTCTTAGTTGCCACCAATTCCCACATAATACCTCTTGAAACCCTTCTAGTAGCATGTATGGAAGGCTTTGGGTTTAAGATGACACCACCACTGAGAGACAGTATAAATCTCAAACTTTGTTGTAGGTTTATTAAAGGGATATATTATTTACAAAAGGGAATAGGGTTACTTATTTTGGTACTTTACTAGGGCTTGCTGACGGGTTCTAAAGCCTCCAGGGCCACCGTTGCTCTTAAGTGGCTCTCCCCATAGGCCAATCTCCCTAAACCCCCACCCGAACCAATTACTTCCATAATCCAGTCCAGCTACTGGGGCCAATCTGCCTCTCTGTCCCCAAAGCTCCTCTGGTTACGCTCCTGGCAAGTTTTGCCAGTGTTATACCTCCCACTTGTGTCACTTTCCTCCAGCAAGACCTTTCTTCAGGGTGGCCCCTCAGACTAACTCAGTCACTGGCCCCCTTCTCATCTTCCTATTATACCCTGGGTAATAATATGTAGGCCTCAGTTCTTCCCTCAACTGTTCTCACCAACCAACTCTCACCAACTCCAACTGCTCTCTAACTGCTAACCCTGGCTGACAGTTAATTCCCTACTGCCTGGAATCTTCAGTCAATCAGAAAGAATTTAGCTTTTCCAGGCCCCATCTACTAGAATCTTAAACCGATCCTGTCTCTCACCTTTGAGAACCTGTTACCAAGCAACCACGGCCAAGCAGACTTCCAACAGTGTACCAAAACAAGGCCTCATGGCAGTCACAGAGATCATATAACATTTCTTTAAACACAAACAAACACATACATAGCATTTCTCCACAAGCACATACCAGGATATGTTTAAATCTCAATGGTTTAGCTGTCAGGTTTAACAACCTACATGGCTATATTCATCTTCTCTAGTAGTATGCACAGCAAAAAACATCACTGTCCTGAACTTATTAATACAGCTCTGCTTAGAACTTAAAGGCAAAGAATAGGAGTCAGATTTACTTACCGTTGTTTTCTTCTTACCCTCTTGACAGATCACATATCAAAGTTCTGCATCCTACCTCCATCTCTCCCCAATATCCCTTTGCCATCACTTCCTTTATCCACCTTATTTCTTATTCTCTATATAGCTCTTTGCTCCAGATATAAGATCTGGTTAGTGGAATGGTTCAAAAAAGTGAGGGAAAAGTATCAGTGTTGCCAGGTTCTTGGCCTGAGACTGATCCTGTATCTTTAGGAGAAGAGAAAGCCAGCCAAGTGGAGGTGTTCTTGCAACTCTGTAATGAGAAAAACCACAAGGTGGAATTCTTTCTTCCCCCTGCACAACTTTTAAAGATACAAGAGGTCTTCTGTATCTTTAAAAGTTGTGCAGGGGGAAAAAAGAATTCTACGTTGTGGTTTTTCTCATTACAGCATTGCAATAACACCTGCACTTGGCTGGCTTTCTCTTCTCCTAAAGATACAGGATCAGTCTCAGGCCAAGAACCTGGCAACCCTAGTTGAGACTACACAGAGTAAATGTAACCACCAAAGAGACTGAAAATAATAATAATGTACTCAATTAACTCTACAGGTATTTGTTGAAATTTTTGACCCAGTTATCAAAGTGAGACACAATGGGTATGATCCAAAAGTAATGAAGCATCACACTGACCTGGATTCTTCCAAGGTAGGACCCAATATAGGGCCAAGAAAAGAATTCTTATAAGCAGAGAAAATGGGATTCAGATTAAAAATAAAGGCAGGGCTGGTTCTAAAGGGCGGCCAGGTTGGGCACTGGCCTGAGGGCCCCAGAGCTACAGGAGCCCCTGAGGGGCCCCTGAGGGGCCCTGCGCTCCCCTTCCACAATCCATGCCCCCCACTTACCTGTAGCTGGCTTTTTAGCATTGCCCTTAATGAAGATGGTGGCTGCAGCTTCCCTAAGGTACTGAAGCCTCTGCCACCATCTTAGTTGATGGCAGAGATGTGCGCGTGTAGCATGCATGTGTGCCATCAACAAAGATGGCGGCGGAGGCTTCATTTCCCCTTAGGGAAACCGCGGCTGCCATCTTCATTAAGGGCAATGGTAAAGACTAGACAGGTAGGGGGGCCGTGCGGGGGGCATGCATGCACATATGTGTGTGCATGCACACCCACCCACCAGGGGGCCGGGGCAAGCTGATGCCCAAGGGCCCCCGCATGCCTGGAGCCGGGCCTGAATAAAGGGATATTACAATGGACAAAATTAGCATATCTGTACTTATATTTTCCAAACAATGTTTCTTATAACACATAGGTCAATGTTTTATTAACATTATATAGACGATGCTATCAATATCTGCTCAGACATAAGTGCCATGGGTTAACCAAACTTGCCCACTTGACAACAAAGACGCACCCTAGGGCTATTTGTGATATTCTTACCCATGCACAATTCAAAATAATTTAGTAAATTAGTAAAACAATTAATCTCTGAGCATGTTCCTAGAATGTAAATGCCTATAGAACTACTGACTATCCAAGCGCCTCTGTGACACAATAAGATACCAATGTGACATAAAAAATACGGTTGTAAAACAGCTGATTGGGGCCAGCCACTTACATCTTCCTAAAAAAGAGGAAATGCATTGCCAAAAGAAAAAAGAGGACACAGATTTGAATACAGTTTGCAGATGCTAATTTATATTCACAGATACAAAAGTATAAATTTATAAATAATTACTATAATTTAAGTAGAAGTACTTAATGAGATGACTGCCATCACTATGACCAGGTGATCTATGCACCTGCTCAGTCTGCTTTCTAGATGCTAACTGTCAATGGGCAACTTCAAGGCCTCTCTGTTCGTATGGTTCTTTATAGTTAAGTAAGACTTGAACCAGATAGTCCTTCAGTAGAGGAGACCTTCAAAAAGAGGTCTGTCCTCTAACAGCCGTTCAAATAGAAAACTGTCCTCAGACAACCGATTCTGGGTGACATAAAAGAACAGAAAATTTATTTCAGTTTTTATTATTACATTTTTATTCCCAGGGAGATGTGCTTGTGGAATTTTCTGCCTCGGGTGCCAAAATTACTTGGCCAGCTTGGAGAACTTGACTTGGGGAGGGGGAGGCACCATTTGCTGTTCTCAGGCAGATCAATGTCCATGTGGCCAGTCCTGGATAGTCCTTTCTGTAACATAAAGCTCTTCAAATGACTTTTTATGCATGTATTAGATCACTCAAGGACAGTTTGATGAACGCTACATTTTATCATCCCGTGTACGCACTGGCCGCAGTATTCGGGGGATAAGCCTACCACCTGCCTGCTCCAGGGCAGAGAGGAGAGAAGTAGAAAGTGTTGTAGTCACTGCTTTGGCTGGGTTGAAAGGAGACCTTGCTGGGAAGTATTATAGCCTGACCACAATGTCCGAGAAGGAACAACAACAGCTCATTGATGTAAGTACAATGCCCTGCCTGGAAGCTTAAAAAGAACATACCACTGCTTTCTTTGTATACAGATGTTTGTGCACAGATAATGAAGCTATTGTTAATGTTTTATTTGAATCTTAAATGCCTAAAAATAGGCTGGAAAAAGTCACTGAAACAGCCTGAAATGTTGCAAAAGGCTTCAGCTCGGGTATGCCAAATGAAAGACCTTTGTTTTGTTTGACTTATTACATTTAGGACCAATCTAGATTTTTAAAAAAAAATTAATGCCAGTCTAGATTTATAGAGTTGTATTATTTCATTGCAATTTGTTTTTTAACCAATAGCAGTCTGAGCAGAGGAATGGTAGGATGGGGAAGTTGCTTAGCCCTTTTCTCAGTTCAAAATCATACTCTTGCTTTTTTCCCCATAAGGGAAAAAATGCAGGAATTCCATAAATTTCCCCCTGTCTGCTTGGGCAGACAAATGGCAGGGAATGAAAGGGTCAAGCAGACCTCCCCCACCTCTCCCCAGCATTCTTCCACTCTATTTTTAGGCTGCTTTTCAGTCAAACCCCAAACTCGAGTGTGTCTATGTGGACAGTGGAGGCTGGTCCTTTAGGGCAAATGGGGCACTGCCTCACCAACCTGAGTCTCCCATCAGCCAGCTCCCACCTGCCTGCCTTCTTTATTATAAGCAGTCCAGGGGATGGCCCTGGCTGTTATCTTCCTACTCAGATTTGCTCTAATAGAACACAGTATGAAGGAGGATAGGGACGAGACTAGGCTCAGTTGGCTCTGCCTGGTATTGGCTCTGACTCAACCTACAGTCGGCCTTCCTGCTTCCTGCCCCACCAGTCCCAATGGGTACCAGCCACCACTGTGTGTGTGGGAGTGAAACATCTAGAGCTGACCAAACAACAATTTCCCTTCTAGAAAGTAAAAGTGTATAGCCCCCTCACCCAAACCCTTTCCTAGATCATTATATTTACCCATATCTACAAATAATAGGAAGGATACCAATGTCTACAAAATAGTGATGTGTAAAACAGCATTAACAACTACATAACAACTAAATAACTATAGCCTTGATGGGTTGATATGTTCAGTATTATAAAAATACACACAGAAATAAGAACTAATTTGGTTGGTCCTATTTCTTAGCAGAGTTGTAAAAATACAAGCAGCAGAATGAGAATAAACCAGCCCCACCTTTCTCTATATAAATAACAACAGACACAATCCTTTAGGTAAAAGAAAAAGAATGTTTACTTATGACCTCATATGTTAGGAACATAGCTTATCTATAGCTTAGATGAAAGAAAAATAGTCTCAGTCCATCTTGGTCTTTGATAATAGATGCTGTCAGAGAGAGCATCTGTGCCACGCGGCCTCTCTCAATGGTAGGAAGATCAGCAGAGGAGGATATTCAAAAATCCTCCAGGACAAAGGAGAAGGAAGTCAGGTAACTAAACCCCACCCATTAGGAAGTTACATCATAGTGAACAGGTACATGGGATATTTCCCAAATATCCCTTAAAGTGACCATGCAATATTTGTTTACTCCAACATGATATCCGAGTAGGCCCAATGGACTTACTTGAACTGATGTTGGATCTTACCCATTATGCTTATATGATAGGGAGCAACAAGTGCATTGGTGTAGCATTGGAATCTCTTCCCTTGGGTTTTCTCTTACTGGTTTTCTTTTATGCAGAATAGCCAAAACCTAGCAGATGTCCCTGGTTCAGGAAGGGACCATAGGTCAGTGGCAGAGCACATGGTCTGCATACAGAAGTATAGTTAAACTCCTGGCATCTCCAGTCAAAATATCAGATAGCAGGTGATGTGAAAGACTGCCTGAGATCCTGGAAAACCACTGTTAGTCAGAGTATACAATAATAATACATATAGTCTTACTATTTGGAAGTCAGCTTCCTATGTTCCATTTTGTCATTGTTCCATGGACTGGCTGTTCCCCAAATTGCACTATGCTTACCTCTAAATTTAACATGGACAATTTACTAAATTTAATTTCAGAATTGGTGAATGTGTAGTTTGCTGAAGTTTTCATACATGTGCAGTTACATCAAAATTCCTTTTTGTGATGAGATTTAGTAATATGCATTACACACTTGTGTCCCTTGTTCCAGGTCTGTCCAGAACCAGAAGGAAGCTGGGGGACGCAGGATTCCTACCGACCTTCGGCTGCTGATGTGTAATGCCAGGTCTGTAGTACAAAAAACATCTACCATCTGTGATGTGATCCTGGATGAATGTGCAGACCTGGCATGTATTACGGAGACCTGGTTGGATGAAGCCTCAGCTCCTATTCTTGAGGCCATGTGTCCACCAGGTTTCCGCTACGCACAGCAGCCGAGGGTGGGAAGGCGGGGAGGGGGAGTGACAGTTATTTATCAAGAGTCGTTGATCTTTGCCAGACCTCCTCTTCGTGGGACTAACTTTGTTGACTGTATGTACTGGAGGTTGGGCTTGAAGGGCAGTTTAGGGATCCTGCTCGTGTACCGCCCACCCAGCTGCACGGCAGACTCCCTGGCCGAGGTGCTGGAGGTGATCTCGGATGTGCGAATGTTGTCCCCGGAGCTGTTAGTTCTGGGTGACTTCAACATACACGCCGAGACCACTCTCATCGGAGCTCCTCGGGATTTCCTGGAAACCATGGCTTCCTGGGAACTGCGCCTTAGTAATAGTGAGCCCACCCATGTAGCCGGTCATGCTCTTGACCTTGTGTTTGTCCCAGGGGGGGAGGGTAGTGTGCTGAAGTTAGGGGTTATTTCTTTTACCCCCGTGTTATGGTCAGACCACTATCTGGTAAAGATGGATCTCTCGATGCCACACGCCCTCCGCAGGGGTAAAGGTCCTATTAGAATGGTCCACCCCAGGCGCCTGATGGATCCAGATGGTTTCCTGACGGCACTTGGGGAATTGGAACCTGCTGAAGGTCGCCCGGTCGAAGCCCTGGTGACGGAGTGGAATGAGAGGATCGCCGGGGCATTAGACCGAGTGACTCCGAAACGTCCTCTCCCCCTGAACAGAACTCAGGTAGCACCATGGTACACACCACGGTTGCGTATTGAGACAGGAGGTGAGACGACTAGAGCGCCGGTGGCGGAAGTCGCGCTCCGAAGATGCTCGGACACAGGTTAGAGCAGCAATAGCTGCCTACCAGGTGGCAGTAAGGGTAGCAAAGAGGGAATTCTTTGCTGCCTCTATTGCATCAGCAGAGTGCTGTCCCAGGAGGTTGTTCCAGGTGGTCCGAAGCCTGGTCGGTCCAGTTGCTCAGGAACCCTTGGAACAGTCCAAGGCCTCCTGTGACAAATTGGCAAAGCACTTTGCTGATAAAATCGAGCACCTGAGGAGCTCGATTCCGTGCGCCGTGGATACAGTGAGTGAGCTAGAGTTGGCCAGTTGCAAACCGGTCAATTGGGAGCGATTTCGGCCTCTTCCATCTGAGGATGTGGACAAGGTGCTCTCATCTGTAAGGCCTACCACTTGTCTACTTGATCCTTGCCCGTCGTGGCTCCTTATGAGCTGCAAAGAGAGATCAAGGCAATGGTTAATACATCCTTGCAAGAGGGTGTTATGCCACTAGCCCTCAAGGAGGCTATTATAAAACCCATCTTAAAGAAGTCCTCCTTGGATCCCCAAATTTTAAACAACTTTCGCCCAATTTCGAATTTACCATTTTTGGGCAAGGTCATTGAGCGAGTGGTGGCAAATCAGTTGCAGACACACTTGGATGAAACGGATTATCTAGATCCATACCAATCGGGTTTCAGGACTGGACATGGAATTGAAACAGCCTTGGTCGCTCTGGTAGATGATATGAGGAGGGCATTGGATAGGGGAGAATTCACCTTCCTTGTCCTCCTGGATCTCTCAGCGGCTTTTGATACCGTTGACCACGGTATCCTTTTAGATCGCCTGGAGAGTTTGGGATTGGGAGGCACGGTTTTACGGTGGTTCCATTCCTTTCTCTCCGATAGGCGTCAACAGGTAGCATTGGGTGATGAGGTTTCATACCCTTGGCCTCTCAATTGTGGTGTGCCACAGGGTTCTGTCCTCTCTCCCATGCTATTTAACATCTATGTAAAGCCGCTGGGAGCGATCATCAGGTGATTTGGGCTGCAGTGCCACCAATATGCGGATGACATTCAGCTCTATCTCTCATTTAAATCTTCACTGGAGAGGGCTGTGGAGACCGTATCCAAGTGCCTGGAATCCGTGAGTGGATGGATGGGTAGGAACAGGCTGAAACTGAACCCTGATAAGACCGAGGTACTACTTGTGGGAGACAAGGGAGGGTTGGGAGATGTTGACCTAGTGTTTGGCGGGGTGAGGTTGCCCCTACAGGACCAGGTCCGCAGCCTCGGGGTCATTCTTGATTCCAAGCTGTCCATGGAGGCTCAGATTTCGGCTGTGAGCCGGGCAGCTTGGTATCAATTACATCTTATACGTAGGCTGCAACCCTACCTCCCTGTTCAACAGCTTCCACTCGTGGTACATGCCCTGGTCACCTCTCGATTGGACTACTGTAATGCGCTCTACGTGGGGTTACCCTTGAATACGACCCGGAAATTGCAACTTATACAGAATGCAGCGGCGCGCTTACTTACCAACAGCCGCCGCCGTGATCACATTACGCCGGTGTTATTTGATCTACACTGGCTGCCGGTTGTTTTCCGGGCCCGATTCAAGGTGTTGGTATTAACCTTTAAAACCCTGTACGGTTTCGGCCCAGTTTACCTGAAAGAGCGCCTCCACCGCCACCAAGTATGCCGCCCGACCAGATCAGCCACGCAAGGCCTTCTCTCAATCCCACCAACCAAAACAGCTAGGTTGGTGGGTACTAGGGAGAGGGCTTTTTCTGTGGTGGCCCCCACTCTCTGGAACTCCCTCCCGTTTGATCTTCGACACGCCCCTTCCCTGGATGTATTCCGCAAGGCCCTGAAGACGTGGCTATTTCAACAGGCCTTTGAGATCCTTGGGATGGGTTAATCTCCATGATTTTGTCATCTATTATATGCTGCAAATGTAAATATTTTATAAATGTATTGATGACTGTCCAGTATTTTATTTATTGAGACTAATGTGACTGCATTTGATATTATTGTATTTTATCTCATTTTAATGTACGTCGCCTAGAGTGGCTATCTGCCAGATAGGCGACACACAAATTAAATATTATTATTATTTTATTATTATTAGTAACCTGTACAGTGAAGAACTATGTACATCTAAAACTGTGGCAAACTGTGCATGCATGGATGTCCTAACAAACTCTGAACTTTAAAACACACACAGAAGAATGGCAGTTCTTCAACTCATTGATGGCACTGCAAAATGGAAATGGACTGCCTTCAAGTCAATTCTGACTTACGGCGACCCTATGAATACAGTTTTCACTGTAAGTGGTATTCAGAGGGGGTTACCATTGCCTTCCTCTGAGGCTAAGAGGCAGTGACTGGCCCAAGGTCACCCAGTGCAAACAAGACCATTTAACTGAGACTCCTCAATCCAGGAAGATATTCAGATAAATCCATACATACGAAATTCTGCGCAATTGAACTGGGATTTATGTACCTGTAAATGAAAATTTGTTTGGGGGGGGGACTGTGATGTCCTTATATGTTAAAAACTGTAAATATGGTAAGTGCGGGTTTATATAGGGATATATGATAAATGAATTGAGTAAGAGGGGGGAGTACATGGGCTAGAATGCGGGAGAATGTTGGATGATGATTGGCTGAGTGTTTGAATGGCTGAAGGTATAAAGGAGAGGTTGGTTGGGGGAAGTTGAGAGGAGAGTGTTTGGAAAGGAGTTGAAGTGGGAGGCAGTTGGGATTGAGTTGACGGAGTTCTGAGGGAGGTTTGGATTCTATTAGGCTGATATTTGGACAGAATATATATAACTGGAAACAAAAGAGTGACACTATATGTAACCATACGCTTATTAAACATTCCTAAAGTAATCTTGTTATTTCCTAGTGTTATCAAATAAATACTTTTATTGGTTTACCAAAAGCCTGATCCTTGGCTGGGGATATACAGACCAGAAGGGAGGGCAGGGTGATTACCAAGGCTGAAGGGAAACTGTATCTAATGGTGGCAGCGGTGAAGGAAGAAAGTGTAACATCGTCAAGTATCCAGAGCAACCCAGGATTGTATGCTTTATAGACAAAGATACAGGGGGGTTGTGGACAGCAAGGGCACCCAGACACAAAGTAACAAGCCATAGGGAGACTAAGGCGAAGTCTCTAGCAGTATTGTTTACAGGGAGTGGCTGGTGGTGCTGCCTAGCAGTGGGATCTTGAGAGATCTGTGCTAGAGCGGAGTGAAAAAAAATAAAAACGACGATCATAAATGGTGGTGTCCTGAGATGGTGCCTAGTGAAAGGCGGTAGCCACAAGCAGGTGGGAATCTGACAGGTGGAGCCGAAGGTGGGATCGTCACAGGGACAAAGCTTGGGGAAAATAATTCCAGTGAGAAACTCCATTGTATGTAGGGCTTTATTTATGAGTAGAAGCAGAATTGGGAATGAAGCACAGAATGAATCATGAATACAGTAAGGTCAGACCCAGCTGACCTTTAAATTTCTATCATGAATTTTAGCAAGTCTCGTGTCTGAAAAAAGCTTATTTTCAGGGTTTTATTAAAATTTAGACTGTCTGTAAAAGTATTATATTCTATGGGTATACTTTAAATTCTATGCTTTAACTTGGATTCATGCAGTGAGCAGGCGGTTAGACTTGATGGCCTTACATGCTTCTTCCAACTCTACTATTCTGTGATTCTATGATTCTATTCTATGAGTCTATGATTCTATTAATATATGTGGGTTCATTAGAATAATAACTCATTTGAATCCTTACTCTATGGTTCTGCATATTGTTTCTCGTTAATTTAATTTTTTCTCAGTGTGTTTACAGCTCTCTAGAATCATTATTACATCAAAATAAAAACATACCAGTTATCTCAGGAAAGGGCCATCTCATTTGCAGTGAAAAACAATCCAGTATTAAGCTTTATACACTCATTTGTAGTGCCTGTATGACCGTCTTTGCAATGATGAATATGAGACACAAAATTCACTTGTTTCTTTTCCTCTGCCTTGCATATGCTGGTCTGCAGGACCATTTCCTGTTTGATAAACCAGTGTCCCCTTTGCTAACATGTGCCGGGATGGCCCGTGACTGGCCAGATGCCAGAGGAATCTGGTATGAATTGGAATTTGAACTGTGCAAGCTTAATTTGTGAACGGTTTTATTAGTTCCTTCCTAACACAAGCTGCTGTTCCTAACACTGACTGCATGCTTTGCTCACACATACCTTTTTAATCTTCTTCCATTAATCAATTTTTAGGGGAAATGCAGTAGCATACATAAAAAAAAGCAAAGGTGCTTGACACACTAACTGTGAGGAAAAGGTAATGTATAAGCCTAGGGGGCTAGGAACTGGATTTCTTTCTTCGGTTCATGTTGGTTTGGATCCACAGAAAAGTGTGTGGATGGGTACTGGTGAAAGTTGACTTCCTGCCCTCTCCTCCCTCAGTAGCTCCCCAAAAATCTTCTCTCAAGGGCCAAGGGGACCTTTCTGAACAGAGGGGGCTGAGGGGGCAGGGGGAAGGCATTAATTATAATAAATTATGGTACATGGACATATGAGTTCTTTACTTATACTAAAAGCAGTTTTGAATTGGTATTCTTTTAGAAATTCAGTAAAATAAAACCAGTTTGATTTATCAGTAAATAGTGGAATGAAAGGGGGCAGAGAGAGAAACCTAAATGATTTGAATGAAATATCATTGCCTTCTTCCTGGTGTTCTGAATTAACTTCAAGCAGTGTGAAGATTTGGGATGTTTTGAAGGAATGTCAATTCTCCACTAGAGATGGAAGGATAGTGATGCCTTACTATTACCATAACGAATGAAGGCTTCAGAACTGAAATGTGTTTGGCACTTTATATGAACCTTTAAACATGACAGTGTATTAATTTAATTCTCTTTATTACTTTTTTTTAATAGAATTTATTGCTTTCTCTTTGAATGAGTCTGCGGAGCTATTGTCATACTTCAGTGTACCAAAGTATGGACATAAATAGTCTATGTGCATGCACTGCCTTCAAGTCAATTCCAACTTGTGGCGACCCTATGAATAGGGTTTTCATGAGGCTGAGAGGCAGTGACTGGCCCGAGGTCACCCAGTGAGTTTCATGGCTGTGTGGGGATTCGAACCGTGGTCTCCCAAGTCATAATCCAACACTTTAACCACTACGCCACACTGAGTCTCAAATAGTCTATGTAGTCTGTGGCTGTATAAATGGAACATTCTTAGCATGTGTTTTTGCTTTTTTGCTGTAAAAAATATATGATAGTATACATGATAGTATAGTTATAAGATTGGTACTTTGGAGAAAAAGTACTTTGTGTACAAATGAATGATATCATGGCAAAATGTACCCATGGTAAAAGACCCAGGTTTCACACTCTGCATCTCCAGTTAAAGGATCTCAGGAATCTGGAGGGCTACTATCAGGCAGAGTAAATTCCTGATAAAGCAGCTTCTGACATCCTAATATATCAAGTGTTGTGCTACTTTATTAAGCAAGGCTTGCAATATCACACAGCTTTACTTGTAGCATCACACAAAAGTGTTGGATATCATACAGAAACAGGAATGAATGAATGAATCTTTATTTTTACCCTGCCCTTTTTCCAAAACTGGAACTCAGGGCGGCTTTCAAATAAAAACTACACATATGTAAAAAAACATACAATAATATACAATTAAAATAGAATTAAACTATTCGTGACATTAAAACCATGAAACATACACTTAAGATACTAAGACAATTTAAAACATTACGAATAGGACCATAGAACAATACAACAGACCTTATGAGACCCTATCTTAAACATCAGGAGGCATGAAGTGTCATGTATACAGTATGCCCATGCATTGTCCTGAATGCTTTCCAGTTGCTAAGAAGCATCAGTGAAAACAGATGATGCAGAACACACTTGCTTCAGGAAGCATGCTATTGTAGCTACATTGATGCTGCTGTGTGCACCACTTGCGGTTCTGCATTTATGTGCTTATGGGTGGGGAAGTATTTCACTCAGGATGTGGAACACAAAAAAATTAACTAATTTTAAAGAAGAATGCAATATGGTTTAGGCTTAGGATCTAACTTTCAAAGTTCCTATTTCAAAATGTTCTAAACTAGAGCGGCACATTCCCTCCTCCCCAACTAAAAAGGGAGTCCACAGTTTCCCATTTCTCAGTTCCCATAGCAGCACATGCCGCATGCTGCGTTCATTTCAGAGGACAAAATGTAGTGTAGCAGCATTTGAGTACCAATGGGACTGGAACGGAGCAGTGCTCTTTATATAACCCTAGAAACAGGAACAATTATATTGTTGCTGCTTGGTTAGTGGAATGAAATTGTGGAAATTCAGTAACCTTTTTTGCTTAACCTTGCCACAGTAATATCATCATATAACACTTGTCCCATCCACAGCTGTGATATACTGTAGATAAGAAAGGGGAGAGGTGAAATGAAACAGTCAGGCATCTGTGAGAACTGTTGTTGAAGGCTTGTGTGACAATAATACCAATTTCTTGTTTGCTTCCAACCAGGCACAACAATGACAAAACATTTCTCATCTGGATCAATGAAGAGGATCACACCAGGGTGATCTCCATGGAAAAGGGAGGCAACATGAAACGGGTCTTTGAAAGGTTTTGCCGTGGATTACTAGAGGTGGGCTTTTTTTTGTCACTTAACATCCCCCCAGGTTTTAAGAGTTATTGCAACAGCCATAATTTGTGCTATGATGTTGTGCTATTGCAGCTAATGTTTCTACCTGCCTTAGTAGTACCCATAGGCCCTTTCAAATTCTGAAAGCAAGGGCTGCAGAAAGAGCTGGTAGAATCATGAAGTAGTAAAATAGTACTGGAGCTGAGGATTGCTACTTTTCCATTTTCCACTAGGGATGGAAGATCTGTCAATTTCAGTTTTCTTAGTTTCTCATTTTTCTAATCTTAAACTGCAAATTTAAACTGCAGCAATTTACAATTTACAAAAATCCTCATTAAAATTCTTCAGCATTTTAGTGTAAATTTCTCAGAATAAACACATTTTTGTATGCAGTTTTGAGTAATGTACACATTTTTGCAAACAAATTATAATATTGCATTTTTATATGTTCTTTTTATAAATATATTCATTTTTATGCACACTTTCCCCCAATATATGCATTTTTGTAAACATTTGTTAGTTGAAGAATGACATTGCAAAATTTAGATAAGTACAAATTATGAAAGACTGCTGTGCTTCAGTTCTCATATTGTTTTGGAAACTGTGAATTTGATAGATTCAGATTTAAATGTGAACTGAATTGAATTTTTCATTCATCTCTATTCTCCATTATGTCAAAAAATCCTTGCAAGCAGAAAATGGAAATGGCTTCAAAAAAACCAGCATAATAGAGAGAAGCCTGGCCTAAAATCTACTGCTGATTGTTGTTAACTTGCAGGAAGTTTTGTTTTATTTTATATAAAGGATCATTCAAAAATGGTACTCCCCCATCTGCAAGGAGTTTTCTAAAAATCCAACAGAAGAAGTCTTTCTTCCTTAATTTAAGACATGGGCAAACACCTAGTAGCCCTATGCCCACATAATGGTTAGCCATAAACCTTGGCATATCATTGTGGTTTGTTTGGAGAGAAACAAACTATGAGCACTAGTTTTCATGTCACAGTAAGCCAAGGGTTGCAGCAAGCTCCAAGGAGGGTGGAGTGAAGCAGGAAAAATTCAGCATCATGCACAAACATGTTATTCATTCACAATAAGCCATGGTTTGTGTCTTACCATAACATGCAAACACTGTCATTATCTGCAGTAATTTGAGTCAGCTTCTGTAGTACAAAGGAATTGCCTCTTAACAAACACAGGCCAACCTGAATGCCACTTTCTGTATTATATGCCATATACTCTATATTTTTCAATTTCCCCTTTGACACCATGCACCAGCCCTTACTTTCATGCATACCCCACAGAAATGGAGTTGCAAGGCGCATGTGCAAGTGTGATCTTATAAATCACACAAGGTGTTCCCACAACTATATGACTACTCTACTTGAGCAAAAGCATCTGTATAAATTATTTAGTTATTTTGGAGCTTCCCAATTGTTTTTACAAAGTATCCACAAGGCTACCAAACTGATATTGCAGTAAACATGGCTGAAGATGTGTCCAAATTCTGAAGCTAAAGATTAATAATTTGCCAGGCTGGAAGTCATGATTTTTGGAGCGCAGCAAGAGAAACATCAGTAGGAACTCCTTATTATGCCCATATCTCTTCCCTACCTAGACCAACAGGTACTAACTTTCTGAGAGTGGACCCCTCTAACTCAGCTGCTATGATCACTATTCTCCTGGTTAGTTAGGGATAAAGGAAACATGTGGTGGCTGCTTAGAAAACTTAAACACAGGTGTGCATCATCTAAAACCACAAAAAGTAATTTTTTATCATAAGCAAGTGTATTTTAACGGATTGATTCTTTTGATGCATTTTAGGTGATTAATCAAGTAAAAGTTCAACTGGGTTACAGCACTAGTTTGCATACTGAGGATATGTATGAGGGGGTCATATCCACACCATACATTTATAGCACTGTCATAACTCTTTAATTGTCATGGAGAATTCTGAGAACTGTCGTTTATTCAAAGTGCTGACCTCATTGAGCTACAATTTCCAGGAAAGTTGCAGTCCTCACCACACTAGAAGGAAGTCCCACTGAAAGTCAGTAGGTACTTTTTTTTCTTTCTTTCTATAAATACTTGGTATGAAGAATTAATACAGAGATTAATCGAACCTCCAAAGCTGAAGCTTCAGTTTAGAGATAATATTCTGCCCTTGCTTTCATTTGTGGAACACTGCTGATGGAGTGGATTTTTTTGCTGACGGCAAACATAGATCAGGTTCAATTATTATACAGGCTGCTAGGAGTTAGAATGCACTTTAACAGGAAACCAGCGCTGTTAACAAATGGCATTATTTGTATGTAGCAGTTCATTGCATTTTATTTCCCCTGTAGGTTGAAAAGTTAATAAAAGAAAGAGGGTGGGAGTTTATGTGGAATGAACGCTTAGGATACATCTTGACCTGTCCATCCAACCTGGGAACAGGATTACGTGCTGGAGTTCATGTTAAGCTTCCAAAACTCAGCAAGGTGTGTAAGCAATTAAAATGGCTTTTGATCATGAATGTCAGTAAGAACAATCCAGATAAATTTGTCTGCCTGTGTGAACCTCTTCACCTAAAAATGTAAAGTGAAAATTAGACAACTTAAGTGTTTGCAAACATACACATCATAAGGAACTATCAATATTTAAAAGAGAATAAATTCTCCTTTATGGTAGGATCCTAGATTTGCAAAGATCCTGGAAAGCTTGAGACTTCAGAAGCGTGGCACTGGTGGAGTAGACACAGCTGCTGTAGCAGATATATATGATATCTCCAATCTAGATCGCATGGGTCGATCAGAGGTAAGATTCCCCCCCACTTTTAAATTGGAACTAAACTTGGAGACAACTTCTTACATAAACTATTGATACTATGGAATATTTTCAAGATCAGCATTTAATGTCTTTACACACGTGTATGTATTGTTAGCAGAAAACTGTAGCATCAGCTTGCATTTACTTGACAAGCAGTACAACAGCATGAAATGCATCTGAAGTGCCCAAAGCATTCTTTTGTACGATATTAAAAACATTTGTATCACTTTGATTATTTAGACACATGTATCTCAGTCCAGCCTTTGATTGTGTAGATCATGAAAAACTATGGAATGCTTTAAAAGAAATTGGGGTGCCACAGCATCTGATTGTCCTGATGCGCAACCTATACTCTGGACAAGAGGCTACTGTAAGGACAGAATATGGAAACCGATTGGTTTCCAATAGGGAGAAACTGATTGGTTCCCAATTGGAAAGGGTGTGAGACGGGTGTATTTTATCACCCTATTTGTTTAATCTATATGCAGAATATATCATTCTGAAAGCGGGATTGAACCAAGATGAAGGAAGTGTAAAAAATGGAGGGAGAAATATCAATAATTTAAGATATGCAGACAATACCATACTCTTAGCAGAAACCAGTAATGATTTGAAGTGAATGCTGACGAAAGAAAGAGGAAAGCACAAAAGCAGGACTACAGCTGAGCGTCAAGAAGACTAAAGTATTGACAACAGAAGAATTATGTAACTTTAAAGTTGACATTGAACTTGTCAAGGATTATCAATACCTCAGCACAGTCATTAACCAAAATGGAGACAATAGTCAAAAAATCAGAAGAAGGCTGGGGACTGGGGAGGACAGCTGTGAGAGAACTAGGAAAGGTCCTCAAATGCAAAGATGTATCACTGAACACTAAAGTCAGGATCATTCAGACCATGGTATTCCTGATCTCTATGTATGGATGTGAAAGCTGGAAAGTGAAAAAAGCGGATAAGAGAAAAATGAGCTCATTTGAAATGTGGTGTTGGAGAAGAGCTTTGCGCATACCATGGATTGCAAAAAAGACAAATAATTGGATATTAGAACAAATTAAACCAGAACTGTCACTAGAAGCTAAAATGATGAAACTGAGGTTATCTTACTTTGGACACATAATGAGAAAACATGATTCACTAGAAAAGACAATAAGGCTGGGAAAAACAAAGGAGGAGAAAAAGAGGAAGACCAAACAAGAGATGGATTGATTCCATAAAGGAAGCCACAGACCTGAACTTACAAGATCTGAACAGGGTTGTTTATAACAGAAGCTATTGGAGGTCGTTGATTCATAGGGTCATCATAAGTCATAATCGACTTGAAGGCACATAACAACAACAGTCTGAGTATAGTGATCCTTTAGAAGCAAAGGTATGGGAGCTTCAACATAGGAAGCTCCCTTATACTGAGTCAGACCATTGGCCCATATAGCTCAGTATTGTCTATACTGACTAGCAGCAGTTTTCTAGGGTGTCAGATAGGGGGCATTCCCAACCCTAACTGGAGATGCTGGGGATTGAACCTGAGACCTTCTGTAAACAAGCCAGATGTTCTACCACTGAGCTATGGACCTTCAGTGGCCACATGGAGCCCTACCACCCAGAAGGGCTTCTTCATTCATACATGCAAATGTATGCCTGCATTGAACTATTCTTCCAAACTGAAATGAATGGGATAGACTACAAGATATGGTGATATGTATCAGGGCAATGGCCTGATTGTGTAAGCCTATGCCCATGAGTGTATTTTCAGTGAAGTTAGTGAGAACTGCATAAAATCATGCCAGACTAGAAGAGATCCTAAATAGTTATTTAATCAATCCCCTTATTCTGAAGCATGTCTTATTGGGCCCAAGCCACCCTTATACTGTATTCTCATTTCTGTATTCAGCTGACAAAGGATCAGTTGTCTGGAAGGGGGGGGGGAACCAATAAAGTAGATATATTCATCATCCCCAAAGTACTTTCAAACCAAATAACCTAACACAGAGTAGCCCAAGAGGACTTGGAAGTTTCATTATTAGACATGTATTTTACAATATATAATAAAATAAATGTAATTATAGGATAAATGTTTTCCCTGAACTCAGTAATGTTCCCACTTATACAACATAAAGCTGTTTGGTTTGGGTTTGCTTCAGTTGGTCAATGCAAATCTTATAGATTTGTTTCCATCTTGGAACATAGAAAACAAGACTTTTGATTTCCCTGCACAGATGGCCTGTAAAAAGATTGTAAAATAAACTACTAAATCACTGAAACATCTCATATAATAAAAAAAATAAATTTAGAATCAGTCATTGCCACAGTCAAGAAGCACTGGGATTTAGCATAGACACTATTCAATGCTGTTAATGGGCCATTTCATGAGGATTAGAAACATTAGCAGTATAGTTAGCTGAATATCATCAGGGGCACTGAAACATGCTAAGAAAGTATAGTACCACTGCTGTCTCAGTCCTCTGACTTTGATTCAACCACCCAGCCCATATGTACCATCGCCACATGTAATCAGATGCCAATGGCACCAAGGCAATGACAGAAGCTGCCGATGCTGAAGCCAGGAACCTTAGGTTTCTGTTTGCAGCTGCTCTCTGTGGCAAGCTATCAGAACTGTAGCTTGAAATATCTGAGCAATGACTTCTTTTTTTCTGTGTTCTTGGCTGTACCTCCCTGGCTCAGCCTCTTGGTGAACACGCCTTGGCTCAGTTCCTGGCTCATGCAAGAAACCTCAGCAGATTTGAGCCAATTTCTTCTCCCTCCAGCAGCTGCCTGTGTCCCATCCCACTCTGCTCAAAGAATCCTTGTAACCTATAAAGTTTAGTCTACAGATGTTTTTTGAGAGGGATGGGCAATTGTGGGAGGGAAGAAAGGGCAGGAACATCCCCTTCCAGGGCCAGCATAACACAGTAATCAAGGTAAGCATGGCAGGAGGGCACAACGCTTGAGGGGTGCCGGAGACGCCCCTAAGCCCAGAAACTTTTTAAAAAACACCTGGAAAAATTAATAATAAATTACTAACATTTGAATTGAAAAATGAACACAAAAAATTATAAAAGGTAAGGGCGCCAATTTATAATTTGCAGGGGGGCGCCAAACACGCCAGCCCCAGCCCTGTCCCCTTCCTTGAATTTTCTTCTACTCATGGTTCTCAGGATCCATCCTAATATTTGCATCTATAACAATTTTATTGTGATAGCAAATATATCAAGGATGCCACATATGATAGCTAACATCCTCTGACTGAGGCTTTTTGAAGAGAACTGGGGCCATAATGCTGCTGAGATATTGTATAATCTGACAGCCATGCTACCCATTCAGCAGTATCACATGGTGGAACCCTTCTGGACTGCACCATTCCAATGCAGAGGTAGGAATGATTTTTTAAATATCTTCTCACATTAAAAAAGAGTTGCATATCATATGGAAAGTTTGTAGGCTAGCTTTTTTCTCTCACTGTTTTTCCAGGGAGTCTGAAATGGTATACTAGCAGTCTGAAATGATATTGTCCAGGGAGGACTCTACCACCTAGTTTAACTGAACATGCAATATACTCTGTGGTAAATAATTGTCAGTGGAGCCATCTAGAGTTTCCTCAACTTTAAAGCATAACCTCAGTAAGCTTTTCTTGTTGTTATTCAAGGTGGAACTTGTTCAGCTTGTTATTGATGGTGTTAATTATATGGTTGATTGTGAGAAGAAGTTGGAGAGAGGTCAAGACATCAAGGTACCACCACCACTGCCCCAGTTTGGAAAGAAGTGAAGCTGCTTCCAATGAGTATTGAGTAACCTGTAATGTGTCTGTTGTGACACACTATTGAATCTGTATATTCAGTTCTTTAAAAACTGTAACTTGTCAGACAGAAAAAATTAAAAATAAGATCCTGGCAGCATGTTCAATAAAATCCTACCTGATGCTTCAGATGTTGCACATCTCTCCAAATGCTTTTGACATGCCATGGCCAACCCTATGGCCCTGCTCTCTCTCTGTGTGTGTTACGCCAGCATAACATCTATGTGATCCCAGCAGCAAAATGGAATGCAAAACGATAGAAATATAAACAAAAGTTAATATGTCAATGCCTTCTTACAATACCTTTGGGAATGTTGCCACCACTAACTAATCACAATGCTGTATGCCACTGACACCCCTACAGTGCCCATGCAGGTAGGTGCCAACCAATTGGTAGCAACATTGGGAATGACATGATACCCTGGTGGCACACACCTCTCCATGCACAACCCACCAGCACACTCCAAAGAATAGAAAACAGCACCACCTTGCATCCTCCTGTTGCAAGCGACTTTCATTAAGAAAGCTGGAGCTGCCTCTGAGGAAGGCTACCCACATACCCATATATATATATAAAAAGAGAGAGAGAGAGAAAGAGGACTGCCTCTCCCAGATCCAGCTGTGCCCACCATAGGCATGCAATCCCTGGCAGAGTACCCCAAGGAAGTATGACCCTTGACAGAAAAAAGATTCCCCACCCCTGTTGCAGGTCCTGTGGGATGTCAATGATTTCAACACAGACAACACTAATAATACTGCATATGACACACTGGCAAGGGAAAGAAACTACAGGCACATGGCAAGAGAAAATACAGCAAACGTACAGGAGGCAAGCCTGTCACCAGGCCTGCAGTTCGGTGGAAAAGAGCAATGTAATGTTGCATCTAGACTTGCAGCTCAACACTATGTTTACTCGGATGTAAAATTGCAGTTGGATTGATGCCCACGTATGCTTGAGAACATCAGGAGAGCTCTGCAGGATCAGATGAAAGCCTTATCTAGTTTGACGTTCTGTTCTCACAGTGGCCAGCTGGAGTCCCACAAGCAAGATTATCTCCAGCAACTTGTCTTCAGAGGAAGACTACCTCCAATACTGGAGGTAATATAGTCATTGTGACGTAGTAGCCATTGATAGCCTTACCCTCCACGAATTTGTCTAAGACTGAACTGACAGTATTGGTAATGCTGGGGTTTTCCCCTCAGACAGATCTGAACTTATATTCAGTGATTGACTAATTACATAAGAGTCGAAATGGAGGTGCTGCATCTGTGCACAACAGCACACAACAAGCAACAAATATTTATTCAAACATAACTTTCAGATGTCTTTTTTATTTCTAGCCCGTCCCCTTTCCAAATTTGGTCTGCTTTCCATGGTGTGCGTAGGGTCTTTCCAGACATTGTAATAAGCAAATTCCTGTAGCTCCTTGTGGCGTCCTTCCCTACCTCTCCCTGTCAGGTTCCCACCTGCCTGTGGCTACTGCCTTTCCCTAGGCACCACCAGGGACACCACCAGTCAGGATTGTCGTTTTTATGTTTTCTCCACTCCGCTCTAGCACCAGTCACGTCCTTTAACCAATACTCCCAGAGACTTTGCCTAAGTCTCTCTATAGCTTGTTACTTTGTGACTGTGTGCCTATGCTGTTCCCAACCCCCTTGTATCTTTATATATAAAGCATATATAAAGTTGTATATAAAGCATACAACTCTGGGTTGCTCTGCATACTTGACTTGTTACAATATCTCCCTTCACCGCTGCCACCATTAGATACAGTTTCTGTTCAGCCTTGGTAATTACCTTGCCCTCCCTTCTGGTCTGTATATTCCCCCAGTCAAGGATCAGGCCTTTGGTAAACCAAAAAAGTATTTATTTACTAACAACAGGAAATAACAAGATTACTTTAGGAATGTTTCACAAGCGTATGGTTTCATATATGGTCACTCTTTATGTTTCTGTTCATATATATACTCTTTAAATATCAGCCAAATACAATCCAAACTTCCCTCAGAACTCTGCCAACCAACCCTCACCAAACAACCTCACTCCAACCAACTCAACAACTTCTCCCCCCTCATCACTCACAAACCTCCATTTATACCTTCAGCCAGCCAGCCACTCAGCCAATCATCATCCAGCGTACTTCAGCTTCTCACCCATGTACTCCCCCTTTCTCTCTCAGTCAATTACCATACATCACCTAATAGACCCGCACTTACCATATTTACAGATGCTTAACCTACAGGAACATCACACTCCTCACTTGGCATATCCCAGTAACATGATACTTTATTGTTTATATCACCCATTGGTGCCACAGTCCCTTCAGCTAGTTTTCAATGAAGCTGGCAGTGTTTAGATCCCAGCCAAGTACATCCTGTTTTTGGCTTCTGCTATAAATCATTACTTGGATTGCCACAAGAGTGACAGCTCAAGTGTTTTGCAGAGAAAGGAATCTGGTGAAAATGTGTAGCAGGAAACAAACATCACAGAGAGCTTGCCAGAAATAAAAGGAGCATGTTGATTATGATTTCATCTTCTCTGCAAAAAAAAAAAAGGGGGGGGGAGATTCTTTCATTCCATGTTCAGACGTCCTCCACACCAAGGACATCCTACATACTGATATTGGGTGCATTTCAGACTGTAAGGTTTTGGATTAAAATGTATACAATTGGTGGTAACAGCTATAGTTTCAAACCTAAATGGTAACAAAGAGGATGCACCAGAAACAAACTAGCAGACTGAAATGTGTATGGAAGTGTCACATGGCTTAAAGTCAGCTAAACGAAGTGAATATAATAGAAAACCTGGAGGTACAGAATAAGGTTAGGAGAGTAGAGAGGGTAGAAAGGCAAGAGCAGAAGGCAAATAACACAGATAGCATGTGCCTTTTATCAATTGCTGCTCCTGTACAAGCCCCACAGAAGAGGGGGGGAAATAGCACATGGGGAGATGGAGAGAAGAGTTTCCTGGACAGCATCTTATGTAGAAAGCATTTCTCACTCAGTAACATCCACACCATACATTTAAAGCACTCCTGTATCACTATAAGAGTCATGGTTTTCCCAAAGAATCCTGGGAGCTGTAGTTTGTTATAGGTGCTCATTGGCAATCACTCGTGGCTAAGTAAGATTGTCTTCCAAGATAAGGTCTTTAACAGTGGGTCCGTAAGTGACTGTGGAGGCCAATTCTGGATCCACACAGCCTCTCTCAGTGAGGACATATGTTTCCAGATGGAAGTTTGGTTTGCTCGGAAGACACCTGTGCGTGAATTTGTTTTATGTGGGGAGATCGGTGCACGACAATCAACACACAATCTTGACAGGAAAAGGCTTTGATCGAATGGCATGGATACCATGATGACTGGAAGTCTTTTATCTGCTGCAGCCTTCATCCGCCTTCACAGCCGTTGTAACATACACATTGTTATCCTCCGCCTGTTCTGCCGTTGAGGACTTTCTTGGATCAAACTTTGTCTGGTTTCTCTCCCCTGACCTTTCCGCAATGTGTGACCCTGCTGGGAGTACATGACTCCCGACAGCATCAGTCACAGGGTTCATTGGAACCCGCAAGCCCACTCACCACTACAAGGTGACGATCCAGTGAGGTGCTAGGAGACCCCTTACAGAGCTACAGTTCCCAGCACCTTTAACAAACTACAGTTCCCAGGGCTCTTTGGGGGGGGAATTACTGTTAAAGTGGTATAAGAGTGCTTTAAATGTTTGGTGTGGATATGACCAAAGTTATCCTACAGTCTTTGGGAAATGAAGAAGAATGAGACCATGCATTGTCATTAAAATTACATGTAAATCAGTACAATTACATGGAAATGTACCAAATGTAAGGAAGAAAGATTAATAAAACTCCATCCATGTGGTAAGAAAACTGAAATGTGATTAGATGCTCAACTAGAGACACAATCAGATTGCTAAATTAATACATGCAAACTCCATCATTCAGTGCTGTATTATAAATATAATCACTTTTTTAGCTGTTGGCCTTTCATTGGGATAACACTAGCGCAGATAAAATGTTATCAAAATATGTGGTGCTGTTTTAATGAACAAAAGGAATATATATGCATTCATCATGAGTATTGCAGTTCTACCCTCACATAAGGGTGCAGAAGAAAATAACAAAAAATAAAAAACAGACAGTAGCAATAAAAATATGTGGAAAGAAATAATCCTACTCAATTTTGTTGCTGTGTGCATCATGCTTTTAACAACAATGAAAGGTCACCTTGGTAATACAGGGAATCTGAGATTCTTGCATCCTCTTGTTTAATTTGCATATGGGAACTACTTGTTCTGCTAGAAAATAAGTCAAGCTGTTTTTTCAAACTTCTCCACTAGTCTTCTGCAGGAGGAGGAAACCCTGTACATGGAGCTATCAGAGAGATTTTTAAAAAACAGCAGGAAGGTGCTTCCTTGCAGAAGGAAATCCCCTTGCTACCTCTTCCTTTACCCCTCAGACTTCTGTATGTTGCAGGGGACTCTTGGGAGGTTTTTAAAAGGAGTGAGAAGATCAGGATTGATTGATTCCCCTCTCTATTAAATCAGAATTGTACAAAAATCAATATATTTTTTAAAAATCAAAAACAAAACTATAACTGAATTCTGTAAAGTAATTTGGGGAGTCACTGTGAATGGCAAGCAACTGAATAACAATGAATATGGTGAGTGAAAAAGTTTTTGGACCCTCATGCTTCAAATGTGCACATGGAAAAACCAGGTCTGAACAACCTGTTTGTGAGATAATCCCCCATATGAACATAAGAACATAAGAAGAGCCTGCTGGATCAGGCCAGTGGCCCATCTAGCCCAGCATCCTGTTCTCACAGTGGCCAACCAGGTGCCTGGGGGAAGCCCACAAGCAGGACCTGAGTGCAAGAACACTCTCCCCTCCTGAGGTTTCCAGCAACTGGTTTTGTCATGGCCCCGTCAGAGGACTCATCAGACGAGGATGACTTGGGAGTAACAGCAGCAGACCCAGAAGCAGCAGACCCAGAAGGAGAAACAGAGGAAACTCCTGAGAACCCAGCTCCTTCTCCCCCTCAGCTGCAGAGCACTCCAGACACAGCAGAAGCCCTTCAGCCAGACACAGACAGTGAACAGGATACTCCCCCCTCACCTGCAGAACATAGACAGTAGAAGGTCAGGCAGAAAAGGGGCAGGCCTGTCCACTTAAGGCCAAAATGCTGAGGGCTCACACCTGCTGACAAACCTGCTCCTTAAAAGTCAAACCTTGGGTTCAGCTTGTTGCTGACTACAATGTCAGCCGTGGCTTCGTTTGTTTCTAGTTTCCCTGAATCTTATCTTGGACTGACCCCTTGGCAATTGAACCCGGACCTCTACTGACCTCACTTCTGGACTTCTGGCTTGGCATGTAAGCTTAGGAAGGGCCTTGCCCTTATCACGTTTCATCCTTGTTAGCTTGGCAGATTTACGACCAGGCTGCCAGCTAAGGACTTTCCCGCCCTGGTAAATACCCAGGAATTTCCAGCCCCCACCGGCACTGCTGTCTCAGTGCAGAGCTGACAGGTTTTCAGAAGCATGCTGCCTCTGACTAGGCTGGCACAGCACAGCCATCACGGCTAGTAGCCATTGATAGCCCTGTCCTCCATGAATTTGTCTAATCTTCTTTTAAAGCCATCCAAGCTGGTGGCCGTTACTGCATCTTGTGGGAGCAAATTCCACAGTTTAACTATGCGCTGAGTAAAGAAGTACTTCCTTTTGTCTGTCCTGAATCTTCCAACATTCAGCTTCTTTGAATGTCCACGAGTTCTTGTATTATGAGAGAGGGAGAAGAACTTTTCTCTATCCACTTTCTCAATGCCATGCATAATTTTATACACTTCTATCATGTCTCCTCTGACCTGCCTTTTCTCTAAACTAAAAAGCCCCAAATGCTGCAACCTTTCCTCGTAAGGGAGTCGCTCCATCCCCTTGATCATTCTGGTTGCCCTCCTCTGAACCTTTTCCAACTCCATAATATCCTTTTTGAGATGAGACGACCAGAAGTGTACACAGTATTCCAAATGCGGCCACACCATAGATTTATACAATGGTATTATGATATCGGCTGTTTTATTTTCAATACCTTTCCTAATTATCCCTAGCATGGAATTTGCTTTTTTCACAGCTGCCGCACACTGGGTTGGCATTTTCATTGTGCTGTCCACTACAACCCTGAGGTCTCTCTCCTGGTCGGTCACTGCCAGTTCAGACCCCATGAGCGTATATGTGAAATTCAGATTTTTTGCTCCAATATGCATAATTTTACACTTGTTTATATTGAATTGCATTTGCCATTTTTCCGCCCATTCACTCAGTTTGGAGAGGTCTTTTTGGAGCTCTTCGCAATCCCTTTTTGTTTTAACAACCCTGAACAATTTAGTGTCGTCAGCAAACTTGGCCACTTCACTGCTCACTCCTAATTCTAGGTCATTAATGAACAAGTTGAAAAGTACAGGTCCCAATACCGATCCTTGAGGGACTCCACTTTCTACAGCCCTCTATTGGGAGAACTGTCCATTTATTCCTACTCTCTGCTTTCTGCTTCTTAACCAATCCCTTATCCACAAGAGGACCTCTCCTCTTATTCCATGACTGCTAAGCTTCCTCAGAAGTCTTTGGTGAGGTACCTTGTCAAACGCTTTTTGAAAGTCTAAGTACACTATGTCCACTGGATCACCTCTATCTATATGCTTGTTGACACTCTCAAAGAATTCTAGTAGGTTACTGAGACAGGACTTTCCCTTGCAGAAGCCATGCTGGCTCTGCTTCAGCAAGGCTTGTTCTTCTATGTGCTTAGTTAATCTGGCTTTAATAATACTTTCTACCAGTTTCCCAGGGACAAAGGTTAAGCTAACTGGCCTGTAATTTCCGGGATCCCCTCTGGATCCCTTTTTGAAAATTGGTGTTACATTTGCCACTTTCCAGTCCTCAGGCACAGAGGAGGACCCAAGGGACAAGTTACATATTTTAGTTAGCAGATCAGCAATTTCACATTTGAGTTCTTTGAGAACTCTCGGGTGGATGCCATCCAGGCCCGGTGATTTGTCAGTTTTTATATTGTCCATTAAGCCTAGAACTTCCTCTCTCGTTACCACTATTTGTCTCAGTTCCTCAGAATCCCTTCCTGCAAATGTTAGTTCAGGTTCAGGGATCTGCCCTATATCTTCCACTGTGAAGACAGATGCAAAGAATTCATTTAGCTTCTCTGCAATCTCCTTATCGTTCTTTAGTACACCTTTGACTCCCTTATCATCCAAGGGTCCAATCGCCTCCCTAGATGGTCTCCTGCTTTGAATGTATTTATAGAATTTTTTGTTGTTGGTTTTTATGTTCTTAGCAATGTGCTGCTCAAATTCTTTTTTAGCATCCCTTATTGTCTTCTTGCATTTCTTTTGCCAGAGTTTGTGTTCTTTTTTATTTTCTTCATTCGGACAAGACTTCCATTTTCTGAAGGAAGACTTTTTGCCTCTAAGAGCTTCCTTGACTTTGCTCGTTAACCATGCTGGCATCTTCTTGGCCCTGGCGGTACCTTTTCTGGTATGTGGTATGCACTCCAGTTGAGCTTCTAATATAGTGTTTTTAAACAACTTCCAAGCATTTTCGAGTGATGTGACCCTCTGAACTTTGTTTTTCAACTTTCTTTTTACCACTCCCCTCATTTTTGTGAAGTTTCCTCTCTTGAAGTCAAAAGTGACTGTGTTGGATTTTGTTGGCAATTGGCCATTTACATGTATGTTTAATTTAATAGCACTATGGTCACTGCTCCCAATCGGTTCAACAACACTTACATCTCGCACCAGGTCCCGGTCACCACTGAGGATTAAGTCCAGGGTTGCCGTCCCTCTGGTCGGTTCCATGACCAACTGGTCTAGGGAATAGTCATTTAGAATATCTAGAAATTTTGCTTCTTTGTCATGACTGGAACACATATGCGGCCAGTCTATGTCTGGGTAGTTGAAGTCACCCATTACTACCACATTTCCTAGTTTGGATGCTTCCTCAATTTCATATTTCATCTCAAGGTCTCCCTGAGCATTTTGATCAGGGGGACGATAGATCGTTCCCAGAATTAAATCCCTCCTGGGGCATGGTATCACTACCCACAACGATTCTGTGCAGGAGTCCGCCTCTTTTGGGGTTTCGAGCTTGCTGGATTCAATGCCTTCTTTCACGTATAGAGCGACTCCGCCACCAATACATCTTTCCCTGTCCTTCTGATATAGTTTATATCCAGGGATAACCGTATCCCACTGGTTTCCTCCATTCCACCAGGTCTCCGTTATGCTCACTATATCAATGCTCTCCTCTAAGACCAAGAACTCCAGTTCTCCCATCTTGGTTCGGAGGCTCCTAGCATTGGCGTACAGGCACTTGTAAGCAGTGTCTCTCTTCAAGTGTCTTTGGCACTTGTGGTTTGGCCTGTGGTAATTTTGCCCTTCTGAATTGATATCCTGTGCCCCTGCTCTCACAATGCCTACTTCTAGGCCTACCCCTTTTACAATTTCATCATTTCTTTGGTCTTTATCCTGGGGGGAGGTTTATTCCGAACCAGACCTTCCTCAGCTCCTGTCGGGTTTCCCCCCTCAGTCAGTTTAAAAGCTGCTCTGCCACCTTTTTAATTTTAAGTGCCAGCAGTCTGGTTCCATTCTGGTTCAAGTGGAGCCCGTCCCTTTTGTACAGGCCCGGCTTGTCCCAAAATGTTCCCCAGTGCCTAACAAATCCAAACCCTTCCACCCGACACCATTGTCTCATCCACGCATTGATCCAAGCTGTGCCTGTCTGGCTGGTCCTGCACATGGAACCGGTAGCATTTCAGAGAAAGCCACCTTGGAGGTCCTGGCTTTCAGCATCCTACCTAGCAACCTAAATTTTGCTTCCAGGACCTCACGGCTGCATTTCCTCATGCCGTTGGTGCTAACGTGCACCACGACCACTGACTCCTCCCCAGCACTGTCTACCAAACTATCTAAACGACTGTCTACCAAACTATCTATCTGGACACAGTCACATCTGCATCATCCATTTAAAGTACATTTATAGCACTTTAACAGTCATGGCTTTCTCCCCAAAGAATCCTGGAAACTGCAGTTTACCCCTTATAAGCTATTATTCCCAACACCCATAACAAATTAGAGTTCCCAGGATTCTTTGGGGAGGGGAAGCCATGACTGTTAAAGTGCTATAAGAGTGCTGTGATGATCCTGTATTAGTGTAAATATGGTAAGTGCTGTTTGTATAGGAGATACATGGTAAGTGGAATGAAAGAGGAAGGGGGAGTGAATGGGCAATAGAATGCTGGATGATTGGCTGAGTGTTTTGAATGGCTGAAAGTATAAAAGGAAGAATGACAGTTAAATCTGGGGGACGTTGGTGGACTTGAGAGGGTTGTTTTGGTGGGTTTGGAGAGGAGATTGTGTGGAGAGTTGGTGGATGTGGGGAGAGTGTGGAGTTCGGATTAATACTAAGACCAGTACCAGAAATAGATGAAACCATATGCTTAAGTGCCTTTATAAAGTAATCTTGTTACCTTTGTTATATTTAATAAAAACTATATTTGGTTTACCGAAGGCCTGATCCTTGGCTGGGGTTTCACAGACCAGAAGGGAGGGTAAGGTAATGACCAAGGCTGAAGGGAAACTGTAACAATTGGTGGCAGCGGTGAAGGGAAATATAACACCACAAGTATTCAGAGCAAACCAGAATTATCAGCATTGATACAAAGGGATTGGGACAGCTTAAGCACGCAGTCACAGAGGTAACCTGATAGAGAGACTCAGGCAGAGTCTCTGGGAATACTGGTTATAGGATGTGACTGGTGGTGCTGCCTAGCAGGGGGATCTGTTGAGATCTGTGCTAGAGCGGGGAGAGAAACCATAAAAAAGGACAGTCCGGACTGGTGGAGTCCCTGGTGGTGCCTAGTGACAGGCAGTAACCACGAGCAGGTAGGAACCTGACAGGGAGAGCCAGGGTACTTGTAAGGGCAGTGGGAAGGAATGCATGCCATCCTTCACAGATTCTCTCCCATATGCCTCACCCCATACCTATATCAATTCTAAGCATGTTTAATTGGAAATTTGATCCTTTAGGTGGAATACAAGCAATGCCATTGCACTCATGGAAGGACTTTTAGTCATGGGAGAGGAAGGAATGCGAATTTTGCCAATTCCCTCCCCGTGCTCAGTCCCCCCCCCACCTTCTGTTGTGTTCTGGAGGATCCCATATCTCTCTGGAGCTGACTTTCAGGGAGATCAGAGGCCAGAGGGGGAGGAGGAATCCTGCGCTGGATCAGAAGCCTTTCTGGGAACCCAAAGGCACCAGTTGGATTCCATCCTCTGAGTACAATAGGATTTGCTTCTACATGCATGTCTAGGATTCCCACATAGATCTAATCTCTAGAGATGACAATTGAGGCTATTCAGAATGACTGATTTTTTTGTAATTTTTAAGATCTGGATGATTGATTGATTGGTTTGTTTGTTTGATTGCCTGATTATACAAAAGAAACCCTGAAGAACTGAAACTCAAGGTGCTGCTGTAGGAGTACCTTTATGTAATACAACCATACAAGAGAAGGAAGGGAACGGATGACAGAAGTCAAATACAAAGAATGATAACAACTTTCTCTTAAAACTGGTATTGAATACTGCAAGCAAGTGTCACAAAACTTGTCACCTAGTAGTCTCAAATGCACTATCATAGGAACACATGAAGCTGACTTATACTGAGTTAGACTATTGGTCCATCTAGCTCAGAATTGTCTGCATTGACTCTCCTGGGTTTCAGACACAGGACATTCCCATCTCTGCCTCAAAATCTTGGAGACTCAACCTAGAACCTCCTGCAAAGACAAATGCTGCAACACTGAGCTACAGACCTTCTCCATCTCTAGCTTAGTCTGTAGGTTACTCTGAAAAGCATTAGAAAGTACTGTGTTCTCAATAAAATACAAATGGCTCTAACTAATCAGTGGTAACTACTGTCCAGTAGTTACATTGTATCAAAGCAGTTGTTCTTGGACTTTCATCTGTAGGAGCTACAGTTGTTGCAGGCAGATATACCTTCTGTACAGCTTAAAGGGAAAATGCCTGTTGGATTGTGCATCGTACTGTTATGAGTTTGGGGACTGAGATAGATGATTTCTATGAATCCCCTTCCAGCCTCTGATTTGGAACCCTGCACCTGGAGGTGGGCTCTGCAGCTGAGAAACCAGCTCCATTGGTCAGATGAGTCTCCTTTGTTAATCTAATAGAGTGGACAGGTGGGTCTGTCAAATGCCCATTGACTGGAGATGGGCCAGGGAGATCCTATGGTTATTGAAACTCTTCAGGAAAGCCCCCCCTGAAGAGAGGCTTGTGTTTTTAGTTGAGCCTGAGGAAAGCTGGGAACTGGAGACACAGAGAAGCCTGCTCCCTGCACAATGGCTTCAGGATATCTCCTATGAGCCTAATGGACAAGCAAGATCTATTGGACTGCTGATGCTTTGAACCTTATGCTCAGGCTGTGAATGTGTGTAAATAAACCATATTTCATAAAGACACCATAGACTCCGCTGACCTTCTTTCAAAGGAAACGAAACCTCGGGTAAGCGCAGGGACCCCTGGAAGTCTCACACTGCTCGGAGACTGGGGTGGCATGCAACAGTACCTTCATATATTTTTCATGCTGCAGAGAAGCTAGAGTGGAAACCAATTCATTCCCTAAAATCTTCAGTATGTTAGCAAAAAAGTCAGTATTTATTTTGCAGCTTATTAAAATCCATTTTAAAATGCCATTCATTGATTTTTCTTGCCTGTAGTAAGCACATTCTAATTATTTTTAAAACCAAGGCCAGTTCTTTTGTCAGGAAGGAAGAACTGAATAGTAAAATACACTGATTCTTTGCACATACCTCCACCTACTGGTAAAATTTTGTAAAGTTAAAGTCAGCATTTCAGTAGAGAAGCAAATATAATTGGCAAGGTCATTGATAAGGTAATATATAAATAATATTTTTAGCAGCCATTTTTAAGAGAAAGTATTTGAACCAATAACAAGGACTGAATGTCTCTTGTGTTATGTAGATGTGTAACTAAGTAAAAACATAGGGATTTTAATAGTATGCACAGCAAATTGAATGAGGCTAAATAATCCCAAATGTTGCTGAAGTTCCAGTATAAACTTTGCTTCAGAACCACATTTGATGACATCAATGTCAGCAAAGAGAAGCAATGTCTAAACTTAGACTTATGAGGATGGAAACTGCAGTTTTGACATGAAGATGGTAAAAGGTAGCCTATGAATAATTTTGCAGTTGTAGAATGAATCTTGTAAGGAAGATATGTCAGTATTTTATTGATTTTATTATTCAACAAAAAATGAAAAATAAATAATTTTACATTATTTTTAAAAAAACGTTTTATTTTTCAAGTAGGAAATAATAGTAAAACAAAACAAGAGTATATCATAATATTTTCAGCAATAAAAACATGTAAATAAAATAGTACTGGATTTCCTCATACACAGAAATTAAGATAACAAAGAATAAAAACCCTTCCACACTTGAGATCAAATCACAAAGATAAATACAAAACAAGGGGGAAATGCAAATCAGAGCCAGATCAGAGTGATAATATGTTCTCAATAAATGTAAAATAGAATATTTAGTGTTTCTAGGATAGATTACATTCTGAACCTCAGTAAATTCTAGGAAAGGCAACCAAAACATAAATAAGACTGCAGTCCTATATCCACGTATCTGGGAGAAGGCTCCAATGAACTCTATGAGTTTAATGAGGCCTACATATAAGTAGACATTATATAATTACACTGTACACCTAGCTTAGGCTCTATCTGCTTTTAGGAAAGCCGTTTTATGATCAAAATATGCGAAATGGTTAGGCCACTGATTCCTATAGGCAGGCCAGGCCCTAGCATTAGGTGGAGTGAGGTGGCCACTTCAGGCTGCAGATTACGAGAGGCAAGGCAAGGACAGAGCTATGTGTGCCACGTGGCCCTTCACTCCCTAACTTAGTCTGCTGCCCTCAGGTGCAGTGAAAGGCTCTGTCCGATCACCAGTGTTGAATTTATTAGTTCAACTGCCAGTCTGGTTGGCTTTTGTTCATGGATTGGGGGAGGTACCATCTTGCCCTTTGCCATAGGCAGGAGTGCCCTTGCTTCTAAGAGCCCATTTTCCAATACAGTAATATCTCAGTTAACAAATCAATTTTAACAAAGCTCCTTTTAACAAAGTCTTTTTTGGGTGCAGGTTAGGGTTGCCAGGTCAGAAGCATCCCAAAGCCTGAGATTTCAGAGGCAGGCCCTAGTGATATCATGGGGGCAGGTCATAGTGATGTCACAGGGGCAAGTTGTAGTGATGTTACAGGGGCAGGCCCAAGTGATGTCATTAAGCATAATATATTAAGCATCAACCACAGTTGCTTGGAGCATACAATTCAAACAAAAACATTTCTCTGATTGGAAATTAAGATAGAAATTTTAGCTGAAAGATAGAGCCTGGGTAGGGAACATTTAATCTAGCCTATTTGATTCTGCCAAGAAGGATTTAAGTGCCCTCAGGCCAGGCCAGTCACCAGAAGGCCACTGTAGGAAGAAAAGAACCTAGTGTTGTGGAGATGTTAGATAGGAACACTCAGGAGTAAAGATGGATGCCCATGAACACACTTACTAAGCCCCATAGAACTCAAGAGGACTTACTTCTGAGTAGATATGGATTGGATTGTGCTGTTGGTAAAGCTTGACTAGGGATCCTCTGCAAAAATTTCCATATCCAAGCAGGGTTGGCAACCCTCTGCCTGCAATGTCCTGCCCGTACCTTTCAACATGGCTGCTCCAAATTTGACCCTTCACTTCTGAAAGAGGTCTGGGAAATGAATAAGAGTAAGAAGATTCTCTACCCTTTTCTGTCTACCTTGTGGGCTGCTATAAACTCACTTTGACAGCCAATCCAATTCCAGTGAGTAGTAATTGACAGAGAGAAAACACGCATGGTTTGATCTACCTTCACAGACAGCAGCTCGGGAACAACAATTGCAGCCACACTTCCCAGTATGTGAATTCTCTTTTTTCACTATTGGGCATGAAACAAACCGTCATGCAACCAAGACAGGTATTTAAAAACATTCAAAATAATAAAACCAGCAATGAGTTAAAAACAGATAAAAACACAATAGCTTCTACATGCCTGGATAGGCTTGCCTAAACAAGAATGTTTTTAACAGGTGCCAAAAAGAGTACAATGAAGGTGTCTGCCTAAGGTCAATAGGCAGGGAGTTTCAAAGCGTAGGTGCTACCACACTAAAGGACTGATTTCTTACAAGAGCAGAACAGGAACTATGTGGCACCTGTAGCATGGAAAGCACACCTTGAACTTGGCCTGGTAGCAAATCGGCAACCCGCACAGATTTCAGAGCAGAGGTATTTTTTATTTTATTTTATTATTTGATTTATATTCCGCCCTTCCTCCCAGCAGGAGCCCAGGGTCTTACTCTTGTCAGCAATCGTACCACAGCATTCTGCACTAGCTTCAGCCCCTGGGTCAGGTTGTGCTGCATGGGGATTTCTGTGACCATGGCTGCCAGGAGTTTTTCAGTTTTGGTTTTTGGTTAGGAATCCTGCCTGGTTGTGGGATGCTGAGTTTTCTGCCTTACTCATAGGAATTGTGTTGTGGATGATATGGTATTGCATTTAGGAAATCGTCACTGTCTTTTATTTTTATTTTTCTGTTTGCATTTCATTTACCTTTAACCTTACTCCCTTACAGCCATAGAAGCAACAACAGCTCAACCCCCTTAAACCCACTGATACACCTTGTTGGTTGCATGATCAGCACAGCACATGTCTTCTTTCTATTCTTTGGGCTGATTGCAGGTGTTGCCACCGCTCACCATATGCTCAGAGGCACATGTTACCAAATTCTTCCAAGCTACACAGCAAGTGGATTGGACTGTGAAAGACCAACCCAAATGGTGTTTGCATTTTGACCAATTTGTAGGGCAGTACAGTATCTCAGAGAGGAGGGCAGGTCTCCTGCTCCCCTGGTGCATTCACTATAGCTGCCCAATTTCCCTGCTTTTTAAAGTTTGGTAGAAATATCTGTCGGCTATAGGTACATTCTTAAACCGCAAGGTTTTTTGCCTATTAGTGAATATATTTATGTATGAACAGCCCTATCCTATACAGAGTGAGAGACATCTAAACCCATTGAAAATCAATAGGATTAAGTACACATAACTCTCTATAGGATCAGACTACAAAGCTTAGGTTTTAAAGTGAAAAATTCCAAAATGTTTGCATTATTGGTAAATAATTATCAACTATAATAGAATACTCCCTCTATTGGTAAATTTAATTTAGTAAAATCAACAAATCTTTCAGTCCTGAACATTTGAACCAGTGCCAAGAAGAAGACCCTTGTAGCTTCATATCCCACACTCCTAAGATTATGGCATATTTTGTGATGTCACATTGTTAGAACTGTTGTATCCTATCATAAGCAGCTATATTGGGAGAGGCAGTATGTTAACTTGGAACTAAATCTCATTGAGTTCAGTTAATCCTAAACAAATATGCTTAAGACTGAACTGACCACATTCAGGTATGATGCTAAACCATGGTTTAATGTTATGAGAATATGCCATGTCAGGCCTTGGGCTCGTGTACTCCCGCCTCCTCTACATGTGAAGGGAGAAGATTTAAAGCTTCCAACTATGGTTAGGAACAAACTGGCTTTTCTGTCTGAAAGTTTGTACCAATAAAGTTTAGTGAACAAACCAGGATAGAATTGTAGAATCATAGAGTTGGAAGGGGCCTATAAGGCCATTAAGTCCAATTCCCTGCTCAATGCTGTAATCCAGTTTAAAGCATACCTGACAGGTGGTTGTCCAGCTACCTCTTGAATGCCTCCAGTGTTGGAGAGCCCACCACCTCCCCAGATAATTGGTTCCACTATCGTATCGCTCTAACTTCCTGTAAGTTGAGCCCATTATTCCGTGTCCAGTAATCTGGGATGACTGAGAAGAGATCCTGGCCCTTCTCTGTGTGACAACCTTTCAAGTCCTTGAACCATGCTATTTTGTCTGTCCTCAGTCTTCTCTTCTCAAGGTTAAACATGCCCAGTTCTTTCAGTCTCTCCTCATAGAGCTTTGCTTCCAGTCCACTGATCATCCTCGTTGCCCTCCTTTGAACCTGTTCCAGTTTGTTTGTATTCTTCTTAAAGTGTGATGTCCAGAACTGGATGCAGTACTCAAGATGAGGCCTAACCAGTGCTGAATAGAGGGGAACTAGCACTTCAGACGATGTGGAGACTATACTTCTGTTAATGCTGCTGAAAATAGCATTTACCTTATTTGTAGCCAAATCACACTGTTGGCTCATATTCAGCTTGTGATCAACAATCCCAAGATCCTTCTCCCATGTAGTGTTGCTGAGCCGAGTATTCCCCATCTTATAACTGCGTACTTGGTTTCTTTTTCCTAGGTGTAGAACCTTGCCTTTATCCCTGTTAAATTTCATTCTGTTGTTTTCAGCCCAATGCTCCAGCCTATCAAGATCACTTTGAATTTTGTTTCTGTTCTCCAGGGTATTAGCTGTCCCTCCCAGTTTTGTACCATCTGCAGATTTGATAAGCATTCCCTTTACCTCCTCACCCGTCATTAATAAAGTGTTGAAGAGCACTGCGCCCAGGACAGAGCCCTATGGTACCCTGCCTGTTACCTCCCTTGACTTTGAGAATGAACCATTGATAGGCACTCTTTGAGTACGATTCTGCAGCCAACTGTGATCCACCTGATAGTTGTTCCATCCAGCCCACATTTAGCTAGTTTGCTAATCAGAATATCATGGGGCACTTTGTCAAAAGCTTTGCTGAAGTTGAGATATATTATGTCCATAGCATTCCCACAGTCTTCCCACAGTTACCTGAACAAAAAATGAGATTAGTCTGGCTTCTAATAATCATTGCATTATTTTCAAGGTGCTTATAGACTGACCGCTTTATAATCCGCTGACCACTTTATGATCTGCTCCAGAATTTCCTCAGGCTGACTAGTCTGTGGTCCCTAAGTTTCTCCTTTTTGCCTTTTTTGAAGATAGGGACAACGTTTGCCCTCCTTCAGTCATCCACCACTTCACCCATCCTCCATGATTTCGCCAAGTTAATAGACAGTGGTTCAGAGAGTTCTTCAGCCAGTTCCTTCAATACTCTAAAATGCAGTTCATCGGGCCCTGGAAATTTGAACTCATTCAAAGTGTTTAGGTATTCCTTGACCATTTGTCTATCAATCTCAAGCTGCAATCCTGCCTCTCCAACTTCACATTTGCCAGGAGGATCAAAGACCCTCTTTGGGGAGAAGACTGAGCCAAAGTAGGAATTGAGCACTTCTGCATTTTCTTTGTCATCAGTTATCATTTTGCCATCCTCACTGAGTAGCTGTACCATTTCTTTTCTCTTATTTTTACTATGGATATTCCTGAAGAAAGCTTTTTGTTGTTGTTGATCTTGGTATCCCTCACTACCCTCAGCTAATTCTCAGTGTTAGCCTTCTTGATGCCATCCTTGCAATTCTGTGCTGTCTGTACTCTTCCTTTGTGCCCTGGCCTTCCTTCTACTTCCTGTATGTGCCCTTTTTTGTTTTCAGGTCATCTCTAAGCTTTTTGTGAAGCCACATTGGCTGCTTCTGCTGTCTTCCACCTTTTTCCTTGTTGGAATTGTTGGCTATTCTGCCTTTAGAATTTCCTTTTTTAGAAACTCCCACCCATATTGGACTCCTTTTCTCATTAGGGTTGCTTGCCATGGAATCTTATCATTGTTCTAGGTTTATTAAAACTGGCTTGCCTGAAGTCCATGGTGACTCTCAGCTTTTGCTTCCTTAAAAATCAAGAACTCAAGTATAACATGCTCACTTTCTCCCAGGGCCCCCATAACTGCCACTAGGTCATCTCTATTGGTTAGAATCAAGTCAAAGATAGCTGATCCTCTAGTTCCTTCCTCTACATCTCCAACACAAGTCAGGAATTTCTTGCAGGGGCCGTGTTTGGCAGAATTTGTCTCCCAACAAATTGAAATCCCCCATTACTACTACATCATGCCTCCTCGACACACTGTCAATTTGCTTCTTAAAGGTTTCATCCTTCTATTATCCTTGATTGGGTGGTTGGTAGTAGACTCCCGCTACCATGTTCCTTTTATGAAACCGTGGTTTGATCCTACTTTAACCATAATTTGACAAACTAGTTCCCTATATTCAGATGAAATATTGCAATTGGAAGCTTTAACTTTCTCTCCCTCATGTTCGAAGGAGGTGGCAAGATGAAGGGGAAACACATGAGCCCAAGGGTAGCTGTGGTGACTTTCCATCACAGCATACCATAGCTTGTTATGACATCCAAGTGTAGTCACTGAGCCCAGAATGCATATCAGTGCTGAATACTAATTGAAAAGCATGTTATTGAATTTTTGTACAATATGGAGACCTATTCATATAAATCAATTAAAAACTACTTCAAGCATCAGTTTTTAAAAATGTTTGGGAAACATTTTAAAAAAATCTTGAGTCACAATCAGTGTTCTACACATTCTAAATATAGTCATAGGAACATCTGCTTTGAGTGCAGAAAGTCCCAAATTCAATCCCTGGCATCTCCAGGAAGGGCTGGAAGATGTTTGTCTGAAACCCTGGAGAGTCACTGCATGTCACTATAGACAATACTGAGCTTGATGGACCAATGGTCTGACTCAGTATAAAGCAGCTTCCTAGGACCTCTCAGGATCCCTATGAGCCCAGTAATTTTACAGTTGGGAGACTGGCATCTGCAAAGGGGACTGCTAAAAGAGTGAAACCACTTTCCTTTGTTAAGTATGCCTGGCCAGGTCTGTTAAGCATCTTCTTAGTCATGTAAGTTTGGACCAAAGAGGTGCCACAGAAACTAAATAGCTAAAGGTGACCTGAAGAAGGCATGCTGTCCTTCCTCCCTGGTTGGAGGTGATGTCACCAAGGTGTCATTGTGTGAAAGAGAATAAAAAGACTGGCTGTCTTGAAACTGGACCTGAAACAGACCCAAAGACCTAATGTGCTGTGTGAGGAACCCAAGCACTGTATAAACCTAATGGGAGAGCTGAATCTGTTGGCGTGCTAATGCTGTGAGCCTTGCTCAGCCTGTATATGTGTAAATAAACCTTATATATTACAGAAACACTACCATTCTCCAGTAACTTTCATTCTGAGGAACCAATCCCAAGGAAAGAGGAGATTATCATATATGGTGGCAATCCCAGTAGGCATCTGTCTATCTATGAAAACCATAATATGTTTAATATATAAAAAAAGTTTATAATATTCTAGTGTTTTTTCCTCTTAAATCTCACGGATGGGACTGTAAGACAAGGGCATAAAGAATTAACTACTTATATGGCAGGAGTGGAAAACCTATGGCCCTCCAGATGATGATATTGCTATTATCATTTATAATACAACATTTATTACCTGCCCTTCACCTAAAGATCCCATGGCAGGAAGACAACATTAAAAACAATTTAAGACAACCTAAAACAACCTTTGGTCCTCCAGATGTTGCTGAACTACAACTCCTATTAGCCCCAGCAAACATGGCCAATGACCAAGGATGATGGGAGTTGTAGTTCAGCAACATCTGGAGGGCCAAAGTTGCACCACATCTACTATATGGTAAAACCACAAGGTTGTTGTATCCTAATGAACTGAGACCAAAAACCAAAAACAACCACCACCACCCGAAAGCCAAAAGTAGCAGCATGGAAAGAAAAATATGGGACTTTCATTCAATGGCAAAACTGACATACTTTCTCAGAATAAAAAAGGCAAGTGCAAAACAAAATTTTATTTTCGCATATTGGAAATCTTATTGAATATTGCATGGCCAATTTGTTACTTCCTTAATCAAAGGTGATTTTGCAATGTTTTGCAAGATATTCCTGACTCCCATGTTACAAGTCAATTTATAATGTATTTAGTTATAATACAGATCTTTTCTCTCTTGTTTTTTTATGCATGGATATTTGTTTTATAACTTTGACTATGGTATTGTAATGATAAAGAAATTATGAAAATCCTCTTTTGAGAATGCAAAAAGTGCCTTTCCTTCAAGCAACCACAGGGATCCAGCCACTGGGCCCTGTGATGTCCTTGTATTTTACTATCTGTAAATATGGTAAGTGCGGGTTTATTAAGTGATATATGGTAAGTGACTGAGTAAGAGGGGCAGTACATGGGCTAGAATGCTGGAGAATGTTGGATGATGATTGGCTGAGTGTTTGAATGGATGAAGGTATAAATGAGAGGATGACAGTTGAGTTGAGGGGGTTGTTGGTGATTGGTTGTGGAGTGTGGATTGGAGTTGGTTGTGGGTTGGATTATATTTGGCTGGTATTTAGGCAGACTATATAAGACTGGAAACATAAAGAGTGACACTAAATGAAACCATACGCTTGTTGAACATTCCTAAAGTAATCTTGTTATTTCCTGGTGTTATCAAATAAATACTTTTATTGGTTTACCAAAAGCCTGATCCTTGGCTGGGGATACACAGACCAGAAGGGAGGGCAAGGTAATTACCAAGGCTGGAGGGAAACAGTATCAAATAAATGGTGGCAGCGGTGAAGGGAGATATTGTAACATCCTCAAGTATCCAGAGCAACCCAGGATTGTATGCTTTATAGACAAAGATACAAGGGGGTTGTGGACGGCAAGGGTACCCAGACACAAAGTAACAATAAGCCATAGGGGGAGACTAAGGCAAAGTCTCTAGCAGTATTGTTTACAGGGAGTGGCTGGTGGTGCTGCCTAGCAGTGGGATCTTGTGAGATCTGTGCTAGAGCGTGTGAGAGAACAAATAAAAACCGAGATCCTGACAGGTGGTGGCCCTGGTGGGAGTATCACAGGTAGAGCCAGCGGTGGGATCGTCACAGGCCCCAAACTACATGTGTGTGTTTGCCACCTCCTAAGATATGCGAGTAAACTAGCACCTGACAATGCTATATCATCTACTCCGCGGGGGGGGGGAAACCTCACCGCAGACCCAATGTGGACCTCTTCAGACCAGTAACTGCACGCATGCACCTATTTCGTCTGTGAATTGTAGGCAGCTACACGGCTGCCTATAGTTGTAGGCATTTTTCGGAGACAAGAGCCGGAACGACGTGGACCGCACCGTAAAGCTGCAAACCTATACAGAATTAGGCTCTGTCCAGCCCTCTCAGCTCAATGTATTACGCGCGCCTAAATCTCCATAGGATCAGGCTGAACCAGACACTCTTGAATGACAGAAAACACTCTCCCGTAACCTTGCGCTTTCCGCGTATTACTTCGGCTTCCGCCTCCGCCTCCACCTCGCCCCATAGCAACAGTTCTACCCTGCCCACCTCCAGGAAGTGCAACGGATCGGGCTCCGGACGCTTCCGGTGCCGCTCTCTCCTTTCCAGACTGTGAGATTCTACTGCACAGGAGGAGTTGCGACGTGCTTCTCGCCTTCTGATACCGGTGAGTAACCCCTTGAGCCGGAGAACCCCTTTCGGACGCGGAAGGGAAGGTGAAACAGCATCTGTAGGGTCGGTACCCGTCAGACAGTTGCTTCCATAGAGCCCTCTGCCGCTCGATTGCTGGAAAGGTGGTGTCTCGGCAGGCTTGGGCCTTCTTGACTAGGTAGGAGTTGCTCTGTTCCCTGCATAACAGCTGTGCACGTGTCCACGGAAGTGAGCATACTGAAGTGGGGTATACCAGTCTGAGATCCTACAGAGCTGCTGCCCGTCGGTGTAGACCAGGTGGGCAGACTTAAGGCTTGCGGGATCTACTTTGCTCTTACTAGAATCCTGGGGTGCTTCTGAACACCTGCTGGGCCCAGGAATTTGTGGACCAGAACCAAGTTCACGAGTCCTTTCGCACAGAAATTCAAGTTCTCTCCCCCGCTTCCCCCCCTTTTAAAGCAGCCTTATTTTGCGGTGGGAAAAGGGAAAAATAGTAGTTGCTGCTGTTAGACCAGCTTTTCCCAACTAGTGGGCCACCAGATGTTGTTGGACCACAATTCCCATCTTTCCTGACCATCGGCAATGCTGGCTGAGGCTGATGGGAGTTGTGGTCCAACAACATTTGGTGGCCCACTAGTTGGGAAAGGCTGTCTTAGACATTTGGGAGTTCAAAACTCTTGTCAGTCTATTTGAAATCTGCCACAAATCTAGCAGTAGACACCCCTGGTGTAGACATAGGAAGCTGCCTTACATTGAATCAGACCATTTGTCTATCTAAAACTGAACTAGATGGACCAATGGCTGTCTCAGTGAATGAGGTAGGTAAAAAGTGGGTAAGTCAGTGGTGATTGGAAGGCACAGCCACCTTTGTCTCCAATCACTTTTATGCCCTTTTGCTCTGGGAGGTGAAAGGGTAATGATCTGGTCTCTGGCTCTGCCTAGAGGTGAGCAAGAGGAGGAGGCTTGCTTCTCTCTGTCTTCGTGAGACCAAGGGGAATGCCGGGGGGGGCAGTGAAAGGCTCCTTTCTCTTGCTCACCCTCTCTTTGGGTGGCATTGTGGGAAGGATTGAATCTTGTGGCACTGCCCAGAGAGAATGTGAGCTACTGCCTCTGCCAACTTGCTAGCCCTCTCTCTAGGCATCACTTCAGAGGGGATTGGGCCTGGAGTTTACAAGTTTGTGAGCAGGCAGAGCCAGTTGCCTGTGCAAGGAGCTGCTGCCTCATCCTCACACTTGCCCCCAGTGCTCTCTGTCAGGAGGCACAGCAGTTGGGATTGGGTCCAGGTGCTCAGTTTTCCCTGTTGTGCTGCTCAGGGAGAGCAAGTAAGTAGAAGTGACAGCACAATTTCCACAGGTACGCTCATTCTTGATGGACCCACTGGGCCTAATCCTTCCCAATACAACAGGGGGGGGATGCAAAGTATCAGAATCAGTGGCAGCTGCTTCTTGCAACAGTACCTCCTCCCACCCTCCCTGCTGTACTGCTGAGGCAGAGATGGGGAGGCAGTGTGTGTGTAAGCAGTCAAGTGGAAGCAGCAGCTGCTCCTGCAACAATCAGCTTCCTGCTTGCCTGCATTTTCCCTCTGGATGGTGCAGTGGAATGGATTGGGCAAGTAATGATTGCAAGGAATGGCGGCTGCTGCTGCTTCCAATCACTTGTTTACCCTCTCTCTCAAGTAGGCTCTGCTTGCTTGCTTGTGTGATGTTCTGCACTTGTATCTTGAAATGTTGTATGTGTTTGTATTATGTTATGTATGGTGAGTTAGAATATTAGAATGAATAAGGTAAGTGATGAGTGATGGGAGGGGGATATGAGTGAGATAGAATGTTGGTGTGGTCTGGTTTGTGATTGGCTGAGTATCAGGGTTGAATGTTTATAGGGGAGTGCTTGACAGCTGACAGATACAGAATTAACAGTTTGAAGAGATAGGACACAGACTTGAGAGGGAAAGGATTGGAGGGGTGGTTCGAAGTGGGTAGGGAGGTAGTGTCGTACTTATAGCAGTTAAGGAACTCAGTGAGTGTACTTTGAATGAACTGAAGAACTTCAGTTTGTAACCACATGCTTGAGATCTGAGTTAAAAGTATTCTACTTTAGTCATATCAACTGTTAAATAACATCTGTTTGGGGTTTGAAACACTCTTGATTCTTGGCCAGCTATTGCAAAGAGTTCAAAGGGGGGCAAGAGATAAACCAAGGTGGCTACAGTATCAATGGTGGCAGTACCCGGAAGAGTAACTGTAGCATGTTAAAGGGGTTCAACCCAGGGCTGTGATCTTCTAGGGACAGAGAGGTGGACGGGGGTGGGTTTGACTGTATACCTGGACCTTGGTTAGCAAGGGCTGGGGCGGGGGAATAAGGCAAAGTCCCTAAAGCAGCATTGTTATAGTGTGATTGAGAAAACGTGTCTCCCCATGCTAAAGGCAGAGTGCTAGCAGGTTGGGAGCATGACAGCTTGTGCTCTGTTTGTATGGTGCAGCAGAGAGGATTGGGCCCACTGGGGCTCCCCAGAATGAATGAATGAGCCTTTCTACTTGCTTGTTTTCCCTCTGCAGTAGGTGGGACTGGGCTTGCTGGGTCCAATTCCCAGTGCTGTACCATCCTGGGAGTGTAGGTGAACATATGAGAGGAGGTGGTGTGCTGATTGTTGCACTAATAGCTGCTGCGCACTTTTGCCTTCACTCTGAGGATTGGGGTGGTGCGGCCCAGTCCTTCCTGCACTACTCTGTGAGAGTCTGAGCAAACAGGAAGAGATGACAACCTGTGCATGCAACTTCTTTCAAAAACACACTGCAATATTAGTGGCCCAGTTCTCCCTAATATCCCACATAGAAGGGGAGCAGGTGTGAGATTTGCCACTATTCTCTTTGTGTTTTGGCAGTAGAATGCTGTTGAATAGGGCCACCTGTGGTTCCAGGAGGATGGGGGACCCCAGACATGTTGAAATGGTTCCACAATAACCTGGAACTGCCCATGTCTGTATCCAATAGTTAGTCTGCAGAACAGCCGCTAAAGTACTTGGAGGCTGGGATTCCGAAACTGCAAAGAGTTTGTGTTTCCGCCCAGAAAATGAATTTTAGCTTGGTGATTTGTAATACCCCTTGCATACTAGGATCATTTAATACCCATCACTTATTTTCAGGGAGTTATTATTCACTAATAGGCAAAAAACCTTACGGTTTAAGAATGTACTGATAGCCAACAAGATATTTCCATGAAACTTGAAAAAGCAGGGAAACTGGGCAGCTATAGTGAATGCACCAGGGGAGCAGGAGACATGACCTCTCTGAGATATTGAACTGCCCTACAAATTTGTCAAAATGCAAACACAATTTGGGTTGGTCTTTCACAGTCCAATCCACTTGCTGTGTAGCTTGGAAGAATTTGGTAACATGTGCCTCTGAGCATATGGTGAGTGGTGACAACACCTGCCATCTTCAAAGATGGAGAATTACATTTTTGTATGTTTGTTGGTGTTCATACTTTGCTTCTTTTCTGTGTTACTACTGTTTCTACAGAGAATCTAACCTAGAAAATTATCTTTCTCTCATTATTCATCCTAGAAACCTGTGTCAATTTTATTTTAATTTCAAAGCCTTTTTTTGGTCAATGTCGTATGATGGTGAAGACAGCCTTTTGTGTTTCAAATTGGAGGTTATGATCTGAACTTTATCAACTGTTTTGATATTGTTGCTTCCTCTCAGAGGTGGTTTACCATTGCCTTCCTCTGAGGCTGAGAGACAGTGAGTGGCCCAAGGTCACCCAGTGACCTTCATGGCTGTGTGGGGATTCGAACCCTGGTCTCCCAGGTCATAGTCCTAGGATAAGTAAAACTGGCCATGTGGGGAAGGATGGAGGGGAGGGGGAGGAGGAGGAAGGGGATGGGGAGGGGAAGGGAAGGGAGGGGAGAAGGTGAAGGAAGAGGGAGGGAATAGGAGGAGGGGAGGGCAGGTTTGATCATTTGCATGCTTTTTGAGTTCAGTGGGATTTATTCCTGTACAGTGATGTTTAGGATAGGTGAAACTGACCTGGGGGAGGGGCAGGGAGGAAGGGGGAGGGAAGGTGATGGGAAGGGTGGGCACTGGGCAGAGGGGAAGCCCCTTTCCATTTCAAAAGGAAAACACTGGAAACAGTGTCATTCTTTTTCAGGGTTTTCCCCACCTTTTTATTCTACAGCTGGCACATGTAGCCTCCCACCCAAATTTAAACTAAAGCTGTCTTTGTCCTTTATTTCACTTTGGACAGTTGTGGCTTCTCTCAAAGAATCCTGGGAAGTGTAGTTAGTGAAGGGTGCTTAGAGTTGCTAGGAGAGGCCCTGTTCCCCTCACAGTGCTTTGATCAGAGCAGCTGACTGTTAAACCACTCTGGCCCCTGGAGCTCTGTCAGGGGAATAGGAGTCTCCTCTCAGTACCCTTCACAAACTACACTTCTGATTCTTTGGGGGAAGCCATGACTGTCTAAAGTGAAATAAAGGTCTGATGTGGGTGTGGCCTCTATTAGCCAAGCCTAGCAGTGATGAGTCTGGCTTTTAGAACACTGACTGTTGGTTCTTACTGAGCATGCTCAGAGTTCAATGCTAAATTTCTTAAATTAATTAAAAATCAGCCAGGCATTTTTTTAACTTTGCAGAAGATGAAGGTCAGAGTATGGGGCAAGGTCAGTAATAGGATTAGAGGTACTCTGTGAACATGGCTGATTTTTAATTAATTTCAACAGATTATGAGAACTCGGACAGGAAAAAGTCCAAAAGGGGTGGGTTTTTCCTCTCTCTTTTTACACTTTGAACTCTCAATTCTCTCTGACTGTTTTGTGTTATCGCCAGGAAGATTTAGAGGGTTGTTAAGCAAGCATTTTTGAGTTCAGACTATAGTTTTGAAATGAGCTTATGGGAAGCATCAGAATGGCATGGGAGGTATTTTCGATTTAACATTGCGAAATGCAAAAAAAATCCATGCTGACTATAGTATTCAATAATTCCTGTGGCTGTATTATTATTATTATTATTGCTGTGCTCCATATTAGGTTGAGGCCCGAGCAAAATCAGCATCACCGGCACAGAATCACCCCCAGCTGGTCAGCTGGTCAGTGGAGGAGTCAGTTCTGCATTGTGCAGAATTTCCTTTAGGAAAGCCATTTGTTGAGCATCACCAGTGCAGGATTGCCTCCTCTGCTGGTCAGCTGTTCAGTGAAGGGGATGATTCGGCAGGGTGCTGCAGTGCCTCCGCTGAGGCATTGATCAGGGGTGCTGAAGGCATCGCAGCACCCTGCAGAATTGACCCGTCTCAGTCATAGGGAAGGAGAGGAGAGGCAAGGTCTCATCTCCCCACCCCTCTCCTTGCTACATGTTTAATTAGAATTTTAAAACTCTAATTATTGTTAGCATTTTGTTGTTTTAAATTCCATCTCATTCTTGAGGGTAGACCAACCCTGCTTGTTTTATTGTCTATGGTCTGTTAATGCGGTTTCTGGAAAAAACAGTTCTTAGTTGTTTTTGCTGTAGTTCTCTTGGCAGCTGTTTGCCAGCCTTTAGCAGCTACAGAGTTTCCTGAGATAAACAGGGAAGAATACAGAATTAGTGACCAGATGTGAAATTGACAGCACCCTATCTTCTGTTTCAGTGCTGGAAAATACAGATAGGTTGTGATAAGTAATTCTTGGGAACTGAATTCTAAACAAGATGAAAGAATGGATGTTTTCAGTGCAGCAACACTCATGGGAATCTGAGGTTGACTTTAGGAACTCTGAGACTAGGAATGAAGCTGAACATTTTAAAATGATGGTGATAGCAAATAAGATCGTCAAAATGGGAAAATCCCAAGCATCTAAACACCCTAAGCTGGTGTTCTCCAGGTGTGTTGGACTACAACTCCCAGTTGTGTTGTCTTATCAAATAGAAATGTTTATTAAGTCCTGAGTCTAGGGCACGGGTGGAGAACCTGTGGTCCTCCAGGTGTTGTTGGACTCAGCTCCCATCAGCCCCAGCCAACATGGCCACTGGTCAGGGATGATGAGAGCTGAAGTCCATTGATATTTGGGAAGGCCACAGGTTTCCCATCCCTATTGTAAGATAATAGTGATCTTTGAAGTTTCTCTCACTGATCTCATAATTCCCTGATACTCAAACATACCCACCTCATTAGTCACAGTTGAACTTGTAAATGATAAGAATCCAGCCTTGGGGACCTAACAGTATTTGTTCTAAAATCTTGTAGGAAGATTTGGATGAAGTCATGACCAGGTGGGCTCGAGCTAATGTCACACACAACAAGAAGGCTCTGGATGCAACTCCATGGGAATCTATGAAGAATGATGCCACTGAAACCACAACAACTAATAGAAAGCAAAGCTCTTCAAACTGGCTTTCCTTGAAGAGTACCCAGGGGAAAAAGAAAAATAAGAAGAAAAAAGACTATTTGAATGAAGATGTCAATGGTTTTATGGAATATTTAAAACAGAACTCTCAGGTGTTGCATGAAGGACAGGTAATCCACAGTCATGAAGCAAAGGATGACATAGCAAACGTCTTGAAAAAAGACCAGCGGCGAGAGGGGAGAAGAATGAAAAGACAGGAAATAAAGAAGAACACAATGGTACAATGATATTCTGTTGTTTTTCTTCCTTTTGGAGGCTATTACTTTTTTTCCTTCTCATAGTGCAAGCAAAACTACTCACAGAGACATGTGAGATCACAATAATTCATCTTAATCCAGATAACTGTAGACACACTAAAACACTACAAGCACACTGTTGCTAGTAGTGTGTGTCTTGGCTTCCGATACTGTTGTGCATACTTTAGCACAGGGATGGGGAATTTGTGATCCTCCAGATATTGTTCAACTCTCATCAGCCCCAGCCAGCATAGTCAGGGATGATGGAAGTTGTAGTTCAACATCACCTAGAGGGCCACAGGTTCCCCACCTGTGTCTTAAAACATGTCTAGATATGTTTTTTCATGATGGAGACTTGTGTCTACACAGTACAGCTTTATCTGCTTATAAAAACTTACTTCTGAAATTTGGTTTGCATTTCTGGAAAAGGATGTATGTTTATTATTCATATATTCTATAGTGTTTTAACTGGCTGTGTTTTGCTTTAAATATTCATATTCAAAATATAAATATAGAAATAGAAGTTAGTTGTATATTACCACAGACATTGAGACTGCTATACTTAAATGCTCATGAATGAAGAAAGTTTGTGTTTCCATTAGTATATGGCAGTCTTAAAACAGGTTTCTTTTTATTCTCTGTATTACAGCAGAGTGATAATTCAGTCATTCTCCAGATTGAAGGGATGGGAAATAAAATATTGATAAATGAAAATCAGGAGGGTTTTTTTGCGTACTAATTATGTTTTCTATAGCACTTTTCATCCGCAGCATGCATTACAACTGATTCAAATGCAGAGTCAATATATGCAGTTCAGCTCACAGCCAGAGAGCTGTAAAAGACGCTGCCTACAGAGCAAATAGCTCACAAGGATTCTCAGAAGCAAACTAAGTCATGTACTGCAGAGGGAGACAAAATTCTTATTTTATGTTTCTTTACAACCCCCTTGAGTTAGGTTAGGTTTGCAGAGAGCATTGGCACCAATAATCCACCAGTAGGTTAGTTATGTTCCTTCACTGGGGATGATTATGTTCTGGAACAATGTCTATTTTCCAGGATTCACAAGGTATTTAGGGGTGAAAATGGAGACAATAGCCAAGAAATCAGAAGAAGTCTAGGACTGAGGTGGGCTGAGAGAACTAGAAAAGTTCCTCAGATGCAAAGATGTATCACTGAACACTAAAGTCAGGATCATTCACACCATGGTATTCCTGATCTCTATGTATGGATGGGAAAGTTGGACAGTGAAAAAAACGGATAGGAGAAAAACCAACTCATTTGAAATGTGGTTTGGAGGAGATTCCTTGGACTGCGAAAAAGACCAATAATTGGGTGTTAGAACAAATTAAACCAGAAGTATCTCACTACAAGCTAAAATGATGAAACTGACGTTATCATGCTTTGGACACATAATGAGAAGACATGATTCACTAGAAATGACAATACTGCTGGGAAAAACAGAAGAGTAGAAAAAGAGGAAGGCCAAACGAGATGTATTGATTCCATAAAGGAAGCCACAGACCTGAACTTACAAGATCTGAACAGGGTGGTTCATGACAGATGCTACTGGAGGTCACTGATTCATAGGGTTGCCATAAGTCATAAGCAACTTGAAGGCACGTAACAACAACAATGGTGTAGAATTTGGTATTCTTGGCATCAGTGTATCCTTTTTTGTATTTTTTTTGCAACTTGAATAACCAATAACATAATTTTCTGGAAAGATGAATACATAAGCTAGATCCTACTCAAGGTTAACTAGATAATCAACTTGTGTGGAATGTGTTCATGTTTAAGTATGGTTCGAGGAATTGCCTTCTAATGGGGTTCCATGAGCATCATAGGTTATGCTTAGGGCTAGAAAAAAGGTAATGGCACTGAATATTTAGGATCCTAAGCAAGAAGGTTTGTGCCCGGGCTTTTTTCTCTGGATAGGGTTACTCTAATACAATTTTTAAATGAGGGACCAGATAAGAGGAATGGCTTTTCACTTCAGGAATCTTAATTTCAGATTAATCACTAAACTAGGCATTATGTTAAAGGTGTCTGCATTTAATGTGCAGATCTTTAAAAATACAAATTCCATTAGCTTCGATATATGTGTGTGTGTGTGTACTTGCACAGTTAAGGAGAGCAGAATTCGTATTCCTAAAGAAATATCTTATGTTAAGGTGATATTTGCATTGGCAGGAAACCCCTATTGGTCCCATTAACCTGCATGTTAAATGCAAGGATTGGCCCTAAAACACTGATGCTGTGTTACTCTTAACTATTGAGTACTGGCTTCTGCTTTATCAGTCCACATTGGTTTTTTGGGTAAGATTAATTTGAAATGTGGCTAGCAGAAAAAGAGATTGCTCTGAGTTCATATCTCTCTTTGCTCACTTAGTAATTCATCTTGTATTGTCAAAGGTGTGCTTCCACTGCAGAAAGCCAGGACATGGGGTTGCAGATTGCCCAGCTGTACTTGAAAGCCAAGATATGGGAACTGGAATTTGTTACCGTTGTGGATCTACAGAGCATGAAATCAGCAAATGCAAAGCAAAAATAGATCCAGCTCTTGGTATGTGCAATATCTACAACTCTGTAAATGGTGGGCATGTTAAAATTTACTGCCTCTCTGAATATTTTTCAACAGTTCTCAGAATATTAATTACTTTAACTATTCCACATTACGGTAATGCTGGCTCATTGCAGTGTTTTATGTAATTTTAGTACAGATTTTTCAATCATAACATTAAATGCTTACAGGTGAATTTCCATATGCGAAATGTTTTATTTGTGGTGAGATGGGACATCTCTCAAGGTCATGTCCTGATAATCCTAAAGGACTCTATGCTGAAGGTGAGTACAACTGTTTGTCCCCCCAAAAGGTGGCTAAATGATACACTTGAAAGCACTTCCTCTTTCTTATTTTGACAACTTCAGTGAAAAGAGAGAGCTTAATAAAGGATTACATCACTGTTGAGAAATTCTGTTCTGTTGCCAAATACTTTTTTTTGCCCTGTATCACTGTTTTTTTTGTACTAGTTACTTTAGAAACACTTCTGAAATTCCAAGAGGATTGTCACAGAGGCTTTTCAAAGTATTTACATGGATAATTTTTTTTAAAAAATAACATAATTTTAGAGATATATGAGAGTAATATTCAATTATTCTCTCTAAAGGTTGGCTATATTGATCCTGATCCAGAAAACCCATTACACACCTGTCTCTCTGTGTATGTACAGCATAGATTGTTATTGATTCCACCCACCCTCTACAAATAGTAGCAACTGCAACACTGCATGCGACATCATGAAATACGCTGAAAATAACTTGCTGAGTTCTGGAAAGTCAGGTCAATCAAGTGTTTATTACAGTTGATCAACCAATAAACAAAGTACGAAATATAGAATACAAAATCACAGCCAGTGGAACCAGTTAATAACGCTGCGAAACTAGGAACGTATTCTGGAAAGTCAATTAAAGGTCTAGCTTTGTGTATGCCTAGATTGAATAACTTATTGGGAGGCATTTGGGTCACCTTTGATAAAAGCTAGTTTGGGAACATTTTGGCAGGCTATTTTAATAAAGATAAATATCCTGGGAAAACAACATTTCAGTGGTAAATGTTTTTATATAGATGTTTTGGGACCAAAATGAGAATTAGAAGTGGGTCATTCAGGGGCTGAAGAAATGGTTAAATAGTAAAATTTAATTCAAGCAGTCTTTCCCAACCTGGATAGGGATGTGGAACTACAGCTCCCATCATCCCTGCTTGTTGACCATGCTTACTGTGGTTGATGAGAATTGTAACTCAAACTCCAGGAGGGCATTAGGTTGGAAAAGGTCTGTTGTTGTAATTTTCCTAGAGTAGAAGCGGGGTGGTTAATATAAATGCACTTTACATTTTTACCTGTAAAACAGTTTTATTCTTATTGTAGTGTAATGTTATCAGATGCATGAGGTGTTATCCTAATTTGTTATGAGTATATGATACACCAGGGGTCGCCATCCTTTTTGGACCAGAGGGCACATTTCATATTTTGAGACATTGCTGGGGACACCAGTCACAAAATGGCTGCCATGGGGGCATGGAAGAACACAAAATGGCTGCCATGGGGACATGGCATAATACAAATTTAGAGAGTAGTCATGGTGAAGCTTTTCCCATAATTATATTTCCATACTAGAAAAGGCTTGATGTTGAATTTTTGCTTGCCATACAGCTGTTAAGGGCACAGGAAACCTGCTTTTCACCAATGCCAACCCTAAACTGCCAACCTGTATCCACTTACCTGGAAGTAAGCCCTGTTAAATACAAAGACTTAGTTCTGCGTGGAGATGTATACCATTGTGGTGTAAGGTAGCTATACAGGAAATTCTTAATGACTCCCTGGTCTTTAGCTCCTGCAAAGCAGAAGACATGCCGAAGCCTCTTTCCAAAGTTTTCATATTGACTTTTAGGGGGAGGCAGATTCTTTAACATACTACTACACAATAAGTATGAGTGAATTCATAGAAAATAACTTCTAGGCACTACCTGATCTCAGGCAAACCCAGCATAGTAAAGATGCATCCTGGTTGCTAAGGAAAAAGGAAGGGGAGATTCCAAGGATTAGAAAAATAGGCAGAAGTGGGAAAAGTGCACTAAAAGGGAGGGGAAAACAGTAGCTCTTTAGGACCCCAGCGATTCCTATTCCAGGGTGTCCAATCAACTCATTTATCAGTCACAGCTCTCAGTGGCTAATAACACTGACAGGCAGGAGGATCCAGGTGGGCTTATTTCACATAAATTGCTTAGAAGGGTAACTGCACAGTTTGCTTCATAACTTTCTTTGTAGGACGGCTAGAGACTTACTTTTTTAAAAAATGAAAGATCAGATTCTGTGGGCTCCACTGAATGCCTACGTAGCAGGTTTCACTCGAAGGTTTAAAGAAGAAAAAAATGGGTCCAAATGGCAATGAAATGCAAAAAGTACAGCATGTGACAATTCTATGAAAAGCTTGATGATCAAAGTGACCATTCACAAGAGCAATAATTGGCAATATTGGGATAATGGTGTAATTGTACACTTGACATTTGGAATGTATTAACATAATTCATATATTGCAGTTAAATACTTTTTGTGCATGGGTGTATTTTGCTCTCTTATAGGAGGTTCTTGCAGGATTTGTGGATCTGTGGAGCACTTTAAAAAAGATTGTCCAGAGAATCAAAATTCAGGTGAGGGATCAAATAATTTTTCTTTATCAAAAAGTATAGTTGTATACGTGTGAACCATGCTGTAGGTGGTGAACTCTGGCTAGTAAATATGAATTATAAAACCAGTTGTACAGTCCTCATTTTTCACCTCATTGGCATGCTAATGTGCTACTCAGTAGCCACACCTTTAAACAGGCCATAAGATGCTAAGTCTACATATGATCCAGTGTATCTCCTGTTAAAGGTAGAGACTGCATTGGTTTCAATATGTGTGGCTTCTGTACTGCTGTTGTGACAGTAGTGAAGAACAGAACTGAATTATCAAGTTTCATAGTTATTATTATTCTTTATTTATATCCTGCCATCCTTCCAACACTGGAAATATATTGCCTTGGAATTTGCTACCCACATATGACATTCAGAAAGTCTTTTTCAAAACTGAACAAAACTTAGGCGTATCCTCCATTGGCTTCAGTGTACTTATTTTGGAGTCATAATCTGGGCTTTAAAATACTTACTGGGACTACATTACATTGCTGAATTACATATTATTGTTCTTCAGCATTTAGTTATGTATCTGAGATAAAACAGAGCCATTTCTTATCTTTTTTTCATGCATTTTTCTTTTGTTTTGTTTCATAGATCGAGTAGTAACTGTTGGTCGATGGCTCAGAGGAATGAGTGCAGATTACCAAGAAATTCTAGAGGGCCCTAAACAGCAAAAACCCAAACCAAAAGTAACTAAAGTTGTTAATTTCTGACAACTGCTATCTTCCATCATTCTTTACAATGACTCACAGTGTAAGACTTAAACTTGTAGTAATAAATGTGGACTGTGAACTATAGTTCTAGGAGAAGCCATAATCACACTATCACTCTCTGAGATGTTGTTCACTAAATAAAATCCTAACTCAAATGGAGGCTTCCTGGGTAGGAAAGGAAATGCTGTACAGGAGGACAAATTGCAGAAAGTGGTTGTATGACAGTATCTGTCTCAACAGTAAGGTTTACTGGTTTACCAACCAGCCTGTCACTCATTAACATGTTGCTTAGTGATGTAGTGATACCAATAAGCAAAGGGCAAGGGGAGATAATAGGCCAGTCTCCTTTTTATAAATGAAACTCAATGCTGTGACAAAAGATATCTCAAAATGAAATTGAATCTTCTTTTAGTGTTGCTAGGGTTATCCTTTGAAGTTCTCATCCTCACCATGGACATAGAAATGGGACAGCTAAACTGGATACTTGCATGTATAAATGAGTATCTAAAAGCCATGTTAAAACATTGCTGGAAGCAGAGTTGATCTTGCAGCATGAGTAACTTAATGCCAATGACATTATTCTATTTTTTCAGTTGAATCAACTACTTGGTAAAGTCATTCTCCCCCCCCCCGCCCAATAAACCAATATAATAAAATCTTATGTACCTAGTTCTTGTGTTTTCTGAATGATTGTATTCTTTGCAGTATTATAGTTTGCAATTTCTTTTTTGTTGACTACTTACTGTCTGCTGTGACATCAGGATAATCACATATTTAGTCATTAACTACCATTTTTTGCCTTAAAATTACTTCAGCAGTTCCAAGGTATGTTTCCTGGCAGATCTGATAATGGCACTGCCCATGTGGCTTTTGGAAGAACTTTTCCCAGCAATATTAGTTTTCATTTACTTTAGAGGAGCATCACAGCTTGAGGAAGGGCTATAGCTTAGTGTTAGAACTTTGCATGCAGCATGTCCCAGGTTGAGTCATCTGCTCCTCCAGGTAGGGCTGGAAAGATCCCTGTCTGAAACCCTGGAGACAGTGCAGACAATACCAAGCTCTGTGTACCAAGGATCTGACTCTGTGTAAGGCATGTATAGACCCTATGTAAAACAGTCTTAATTGCAAAATCATGAATTACATAAAAACAATTGTCACCTGAAATTAACAATAGAATAGGCAAATTCTTTATAACAGAAATGTACATTTACATCCAAAGTGATTTTTAAAAAAACAAAATCTGTATATTTTAAATGTTGTGTATGTATTGCATTGACAAGCTTTCTGAGGATTCTAAAAGAATGAAATTTTTGTGACAGAAAATGTATTTATTTACTAAATTTGTCATCCAACAGACACTACAATGATATGGCATATTGTGATAGCATATACAGATCCAGATCATAAAAGCAAGTAGGAACTGATTTGCCAGCTTGATAAGCACTAGTGTTAATGACAGTTTATACATAAGAGTTAAAGGTCTGCTGGTCACTTCAACCAGTATTGCTTGCTAAATACAGTTCATTGCGCTGCTATTTAACTCCAAGAACTGGATGCACACAGAAGCCGTATCCTCAATTGATTTTGATACACCAGCAAGATTTGCAGCAACGCAAGGCATAATACCAGGTGAACTTTGGATGCAGTAAGACACCTTTAAATATATAGAATGTTAACATGAGTAATTTGACATAACTAGCACTGCAATAACCTCATTCTACTTCATATTTAATATCTTGGGCTTCATGCTTTCATTGTATCCCTTCTTGCTAGTATGAATGTGCAAGAACATTTCAATTGCTTTCCATGTCAGCCTGCCAGATTGCTTAGGAAAAACTATGTTGGTGTTTTAGGCCACCCAGGAAGTGCAGGTAGCACTGGCATGACCATGAGTCTGCTGCATTCATGGGGGAAGATTGCTGAAATGTTCTTGCACCCAACGGTACAACCTGAAGGCACGTGAGGATACCACCTTGCCAAAGCTAAGCAGGTCTGTTACTTTTTTGTGATGCTCTGGCTGCTCAGGTTGGGATCCACTGACTCATAGGAACAATAGCATAACCAATACAGGAGAATGAGACAGAAGGAGCATGTGTGTGGCTTCACCTACTGTATCAGGATTTTCAATATTCTTCTATGGAGTAGATGCCACATATCAGTGGATTCTATGCAAACAAGTTGTTGCCCTTTTTTAAAGACGTTTCTTGCTGCCTAATGCAGGATCAGTTAGTTCTATTGGCTGTGTAAACTTCAGCTCCACTCTTTCAGCTTCTTGACTTTCCCCTCCACCTCTGTCCTCCCATTTCATTCCCCTTGGCAGGCTGGACCTGGTCCAGAGCCACCTTCCTTAACCGGGCACTGCATCAATTCTTCTCGGTTGTCCCAGAGTGCAGGACACAGAATAATGGGCTCAAGTTGCAGGAAGCCAGATTTCGACTGGACATCAGGAAAAGCTTCCTAACTGTTAGAGCCATACGATTATGGAACCAATTACCTAGAGGTAGTGGGCTCTCCGACACTGGAGGCATTCAAGAGGCAGCTGGACAGCCATCTGTTGGGAATGCTTTGATTTGGATTCCTGCATTGAGCAGGGGGTTGGACTCGATGGCCTTATAGGCCCCTTCCAACTCTACTATTCTATGATTCTATTATTCTTTCTAAATGGGTGCCCTCCCTTTTATGCTGGCCTCAGCTCTCCCCTGGGTATGAAGTTAAGCAATGGGGGGGTGCATTTGGCCCTATGGGTGGAGATTTCCCATCCCTCTTATAAAAGGTACAAAAGACCTCAAGTATATATGTGATAATCTCTAAGGTGGTATGAAGGAAATGCAAGTGCAATGCTGGTAGGGAAATAATTTGCTGTTTTGAGCAGTCATTTCTCATATATTTGGAAATGAAAGGTTTTTAACAGACTTGTGATTATTTGGATAAGTAACTATTAAATAACGGAAGAGCAAAACTGGACTCATGGTAAGATTGTTGAAGCTTTTAGATGTATACCTTGGTTCCAATTCAACAACATATGCAGGGCCTTTTGAAACAGCTGATTAGATGGTTGGTGGGGAACAGGCAGGGAACTGAATTTAGTCCTGCAGTCTGCACCTCTCTATCACCTTCCACAACAGCTGATCTGGATTGGATTATAGCATTCTTTAAAGAGCTGCACACATGCCTTGGGATGAAAAGCAGAATCATCCATACTCATTTACACACACTATTTGCGTGGATCAGATTATATATGCATATCACAGAGACAGAGGAAGGAAAGAGTAAAGCGTATAAAAATTTGTATTTAATTATAATGCTACTTACAAAAGAGGCATTTTCATCAGGGTAGATCAGGAATCCTGCACATGGGATTTCACATCTGCAGTAATTCTCAGAAGGTGGAACAGATCTCAAGGCAACTGACCTCACAGCTATTATGTAAGGTTCTCTAAATTTAATAAGAGTAATGTTATCAACAAAGCACAACAAAAATCTAAGCTGCCAAAATGCTGTTTTTCGGTGTGTGTGTTTTTTTAACTTTTGAAGCTGACATATTTAGAGCTACTGTATTGGTCACCAGCCATTATTACTCAATTTTGGGTTTTGGGGTTTTTTTTTGCAGGGGGAGGATTGTTAAATTAAAACCTCAAGTCATGATTGCACCAAATTAGAACTTGTCATTGTATTTCTTTGTTTATGAAGTGCACAATATAAAATGAAAAAGTGGGCATATGCAACTATTTGTGGTGAGTGGATGGGGTTGGGGAGAAGACTCTTTCCCTCTCCCCCTTTACCCTTGCAGAGTTTTTCTTCTCTCTGCAACTACGTGCCTTCCACAGCAGGGCCATTGGTGAACTGGTTCCCAGATGTGCCTAGCTGCTGCTGCTGTTGCCACAAAAGACATTTAAGCTTGCAGATTAGCGGCAAGAAATCTCTCTGTAAACTATCGCCATGGACTGATCCACCCAATAGTGGGATTTCTCTTTCAGGAGACACTCCCTGTCACATAGAAAGTGGGACCAAAGAGATAAAAAGCATTCATAAGAACTGTTAATCGTGGGAAAGGCTTTTTGTACACGCTGTGCTAGCAAGCCCTGACAAGGAGCTGATGGTCCACTCGACAACATTGTGATGTCAGGCAACTGACCCTGCCTACCTGTCAAGCTTTACCCATGGGGATGGGGAGATAAGAATCCAAATCCAATTCCCCACTCCTGGTGTAGTGGGTGCTGCACAAGTGTCCTTCCACTCATGCACCTTTGTCCATGTGTGACTTTCTAATGTAATAGGTTTTACTTTGCTGTTCCGTTACACCTAGAGATGCTGAGTAATCAACAATTCCCACATTTTTACATCAATAATTTCATTCAAATTCTCACAGAATGTAATTATTGGGAGTGTGGGTTCTGTTGCTTTATAATAAAAAGTTACAAATTTAAGTGGTTGTGTTTTCACTACTTACCCAGTCTGGTAGGGTTTTCTTTGAGACACTAGAATTAAAAAATCATTGGGCTTATTTCCATTATCTGGTAGGGATGTAATGTGGTATATCTTGTCATCTTCAGTCACAATCTGGATAACCTCACAAGTTCTGCAAGTATATGAGTCATACAGAAATAGGGTTTGGTACTTGAAGTAAAGCCAAGTCAAAGGACATGTTCTTTATCATCTAAATTGTGACTGGAGATGTGGTTTCTTTTCAGATTAAATAATTGTTTAGCTAGGCTGTAGTACTTTTTCCTGCTACTCATGACTTCATTTTTTCCCCATGTAAACAATTAGACCAAGAGAATGGCAAAATGGAGCAAAAGGTGAAGAGTGATTTCTTACTACAAATCCAGCTTAAACAAACCTGCTCCTATTAAAATGTGCCTAACTAGCTCTGCCTCAGTGACTCTCTTCTTCTGCCTTTGCTCTGCTTTTAAATGCCTTCCTGATAGCACTCTTAAAGGTAAAAATAAAATAATTAATACAATAAAATAAAAGAAGTCCAGTACCTTATATCAATTATCCTAGGTAACAGTCCATATTTTCCATTTCAGCCCGACTAATTACACAATTCTTCACCTGTTTATTTGGAAGTAAGTCCCACTGTGTTCAGTGGGGCTTATTCTCTAATGAAGGGTGTTTAGGACAGCAGCCCAAGTTATTCCTCAGCATTTTACACGGAGCAAAATTGGAATAAATTAATGATAATCATTTTTAAACCTTAAGATGTAGTATATATTTGGGCCATTTCAACACTTTCACAGCTGATGAGCCCAAAAAGAAAAAGAGCACAACTTTGCAGAACTATTTCCTTGCTTAATTAATGTAGCTTTAGATATTTGCTAATGCACCTTTTTCTTTTAAGACTTCGACTGATATTCAGTTGGGTAGCCCACTCACACAACAGCCATTCCACTGGCAAGAACCTCATTCATAGCACAGTGCAACAGCCAGATCCAATGGGTGTCTTGTGCTTGCAAAAGATGCTGTGCAACACCTAGTGCAACTCGTATTAGTATTGTACTGAGTGACAGTTAAGTTTGTGCACTACCACGTTTGCTACTGGTTGCACAACAGCAGCTTGCCAACTTCTTGTGCTAATGTTATGTTGGCTCTCATCCAGTGATACTTGTTGCCAAACTTTATAAGCCAAAATAAAACAGGGTTGTATCCAACGTAGCACTAAGTCATGGCTTAGCTCAGCATGGCAACAAAATGATCAGGAAAGAGCAAAGTGGTGTATAAGAGCTACAGCTGACAGATAGTAATTTCCCTTTTTATGCTTTTGGTTGGTCCATTCCCTTCACCAGAATATTTATTTCCCCAGTTCAGTGTATGTTTTACTCAATGCTCCCTCACTGCAGTACTGAATATTACGGAAATAAATTTGACAGCTCACTTTGGTCAGTCATTCAATGAAGGCAGCATCTACTTAAACCAGATCATGAGAGTGGATATAAACTTAAAAATAAAAAATTATGCTTACGAATAGTGTTTAGCCCAGTGCACAAGATGTGTGAAGTCAGATAAGAGAGAAAATGCTAGTGTTGAAGGTATCCGTACTTGCATTTCAACCTTGATTGACAAAGCATCTGTCTCTTCTAGAGTGAACGTTTTTATCTAAAAAATAATTGTATTTTTTAAAAGAATATATATATTGAACTATGAATTCAAATTAACAACTTTAGTGGGTCCTTTAGGTTTTAAAAAGAAATCCTCAAGGAAATGTGGATCACAATTTTAAAAAGTATCAGCCGTACAATATTACAAAAGACTCCACAGTTTCTACTAAAATCCAGTGGTGATCAATTCACTGCTCTACTATGCTTCCCCACAGCCAGGGTTGCGATCGGTCTGCCCACTAAGTTTCAGTGATAAACAGAGTGGATAGAGCTGGAGATACAACGAATAGGAGAGGACTCACGTAAGAGGAAGAGATAAATAGAACTTAGGAGAGATGACATTAGATTTGATCTATCAGTTTGCCCTAGGTGGAAGAGTATAATTGTGGTAGGAATATTGATAACAATGGGTCTAGATATAATAATATGGAACAGTAACTTCAGAATCACCTTTCCCCATATGAATCAGTCTGATACTTGAGATGCCTGCTCAGTATCCCCCAGACATCTGAAATGGGGGGGGGGGGTAGGCACGACAGTCAAGACCTTTCATCTTGGGTAGGCAACATATCTGCCAAAGGAAGCCTGCCTGGCCCCATCACTGTTCACAAGCAATTAAGATGTTCTTTTAGCAACAGTTTTTTTCAGGTGCTGCTTTTTAATAAGAATTATGACTGCTGGTTTCATTTATAAATGTTTTCAATGTTTGATATATTACTTTAATTTCTTGTTTGCTGCCTTTATTTTTGTATAGATGTAGGAAATGTTGAAAATAAATAAATAAAAGCTACAGGTTATTCATTTATTTGCAAACTGTCACTTGTGATCAGTTCATAAGTACTATAATATGTATCTATCCCATCAGAAGTCATTTACCCCAAAGCACAGATCATTTCAGGCTAGTTTTACTAGTACATTGTCCAGTAAATTGAGAATGGAAAGCATATTTGTATCATGTCCCAGTACAGTAAGATCTTTTAGACTATAGTGTCATTAATTCTATGTCAGATATTGTCCTCTACATTTTTGCAATTTAGAAGATGCAGTGTTAAGGTATTTTCTAAAACTATTAACATTATTTGTAAACTCCTGTTTGAAGACAAAGTATATATTTTAAGTAACTCCTCCTCCCCTTCTGTAACAGCCTTGTAAAGTTGTTAGTATGGATTATGTGGCTGTCCATGTGATGGTATTTTGTCTCCTGATTTTTCATTCTATTTCAGGTCAGTTAAGAAAGAAACACACATTCATACTAATTCTTTTAGAAGGGTAGGAAAACATATGTGTGACTCTTGTACAATTTAGTACTTGCATGGTCTAGAGTGCTGGTTATTATCTCCCATCCAGGCTTTGCTGTCAAAACAGTCAGTGCTGTAACATTGCTTTTGATTATGTATGCCTGAAACAAAAAGCAAAACAGTAACCAATGAGGGAAAATGTATGGGGTTAGATTAGGGGAAGGGCTGTAACTCAGTGGTAGAGCATCCGCTTTGCACGCACAAGGTTCCAGGTTCAGTTCCTGGCATCTCCTGGTAGGCTGGGAGATACCCAGTCTGGAACCCTAGAGAGCCCCTGCCAGTCAGTGTAAACAATATTGAGCTAGATAGACCAATGGTCTGACTCCATACCAAGTAGTTTGTTATGTTCCTATGTTCTTTAATTTCTGGAATTTAGTAACACATGTTTGCAAAACAGTGGTTTTTCTTTTCCTCTTTAGAAAAAGACACATGTCCGAATTGAACTCTTTCAATAGTGGGAGTTAGATTATACCTCTCAGATCAAGATAATTCTGTTTAAAAGCAGACTAATCTGTGTTTCACTGATGAATTAAACTGGGGTGAACAAACTACAGCCCTTGGGCTTAATTCATATAGGTGGCAAGAAAAGAAAAATGGGGGGAGGGAGGGAGGGGATGTGGTGGGAGAAAAGGGAGTGGCAGAAAGAGAAAAGTGGTGGCCCCTCCCAATGCCGGTGTATGGTATCTGACAGATTACTCCTGAGGGTCTGCAACATATGACCAATACATATATGATGATCCATGTGCAGAAACAGGTTTATGAACATGGATGTGTCATAGAAGAAACACAAAAGGGCAGAAGTGATGACCCAAAGTCCATATCAACTATCAGTGGTGCAGTCTTGGTTGCCTGCACAGTGCAAACATCACTTCCTGAGTGGACTATGTACTATGTATTTAGAGCACTATGATACTACTTAACAGTCATGGCTTCCCACAAAGTATCCTGGTGATTGTATTTTGTTACGGGTGCTGAGATGTACAATTCCGAGAATGGTTTAACAATCAATCCCTCTTCCCAGGCAATTCTGGAAATAGCTCTGTGAGGGGTACAGGGGTCTCCTAACAACTCTCAGTACCCTTAATAAACTATGGTTTCCAGGATTCTTTGGGAGAACCCATGACTGTTTAAAGTGGCATCACAGTGCTTTAAATATACAGTGCAGATGTGGCCTAACTGTTGCACGTAAGGCATGGTAAGAGCTGCCTAGAGAGGGGCTTGGATTCAAACATTAACTTGCCCAACAATACATAGAGGAAGAAAGTTAGCAAAAGATGGAAAATAGGCTAGGAAGCACAGCAGATGCTCCTGGGGCTGTGGTGTCTCTTGGCACCTCAGAAAAACTAAAGATAAAGGCATCATCACTAGCCTAAGACCTGGCAGTCTTGATTCTGTCCGATAAAATCTTTGTATACCTCAAATGTGCAAACTCTTAAAATATTTTTCCTATTATCAAATTGGTCAATTTATATCTTCTAGGAAGGATAAAATGATCTAGTTCAAGACATCACCTTCCTTGGCAGTGTCCACTAGATTCTATTGTTTCTTCCTTGCCACTTTAGGAGTAGGAATGACACCCGTCCTATAAAATATGCAACACAGACTGACTTGTTTAGCATCTCAATAGTACAATCCTATAAATATCTGCTCAGATGTAAATCCCATTGAGTTCAGGATTGCAGCCTTAATTTTCACAATTAGCAACACTAGCATATTGAGAAACTGATGGTTGTATTGGAGCAATATTTGAAGGACGCTATACACATAATTTATACCAAGTATTTCTCTTTTTTAGATGATGAAGCATTTAAAAAGCCAACATGCATGTAACTTACCTGTCTGTGCACAGCTAAGTAAAATTAATACAACAAAATTGTAGAAATGTTAGAAGTCATAGCTTTCTTTCTGTGGCTTGTTATAGGTAATATCCCAGGTATTTCCCTATAATTCTGATAATAACTAAATATCATGGGACAGTAGGCCAAAATAAAAATACAATATTTACACTAGATTTTTGACATTTGACTAAATGCCTGAATGCACATTATATACGCATACTTGCAAATGATATAGAAGTTACCTGATTGCCTCTGTCCAAGAAGTCAGGAGTGCAATTGTCTTCCTTCTTCAAAAGAACATATTTTCTGCAGTTCATGTGATGTGGAAAGAAGGCCAAAAGTAAGCCAAGGAAATCCCCAGACTTCTAAAAATTCCTCAAGATATATACAGTAAGTGACAAATTGACATAGCATTCAGCCTCTTTCAAATATGTTTCAACCTGCAAGTGCTCCATCACTAAGAAGTGCTTAATTCTCTTAACTTGCAACAGTCATGGCTAGGATTGCCAGGTCCTTGCATGGAGATTTCCAGGGACATCCAGGGTGTGGAGGGCAGAGGGGATGGGGCCAGGTTCACATCTACTAGTCCCATCCTTGACCTTGTGATGGTTGGCTCTTCTGCATATGCATAGGCTCCATAAATACAATCTGTTTCTGGCAAAAATATCTAGAGTTGTATTCAACTAAGTTATACACAGAATAAACCCACTGGAATTAATGAACCCAAGCTAGTAAAGTACATTAATATAAATGGAATATGGTTATTATTATTATTTACATTTATATCCCGCCTTTTTCATGATAGAAACCCAAGGTGGTTTACATATGGTTCCCAGGCAGTCTTCCATCCAGGCACTGACCAGACCTGACCCTGCTTAGCTTCAGCAGGGTGCTGGCTTCATGTGCCTTCAGACTATAGCCTGGGACCATCAACATGGTTGATGTTGGATACAATCCCTAGATATTAGTTGTTTACACAGGGTTTCATATTCTGTAAAGCACTGGGACAGGATGCAGACACTTCCCACTTCTTCACCAAAGTTGATAAAAAACATGTCATGGGACCTGAATGTCTGGGAAAGCTAGGAGCTGCTGCAAAATCCTTAAAGCACCCCCCCACCGCCATTACAATCCCATATGGAGGAGTAGGGTCCTTAATTTATTAGTTGAAGCTGGATTTATACCACACTACTGTATATTTCTATTGATATTTCATGAACCAAATATGATCAGTTCTACAACCGTAGCTAAGAAATAACGTCAGTTGTATTGTTAATGCCATTTTAAACATTTATGTTATCGTTGAGGCTTCTCTACCTGGCTAATCGAATTTTCTTCCGTGCAATAGCTCCATGGTATCTCCTTAAACCATCCTTCACAATGAGCAAAGCAAGAAAAAAAAACAATTAGTTAAAAAAATTGTGCAGTTTTTAGAATAAAAATTGCCAACTTTTAGAATAACCGACAGACTATATTTTCAATTTTTTTTAAAGAGCACAACACAGACTGATGATACAAGATAAAGCCAGCACTTTACACAAATGGTGTATATTAACTACAAAGCTGCCTGAAAAGCATAACTCTGGTTTGTCCTAGGGTCACAAAACAGTTAAGAGTTTAGCTGAGTATAGCTTGTTCAGCATTCTGTGCAGTGTGTGTGTATGGTTTCCTTGAGAGAAAGCAAATTTTTACCTTGCTTTGAATCACTGAGACTTTAGACTTGTTTTAAAATAAGGAATATACTTTATTAAAAGAAATGCATACTTGATAGAAAGGCTCTAGGTCCAGCTATCTAAGTTGGAAGTGCAATGGCCAGGCTTGATCATTGCCCCCATGCTAGAGGAGAGACACAAAAGGAAGATCGGCTCTCTCTCAGCTGGTCTAAGGAAGTAAGGAAGGAAGGAGAGGCTGGAAGTGAGGATACGTGCGGATATGGAGGCCAAGCCGGGCGGCGGCAGCCTGGGCCGAGCCATGTGCATCGTGATGGGTGCCTCGCAGGGCTTGGGCCGGAGCCTGGTGCACCTGCTGGCCCCGCGGCTGGCGGCTGGCGCCCGGCTCGGCCCTGCTGCTAGTGGCGCGCTCGGCCGGCGCCCTGGGCAAGCTGGAGGGCAAGTTGCGTGCTGCCTGCCCGGTGCTGCGCGTGCAGGGCCTGCCTGCTGACCTGGCCTCGGACAAGGGGCTGCAGCGCGTGCTCCAGGCTGGGTGGGCGCTCCGCGGCGGAGCTGGCTGGCTCAAGCGGCTCCTGCTCATCAACAACGCTGGAAACCTGGTGCAACGGCTCCATCTTCGGCATGCACAACTCCATCGGGATGCTCTACGTCTTGCTGCAGGAGGACGTGGGGGGGCGAAAAAGACCCTGCACTCCAGTTCAATACAGCTATTCCGGCGCTTGTCTCCTCTCAGGGGCTGCTCGCTTTTTGTCCACGGATGCTGCTGTGGCCCAAGATGCAGGAAGGCTGCGGCGAGGAAAGGCCTCCAGCGGCTTCTTGCTCTCCCTCCCCCCCCCTATCGGGCTCCACCTTTGGGACCCTCGCAAGGTGAACTGGCAGCTCCAGGGCCAGAACTTCCACCGGCTGAGAGGGCCACGCCACTCCCAGAACTATGGGGATAGGACTATGACAGAGAGAGTGTGGCTAGCCTTGCAAAGTAGCCCAATGTCTATAACACCTATTTTGCCAAAGTGAGGGGGGAGGTAGTTTGTGTTAACTTTGAATTGTATTACAAATTGTATTGTTTTTATTGTTTATTGATGTATTATTGATGTTTTATTGATATTTTATTGATGTTTTATTAGTGTATTTTTATATTTTTTGTAAGCTGCCTTGAGGGCCTTTTGGCCGGAAGGCGGGGTAGAAATATTAAAATCAATCAATCAATCAATCAGTTCCCTCAGAGTATCAGTTTACAATGGAAGGAAGACAGGAAGAGGAATACAGGTAAGGATAGGCAGCCTAACCATCTGGAGAACCCTCTCCCTATATCCCCTTAGGAATGCAAAGAGAATCAAATAGGAGTTGCTCTTGCCACACTTCCAACAAGGAGGCCTTTCACGTGAGAATGATGGAGTACTTCAGTCCTTGGTCATGGTGATTTAATAACCTTCCAGGTAAAATATGAATCTAAAGCACTTTAGAATCTGTGCCCCAAATGGGAGGAATATGAAAATAAAATAAAATATAAATTGTCTTACAATATTGTTTAAATCTTCACTTACTCTGCTAGTCTATCAATTTTATAACTACAAGATTAAATTAACAATCTGATAATCTTGTTTCTGCCTGTCTCTGTATACAATTGTTCTCTTCCTATTAAAAAGAAATAGCTAACCTTTGTAGTGTATCTGACTCTGGGGAAGGTAAGAAGCTCTCCGTGTTTATTTACAGCATTAAAAATTAGAAAGGCACTGTTAATATGACGTGCTTGGCCATTGGCCCATTCCTCACAGTTGAAGGCCTCAACACGAACTCCAACCTCAATACTGAAAAAGAAGAGCTTTCAGTGAATAACAGTGTGACAGATGAAGCACTGCATTACACTGTTATAGAGAGAAGTTATATGTTATTTGAAAAAAGAAGGAAATTGTTTAAACTGCAATCCCATACACTTTCATTTAGGAGTAAGCACTATTGAGCTAAAGAGAATTTATTTCTGAGCAGACATGCATAGGGTGTAACCCTATGTATAGTTATTTCGGAGTCAGACTCAATGAACCTAAATAGGACTGCACTGCAAGTCTATAGTATTGCCACTATGTGTATATGTATTATATAGTCACGACAGTGGCTGTATACTATACCCAGCATGGATTTTTCTCATTCCGCAATGTTAAATTGAAAATACCCCCCATGCCATCCTGCTGCTTCCCATAAGATCATTTCAAAACAAAACCTTACAAGACTTATAGTCCTGAACTCAGAAACGCTTGCTTAACAACTCCCTAAGTTCAAAGTATAAAACAAGAGAAAAAAAATCCAGACCCCTGTTGGACTTTTTTGTCAGTGGTCTCATAATCTGTTGAAATTAATTAAAAATCAGCCATGTTCACAGAGTACCTGTAATCCTATTACTGACCTTGCCCCATATTCTGACCTTCATATTTTGCAGTTTAAATGTTTAAAAAATGCATGGTTGATTTTTAATTAATTTAAGCAATTTAACATTGAAGTCTATTATAGTGTTGGGCATGGTCAGTAAGAACCAACTGTCAGTGTTTTAAAAGCCACACTCACAGCTGTTTGGCTTGGCTAATCAGGTGGCCACACCCAGGCCAGACTTGTATTTCACTTCAGAAGGTCATGGCTTTCCCCAAAGAATCCTGGGAAGTGTGATTTGTGACGGGTGCTGAGAGTTGTTAGGATACTCCTATCTCCTGACAGAGCTCCAGTGGCCAGAATGATTTAACAGTCAGCCCCTCTTCTGGGGATTGTCTCTCTGTGAGGGGAATAGGGCCTGTCCTAGCAACTCACAGCACCCTTCACAAACTACACTTCCCAGGATTGTTGGGGGGAAACCATGACTGTCTAGAGTTGCCAGGTCAGAAGGATCCCAAACCCTGAGATTTCAGGGGTGTGCCTAGTGATGTCATAGGGGGTGTGCCCTAGTGATGCCATTAAGCATGATACAATAGGCATCAACCACAGTTGCTTGGAGCATTCCACTCAAAAAGATTTCTCTGATTGGAAATTAAGATCCAGGTCCAGCTGAAGTGATGGGATCATTCCTTCTCACCTGCTTAGAGAGCCTAGGTAAGAAAACATTTAATCTAGCCTACTTGTTTCTGGCAAGAAGGGGTTAAGTGCCCTCAGGCCAGGCCAATCACCAGAAGGCCATTGTAGGAAGAAAGTCTAGTGCTGTGGAGATGTTAGATGGGAGCACTCAGGAGGAAAGATGGATGCCCCTGAAGACGGCAATTCTAAACACACTAAGGGACTAAGCTTCATAGAACTCAACAGGCTTAATTCTGAGTACATAGTGTTAGGATTGTGCTGTTGATAAGGCTTGACTAGGGATTCTCTGCAATGATATCCATATGAAAGCAGGGTTGGCAACCCCCTGCCTGGAATGCCCTGCTTGCCTTTTAACGTGGCTGCTCCAAACGTCTTTACAGACTTGACCCTTCACTGCAGAGAGAGGTTTGAGAAATGAGTAAGGGTTAAGAAGATTCTCTACTCTTTCCTGCCTACTTTGTGAGCTGCTATAAACTCACTTTGACAGTCAACCCAATTCCAGTGAGTAATAATTGACAGAGAAAAAGCACACATGGTTTGGTCTACCTTTACAGGAAGTAGACTGGGAACAGCAGCAATTGAAGCCACACTTCCTAGTATGTAAATTCTCTTTTACCACTACTGGGGAAAAAACAAACGATCATGCAAATAACATGCATCATCAGTGGATTTAAGGGGGTTGAGCCAACCACATGGAACCACTGTTGTTGCTTCTATGGATATAAGGGAGTAAGGTCAGAGGTAAACAAAGCAAATAGAAAAAGAAAAGACAGTGATAATTTCCTAAATGTAATACCATACCAACCACAAAATTCCTATGAGTAAGGCAGAAAACTCAGCATCCCACAACCAGTCAGGTTTCCTAATCAAAACTAAAAAAAATCCTGGCAGCCAGTCATCCAAGGTCACAGAAATCCCCATGCAGCACAACCTGACCTGGGGGCTGCAGTTAGTGCAGAATGCTGCAGCAAGATTGCTGACATTAATGAGACCCTATCAGCACTTAATACCTCTGCTCTGACATCTGCACTGGTTGCTGATTTGCTACCAGGACAAGTTCAAGGTTTGCTTTCCATGATAGGGGTTCCACATAGTACTTGTTCTGCTCTTGTAAGAAGGTGTGGCAGCACCTATACTTTGGAACTCCCTTCCTATTGGCATTAGGCAGGCATCTTCATTGTACTCATTTTGGCACCTGCTAAAAACATTTTTGTTTAGCCTACCCAGGCATGTAAAGGCTTCCTCCATGGCGCAGAGTGGTAAGCGGTGGTAACGCAGCCGAAGCTCTGCTCATGGCCGGAGTTCAATTCCAATGAAAGGAGGAAGTCAAATCTCCGGTAAAAGGGGTCGAGGTCCATTCAGGCTTCCATCCATCCGTGGTCAGTAAAATGAGTACCCGGCATATGCTGGGGGGGTAAAGAAAGGCCGGGGACGGAACTGGCAATCCCACCCCATATATATGGTCTGCCTAGTAAATGTCACAAGACATCACCCTAAGAGTCAGAAACGACTCGCACAAGTGCGGGGACACCTTTACCTTTACCCAGGCATGTAATAGCTGGTATAGCACAGTGGGGAGGAGAGCCTGGCTGGCAGTCCAGAGTCTGTGAGTTCAAATCCCTGCTCGTGTCTCCTGGGTGTCAAGGGCCAGCTAAAGATCACCCCCACATTGAGTGGCTCAGGGGTTACATGCCCTGCCACCTGTGCAGCCGTGGGCAATCTGCATAGTCCCAAGGAGCCCAGTTGCCCCCCCAGCTGGCAGTTGAGAACAAGGAAGGGGCTGGCTTGTGCAGCTGTGGCAAGTTGAGCAGGCCCTAGCGAGCTGGGGACGACTAGCCTCAGAATACTGCTTACCATGAAAACCCTATTCATGGGGTAGCCATAAGTCAGGATTGACTTGCAGGCAATCCATTTCCATTTCACCCAGGCATGTAGAAGCTATTATGTTTTCTATCTGTTTTTAACTCATTGTTGGTTTTATTATTTTGAATGTTTTTAAATACTGTCTTTAACTGTTTTTGCCAATCATTTTATTGTTTTAATTGCTTCTATAAACAACTCTGAGGGTTTTTTTTTTACAATAAAGCAGTATATAAATGTTGTAAATAAAATACATAAATAAATTTCAGAGTCACTGTGGCCCTTGGGCCTCCTTCCTCTTTTATACCGAGTCAGGCCATTTGGTACCATCTAGCTCAGTAATGATAACATGGACTAGCATTGGCTGTCCAGGATTCCAGGCCATAGTCTTTCGCAGAGATTGAATTTTGGACCTTTGCATGCAACACAGCCCTGTTTAAAAAGTATATTTTAAAATTGTTCTTTTCAATTCACTAATGAATGCACAACATACTAGGGCAGATCCACACCATGCATTTAAAGCACATTCAAGATACATTTGAAGCACATGAATCCCACCACAGAATCCTGGGAATGGTGGTTTGTTAAGGGTGGTGGGAACTATAACTGTGAGGGGGAAACTACACTTCCTAGCATTCTTTGGGGGAAGTTATGCACTTTAAATGTGAGTTGGATGTGCTTTAAATGTATTATGTAGATCTGCATGAACTTTGCCTGCATATAAATTTAATTAAATTTTAAAATGGAAATAAGCCCCAAAGTTTAGTGGGTGACCATGGGCTACGCACCATCTCCTAGCCAAATCTGCCTCTCAGGGTGAAAACAATAGAGGGGAACTATGACCACCCCAAGGAAGAAGGGCATACTAAAAATGTAGAGGAAATAATAAACTGTAAATAATAATTTACAACCATAGTGTGAAATAAGATACATATCCAGACATAGTATGAAGAATTTTTTATAGAAGCATGACTGTCAAATATGTTTATATTTACACAACCTGTAAAGATATTTATAGTGCAATCCTATGCATGTTTACTCAGAAGCAATTCCCAATGTATTCAATGGGGCTTACCCAGACAGGGAAGCATGCACAGAACTGCAATTCTGTGATAAGGAACTTCACTCACCCAATCCAATCATTAAGCTGTTTTGCTACTGTTTTATACCTGTTTTATGGTTGTTGAATTTTAAATGGCTTTATTTCTTGTTGTGAGCTGCCTTGGTTTCCAACCTTACCCCATAGGGCTGTTGGAAATATTCCATATACACACACACTGGAAATGTAAAAATACATACACCCCATATAATAGGGGTATATAATTGTCAAAACCAGTTGGCCATTGCAGAACAATTTTTTTAAAAATTAGTTAGTTTCCTGCCAAATAAAAACAGTGATACCTAAGTAAGCCCTGCATAATTGCTTTAAAAAAAGGATTGGAGGGGGAAAGAAGGATTTACAATCCTTTTCTATGTTCCCTCAAAAGTCCCATTGATTTTCAGCACAATCCTAACCATGACTACTCAAAAGTAAGTCCTACTGAATTCAATGGGGTTAGCTCCCAAGTGTGTGGAATTAGCATTGCAGCTTTACTCCCAGAAATGCTTCATATTGGGAACGTTTTCAAAACAGGTTATGAATAAGACAAAAAAACTGCCCTCTTCAACAGTCCAGTAAAATTTAAACTTGTCTGACTCCTTAATTAGAAAAGTATAACACTGCAGCATGTACACTTTTTAAAACTTCTGTTCAAAAATAATTTGAAAGATAAAATGTATAATATGCCATTTTTGCAAGTAAGTACACTTACTGCTTGTACACTTTTATGCCTACTAAGATCCTGCTGTGATCTTCTATTATAGTGCAATCCTATGCATGTTTACTCAGAAGCAAGTTCCAATCCTGTACAGAGAAAATATTCTTTATACTGCTGAAAGCTATGTATTTACTGAATTCTTGACATAAGACAAGCAGGAAAAAGAAACTGTTCTCAGAACTTGAAATGGGGTTTAGGTATTGGCTGGGGTTTGAGTGTCAACATATCTTGTCAATCACAACCCTGACTTCACTTATTGGCTAAAAACCTGAAAGGGCAGAGATTAGAGTAGCCAATACTAACAGAAGTTGTGGGGGGGGCTGACATTTTGGTTTATATCTTTTGAACCAGACCACTTAGAAACTTACTTTTTTTTAGAATGAAAGCTAAAAGTCCAGAGATTAAGGTGACTCAGATGGAGACCCGGAGCGGACCCCCAAAAACCAGAGTCTCCGCGTGAAAACTAGAGACCTGGCAACCCTAGTCTAACATGAAATAAAAGTCTGGTGTGGATGTGGCCAGGAACAGCTTTGGTTTAAATTTGGGTGGGAAACTACATGTGCTTGCTGTAGAATAAAAAGGTGAGAGAAACCCTAAAATAAAATGATACTGTTCATAATGTTTTCCTATTGGAAAGGAAAGGGGATTCCCGCTACCCAGTGCCCGCCCATCCAATCTCCTCAACTCCCCTTCCCCTTCCCACTCCCCTCCCCTTTCCTCCCTCCCCCATCCTTCTCTTCTCTCCCCCCTAACCCTCCTCCCCTTTCACCTTTTGTACGCATGATTGCACGGGAGTAAATCCCATTGAACTTAAAAAGCATGCAAATGATCAGACCTGCCCTCCTCTCCTCCTCCCCCTCCCTCTCCTCCTCCTCCCCCATGGCCAGTTTCACCTATCCTAAGCATGATAGCATGGGAGTAAATCTTACTGAACTCAATAAGCATGCAAATGATCAAACCTGCCCTCCTCCCCTCTGCCTTTCCTCCTCCCCTACCCCTGCCCTTCTTCCTCCTCCCCTGCCCATTCCCCCTGTGGTCAGTTTCACCTATCCTAAGCATGATTGCAGGGGAGTAAATCCCATTGAACTCAATAAGCATGCAGATAATCAATCCATTCCCAGCAAACTTGCACAGGATCCCATTTATTACCTCCTAAATTAAAAAGCAGAGAAATTCACTAATAGCCAAAAACAACTTGCAGTTTAGGAACGTACCTATAGCCAACAGATATTTCTATCAAACTTTAAAAAGCAGGGAAATTGGGTGTCTATAGTGAATGCACCAGGGGAGCAAGAGACCTAACCTCCTCTCTGAGATATTGTACTGCCCTACAAATTTGTAAAAATGGAAACACAATTTGGGTTTGTCTTTCACAGTCCAGGATAGTCAGAATCAGGGCCAGTGCCAGAGGGTGGCCAGGTCCTTAGGGTGGGTGGGTAGCGCTCCCTTCCACAATCCATGGCAGTGTCAGCTCCTGACCCTGCCGCAGATTATAGAGAGGGAGCTCCCAGGCACCCCCCTACTACCGTGCAGGCCCGCAATGCCCACCTGCATGCGCCACCTACCTTTCCTTTGAAGTAAATGCTGGCCATGCTGCAGGCACATGCCTACCATCAACCAAGATGGTGTCTGAGGTTTCCCTATGGGGCTGATGCCCCTGCTGCCTTCTTAGTTGATGCGCGCACAGCATTTGCTTCAAGGGAAAGGTAGGTGGGGTGTGCAGGCAGGTACCAGGGCCCGTGGCAGGCTGGTGACCAAGGGCCCTGGCATGCCTGGTGCCGGCCCTGGTCAGAACAGTGAGTGCCATTATTCCACAGTTGTTTTTGGAGATTTCTTAGTGTAAATTTTGCAAAGTGTTGCTTTACTTCACATATTCACAGAAAGCAAAAGAAAATGATTTACTATAGGAAACTTCACTAAAATTGCAAAGTAAATCAAACATATTTAAAGTGACTATCTGAACTATATCAACAATCTTAATATTGTTGTTTCCTCCTTGTTAAAACAAGATCAGCACAGCACATGTCTTTTTTCTGCTCTTTGGGCTGATTGCAGGTGTTGCCACCATTCACCACATGCTCAGAGGCACGTTACCAAATTTTTCCAAGCTACATAGGAAGTGGATTGGACTGTGAAAGACCAACCCAAATAGTGTTTGCATTTTGACCAATTTGTACGGCAGTACAGTATCTCAAAGAGGAGGTCAGGTCTCCTGCTCCCCTGGTGCATTCACTATAGCTGCCCAATTTCCCTACTTTTTAAAGTTTGATAGAAATATTTATGGGCTATAGGTAAGCTCTTAAACCGCAAGTTTTTTTTGCTTGTTAGTGAATATAGCACTAAGTACTATATTAACTAATTATATCAGTACACAGCAATATATTTCATTTGGATGAGTTTTTTAAAGCTGTGATTAAGGCAATGAAATAAAATATGATATTGAAAGTAAAAAGACCTCAAATTACTGATTTTTCAATGAATTTTTTCCCAACCCAGATGAATAATTTATAATTAGATCAAGTGGAGTTGACTGCCTTGTGTAAATCCAGATAAACTTCAACCCACAATTGTACTTGGCATAAAGTTCTACATACGTACAAAAACAGCACAGAATTTGACATTGGTTGCAAATTTCAATTTCCTGTTGAACCTCTATAAAAAACACACCCAAATTCTAGTATTTATCCCAAGATAGTCTTGAATGTATGCAGACAAAGCCCAGTGAATCCTCAGAAGATATTGCAGTAGGTCTACAGTGATCTACATAGCTTTCTTCCTCTTTCTGTATTTAGCAAAACAGAATAAAATACGCAAAAATAAGCAAAATATCAACTGTGCCTAACAGCAGGTTAACTTTTTTTAAAAAAGTGCAGCATTCACATGGCTCTGCCCAAAACTTTGAAGTATGTAGCCAAATCCCTAAGCACCACCACCTCGACCATATCTCAAATGCTAAGGGTGGTTTATAGATTCTGAAATAAGCATACAACTTTGCAGCAGAACACAAGTACTGGTGAAAAGATGCAGAGGGGAGCAGAAAGAAGGCAATAGAACAACATATCATAATATCATGAAGACAGTGCTATATCCTGTTCTGTGATGGCTGTTTAGAGAGACTGATATTTCTTGATCTCTACAGTACATCAAATGTGAGTTAGGATCTCACACCAAGTGTATTGTGCCTATTACATTTCCTGCCTCGCACCATCCTATTCAGTGGTCAGATCTACTAATGTGCTAGGCTCTGTCACTACTAGGCTAGGACAGAAAATGGCACATAACAACTGGCCAATGGTAATATGCATAAATAATAAGGTACACATGTAGGTAACTACAGTCTCCAGCTGTTTTACAATAAATATAGAGATAATCTTTGTTTGAAGCTTTTAATGTATGTGTTCTAACCAAAAGAGAATCATTTCAATATATGTTTTAATTTTTATATTCTTACCGCAAACTGAAACATTTTGGACCACATAGTAGTGCACTGAGACAAGATTTTTACCTTTTGTTAAAAGTATTGTTAACTATAGCACTGAAGACCAGGCGGTCACCAACAGTTGAAGGGCCCCGGAATTTAAACATATCTACAGATTTCAACGTTGGATGCAGCTTACACAGGCGACTGAATTGAAAGAAAAAAGGACAGTGAAGTAAAACATATTATCATGATTTTTCTGTTCATATCAGTGCAACTGTGCAGTATTTCTACACAACAAACTAAGCCTACATAAAATAGAAATTCCAAGTTTAAAGCTAATTCGGTTTCAATAAAAGTTTTGAAATAAAAAGAGTATCTTCAGTCGGAGTTGAGAATTGTGGTTTCAATGTCCATATCTGTACAAAAAAAGTGAACTGTTTGGCTTAGCCCTTCCATGTATAAAAGTGCCATCTCTTCCCTAATTGTTTATTATTTAATTCATTTATGAATTGCTTCCCATGAGGCATCCTGAAGTGATTTGCAATAAAAGAACATACTAAATATTTACTTATAAAAACAGTTAAAATAATTGCATATATACAAACAATTAAAAAGCACAATTATAAATATAAAAACCATTTAAAACAACAACAGCACATACAAAAAATCAATTCAAATCCAAGACAGTCACTAGCAGGGATAAAGATTTCACAAGGCATGTTGAAAGAGGAATTTCTTTTACAGGCTCTGAAAAGAAAATAGAGAAATAGCCTGTCTGAGATACAATAAGAGTGGGAGGTACTGCATTGCGGTGGTTCCACTCCTACTTGGCAGGTCGCCTCCAGAAGGTGGTGCTTGGGGAACATTACTCGGCACCCTGGACTCTCCAGAATGGGGTTCCACAGGGGTCAGTTCTGTCCCCCATGCTGTTCAACATCTACATGAAACCGTTGGGTGCGGTCATCTGGAGCTTTGGAGTGCGTTGCCATCAGTATGCTGATGACATGCAGCTCTATTTCTCCTTTTCATATTCTTCAGGTGAGGCTGTCAATGTGCTGAACCGGTGCCTGGCTGCGACAATGGACTGGATGAGGGCTAATAAACTGAGGCTCAATCCAGACAAGACTGAGATGCTGCTAGTGGGTGGTTCTTCTGACCAGATGGTGGATGTCCAACCTGTTCTGGATGGGGTTGCACTCCCCCTGAAGGAGCAGGTTTGTAGCTTGGGGGTTCTCCTAGAACCATCTGTCACTTGAGGCTCAAGTAGCCTTGGTGGCACGGAGTGCCTTCTACCAACTTTGGTTGGTGGCCCAACTACGTCCCTATCTGGACAGGGATAACCTGGCTTCAGTTGTCCATGCTCTGGTAACCTCCAAGTTAGCTTACTGCAATAATACTCTTAGTTGCCTTTCAAAGCTGCCTTTGAAGACAGTTCGGAAACTGCAGCTTGTGCAAAATGCAGCAGCCAGATTGGTAACACGGACCAGACGGTTTGAACATATAAAACTGATTCTGGCCCGCTTGCATTGGCTGCCTGTATGTTTCCAAGCTCGATTCAAGGTGCTGGTTTTGACCTATAAAGCCTTACACGGCTTGGGACCACAATACCTGATGGAACGCCTCTCCCGATACAAACCCACCCGTACACTACGGTCAAGATCAAAGGCCTTCCTCCGGGTGCCTACTCCAAAGGAAGCTCGGAGGGTGGCAACAAGGGAGAGGGCCTTCTCAGTGGTGGCCCCCAAATTATGGAATGATGTAGCTGACGAGGTGTACCTGGCACCAACACTGTTATCTTTTCAGCGCCAGGTCAAGACTTTCCTCTTCTCCCAGACATTTTAGCATGAGTTTTAAATTGTTTTTATATTGTTTTAAATTTTAAAATTGTGTTTTAATGTTTTTGATTGCTGTAAACTGCCCAGAGAGCTTCGGCTATGGGGCGGTATACAAGTGCAATAAATAAATAAATAAATAAATAAGAGGGACTTCCAAAGGGTAGGTGTCACCACTCTAAAGGTCTGATTCCATGCGGAATGGACCTCCTAATCGAATGGTATCTGCAGGATGCCCTCTCATGCAGAATGCAGTGATTGGTTGGTATATAGGGGATTAGGTGATCTTTTAAGTATCCTGGTGCCAAGCAATATACCGCTTTGATCCTAGAACTTTGCACCTAGACTGGTAGCTAACTGGCAGCCAGTATGATTTTTTTCAGCAGTGATATGATGGTGATATTCCATCCCAGTGAGCAGTCAAGCTGCTGCATTTTGCACTAATCAAGATTACTTTCCTAATCAATTCAAAATTATTTGATGAGTGATTTTAATGGGGTGTTCTTTGTGGCTGCTCATATTTATAAAGACTTGCTAAAGGATGAGACAGAACATCATCTGACAATGCTGACTGTAAGCTGTTGTAACCTGGGGAAGGAGGGGAGAGACAGTTCTGAGGTGGGCTGGAGACCACCAAGGTTGCATGGCACGAATCAAAAAAGGAGGGAGGACTTTGTGTATTCAGTGCATATGGCAAGAATATGAACAAGAACTATCGTGTTTGAGAAAATATCAGTATTTTCTATATAGTTACCATCTGAAAAATCTTTCATCCATGAAAGTGGGTAAAATACAGGAATAATGCCTTTCTATCAAACTGATGTCTAAGGCAGCTTATATAAAAATGTTAGAAACTTACAGTTAAAAAAAAAAAGCAGCATTAGAGTGGTTAAAATACTGTAATGTATTAAAAAGATGAGAATATACAACAGCAACAAATCATATGGGAAGTTCTCATTTCAATGTTGCCACGAGGGAGATTTCTCTGACATTGGGATTCTCCAAATGATTTCTTCATATCATGCATTACTGGACCAGAATAGAATGCAACCATGGACAATCACCTGCCATGCTGTTCACTTCATGCCCTAATAAGGCCTTAGCCCTTTCGGCTCAACTGCTAGGATCCCTCCATAGCCCTTGGCTGAGCTCCTATGCTATCAAAGGAATCTTTTGCCCAATATTTGGAACAATGACACTTTATGCACTTAATAGCCTCTGCATTGCCACATAATTATGCAAGCAACTCTATGTCTATATCTTTAAAAAAGCCAAAAAAAGGCAGAAGCTACATTCCTATATACGTGACAAATGTATCAAGTCCTTGTTTAGATTTATTTTAAGAGTATAATTCTTCTACAAAACTTTGCTGAGACTAAGCATTGGTTTGCTGTGGTGATATTGTAGGGCTGAAATTTCTTCCTAACCTTTGTTTAGCTTAGAGATGACATTGTTTTAGACCATTATTTATCTTTAGTCTCAACTCAATTACCCTTTATGATGTACCAGAATTGTTAAGTGTGCACAATTATCTGTTTCTAATTAATTGAATTGTGCATCTTTATAATGCATTCAAATTACTTTGGTTTTTCATTAGGAACAATTTGCTCCTCCTATTTAAATTGCTAAATATCTCATTTGCGATACTCACAACAATAAAGACACAAGCAGATTAATGTCAAGAACGGAGGTGAAAATGAGTAGATTACGTTTGCAGTCTTTTTTCACTGTTAAGGCTGGCCTGCAAACCTGATACTGTTTTACTAGAAAGTTAAGACTTCCATATTTGTATAGGTTTCATACTATACCTAACAAACCAGGTATCATTGGAGTGCAGGTGTGAGGAAACTCTGGCTCTCCAGATACTGCTGAACTGCACCTCCCATCAGCCCTGACCATTGGCCCTGCTTGCTAGGGCTGATGGGAGTTGTAGTTCCACACCATCTGGAGAGCCAAAGGTTCCCCACATCTGTTCTAGTGGATTTTTGTTGAGTTCAGCATTGTTACTGCTTGGTTAGTATCACAATATTTAAAAGAGGACATAAACTTTAGAAAAATCTTTCTGAGCATATCTTCAGTTTGCTGTTGGAGTACTGCTTGTTTTTATAAACCTCATTCTCATTCCTTGTAAGTCTGTGGCCATAGCAACTCTAACTGGCACCTTCAAAGGTCAAATCTAATTGTGAGCTGTTTTACAAAAGCTTTGTAGCAAGGTCAGCTATTTGTCAAGCAAAATAGACAGCTCTCTGTCACCATTTAGCATTGCTTCCACTACATTTCGGTAATTTTAACCTCACTTATAATGCTCATCACTTTTAAGTACAAAAAAGAAATATTTTCGGTGTTTGATACGTTATTTTGTTACAACAAAGTCCGATCCCCATTTTTCTGAACCAGATATATTGCAGGGTTATTTGGGAACTGTTTATAGATATAGATATATAAATGAGCTTGTGTGCTTACATATAAATGCTGCTCACTTGGGTCATTGGTGTTATGACTGTGTAAAACCTGTGACAGATTTGCAATTTTAATAAAATGAGCTGTTTATCCAGCAACAAAGGAAAGCCAGTTATTATTGGTATAACTTCAGGTAACAAATCAGAGCTACATGAATAATGAATGGGAATGACACATCCAGCACCCTGGCAATGAATCAGGCCCACTGGTGTGTGAAGGGAATTCTAATAGAAATTCATGTCTCACACATGCAAAGAGAGAGAGAGCTACATGTACCAGCTACAGGGGGATGATGGAATTCTTTGCGTGATTAGATAAACATTAAACTAGAAGAAAGAAAGAAAGAAAGAAAGAAAGAAAGAAAGAAAGAAAGAAAGAAAGAAAGAAAGAAAGAAAGAAAGAAAGAAAGAAAGAAAGAAAGAAAGAAAGGCTTGCAATATCTCACTAGACTTGCCCAATAACTTGTAACACACAAGAATGCTGAACGAAAAAGAATGATAACCTTGCTGAAATAGCAGCCACTGTTTCCATCCAAGCCATAATTTGGCCACCAAATGTATTTCCTTGATGATTGGCATGAGGAGGCAAGACAAGTTCAATGTTCTGCACATGGGTGAAATCTGTGGAAATTGCATCTTCTTTACTGCAAACATGGTCTAAAATGTATGAATTAGACAGCCAATGATGTTAGCAAAGTTACCAACCAGTCCAATTACACTTTTACAGTCCAATTTTGTGGCTGCAGTTCTCAAACTTCTTATCCCAGAGCAGCCTCACAGAAATCAACAGGGTGACTAGTCTAGTATAGGTTTTGTGAGATGTATCCCATAAGAAAAATCCTAACATTCCATGGCTGTGCTTAGACTGAGCCCAGGGTACTTCTGCTGTAGAGCTAATTGGTGGATCCTGTTTTCCAATAATTCAGACTATATGGGTCAATTAGAATGACAGTGGCATTAATGTATGCTTAAAAAAATAAAATGAAGCTGGACTACAGGTCCATCTGAGACCCCTAACTCAACAGTGGAAGGAGGAATCTGTCTTCAGGAAAGAAGAGATCTCCATCAAAGAGGTAAGATGTTTTTTCTAAAAAAAAAATGCCAGTCATGCTAATCTGTCACATGACTCCACTTGACCTGAATTAAGTGTTTGCCTTGTGCCCTACTTACATCCATTTTACAATCCCCTGTGTTGTAGTTTGGATCCAGTCGAGTGCTTTGCACTTTGGACCTACTTATCAAGTTGTAGAATTTGTATTTAGATGACAAATTGCACTTTGCTCATGCACTTTGTAGATATTTAATGGAAAGCAATCTTAGCACAAACTAATTCAATACTTTTTTGCTGTTTATCACTGATAAGCGAGTGCTGGCTGTGGTAGTGTATTTTAAAGAGAAGAGCTGCTTTTCAGTGTCACAGTGTGCCTTTTGGGTTTTTTTTTATGAACAGGTGTCAATTCCATAGGTTGAAATGTCCTCTTATATCACCTGTACTGATTTCAGCTAGTCTAAGAAAACTGCAAAAACTATGCATCCTGTACAGGAGCATTTTTTAAATTTCAAATATATTTCAAAACTTTTTTCAGTGCAGATAGCTTAGATATATGGGAATAAAAAATGTGTGCAGCCATGTTGATCTATTAGAGAAAATCCAACACTAAATTAGCATAATATGGGATTGGCTTTGCTGGTGCATTTGCACCACGCCGACCTCCCTGCTGCCTCACCTCTCTTACTCCCAGAAAGCAATAGTGACCCACCTGCTGGGAAGCTAGTTTAGTGCTCTGTTCCACCCAGTGAGCTGCTTCTGACCAAAGGAAGGGGGAGGAGTGTGTGTGTGAACAAAAGCAGTTTGGGGAAAAACACAACCAAAAAAGAAGCAGAGAGAGTGATGAACTGAAGGCACCTTGAATGTGTAAGTATCTCTCTTTGGGGATCTGATGTGGGTTAGCAGATCTGTTGACTGCTTGCTTCTACTTTATGCTCCATTTGTAAATAAATAAATAATATAAAATGTGGTAAGTCTTCAGTGAATGATTGGTCCTCCACGGGAACCCAATCTGGATAGTGGTACCCCGGAACTCCTCACCACTCAGAAGTAGGAAGCACACACCAATCTCTCTATTTAAGCTGTGCCCTGCACAATTATCTCTTATCTTTCAGGTGACAACTTAAAAAATACTTGTTTGTTCAGGGCTTTGGTACATAGTTGTAGTATTGAACTCCACTCCAAGTATTTATGTCTGCTGTGTTGCATTTCATTGTTGATATTGGTGTTGGAAGTGCAACAGCAGAGATCATTCTGTGTGCAACCTAAGGGTTAATTCTGTGTACAGTTAGCCAGTTAACCAAGAAGGTAATTGGTGGTGGTGTTTCCTAACAACTAGTCAGAATGACATGATCTTTGCTGAGATAACTTGTCCTTTAATTGGCTATGTAATTCCGAGGGAGTTTTCCCCTGTATGTTTTAGTATGCTATGTACCAGGCCTGGCCTAAGAAACACAAAACTCTGTTTATTACTCCTCAAGTTATACCTTGTTTTTGTTAAGTCTCCCCCCACCCCCCCGTAAAGTATTATCAGATTCTTTTCTCTCTGGACTATATCTGTTTTATTCAAGTCATTCTGCTAACAATTAATTTGAATTATTGTTTTATGCTGACTTTATTTTTACTGTTATTGTTAGCCACTCTGGGTGTTGACGGGAGGACAATTATCCAAGAATAATAATGAATAATATATTACTGACCATCATTCATGCCACATTCTTCCATCAGGTTCTTACAGACGTGTTCATGATCCAGTCGGATTTTTCTTCTTTCAGCAGCCAGAGTATGCTTTAGGAAATCTTGTGCAGTGAGAAGCTTCACTGGTTTTAAGTCAACCTAAACACATTTAAGATTTTTTAAAATTGATTGCAAATTGATTGTCAAGCCAGAGTGAAATTCTACTTTGAATACATTAACAACACCAATATCTATCATTCTTTCTGTCACTTTTGTATTAAGCATTAATACTAGATAAAAAGAAATAATGGACTGGTAATGTCTTGACATACTTTTTCTCACATTTCACTTATGTACCAAATGTTGATCTCACACACACACAAATGGCAAACTAAAATCAACCTAGGTTAGCTTTCCTGAAAATTTGTCTCAGAAAACAAAACTAGAAATGCAGTGTATGGCATTCACTGAATGCAATGAAATAGTGATACTTCCCATTAGGTAAGCTACTGTCAAATTCTCACAGTAAAATCTTTTGATCCATGTTTGCCCACTACAATTCTCCTACCAGATGTTAAAAAGCTATAAAACACACAATATTGGTACAAATTACATTTAAATAAGCTTCTATGGACATAGTGACTCAGTCTACAGATCATTTCATAAATCATGTAAACTAAGCACTTAGATACTAAATTATTGTCATGGACTTTAAATGGATTAGAGCTCCAGAAGTGAAGCTAAGGGCCCAAACTAGATATTCCCATACAAATCCATTTTCTCTCCCACTGTTTTCCAGTGAACTCCCTCACCAATAGGGGGTTCCACTCTAAGGAAAAGAGCAGCTTTTGGGAGAATGAAAACATTGGAAAAGAGTTAAACTGCACCCCACCCCCAATCCTGATCCAGATCAGCCCTCACCCTTTCTCCCAAATGTAGACATTAAGAATGAATTGCACATGGAAAATGCTAAAAGCAATTAAAATATCAATTGTGAAAATTGAAGTCCATGTTATCTCACGAAACGCAGAACTTCACATAGCCTCAGGAAATGGATGTTCTTAAATCTGCATTTTTTTGAGATTATGCTGTTCTATGTTTAGCATTTTCCATTTGAGATTATGGCTCAGTTCACATATAAGCCATCGTTTATGGCTTATTGGAAAGAAGTAGCACGATAGTGCATGCTGCCCAATCACTTCTGCTTCACTCCTTCTCTGGCACAAACCAAGCAGCAAGCCATGAAACTTAGGCTTGTCACTATGTACAAACCAGGATCGTGGTTTGTTTACTCCTAACAAACCAAGATCAGCAAGCCAAGAACAAACCATGTTTTCATTTCTGTAGATTGTGGAGGAAAAACAAACCACAATCCCAGGATCAGATGTAAATGCCAAAGCAAAATTTCACGGCTTGCTGCTCCTGCTTACACTATGGGAGAAACAACTGTGCAACATGCTGCTTAATACTGATAAGCCAATGAACATGGCTAATTGTTATATGAGAAGGAAGCCAATGTGAATGTGTTGGCAAGGGGAACTTGCAAAAGTAGAACTGGGGTGGTTAACTCCTTCTGCATTTACAAATTCTCCTGCAAATGTCCCACAGCAATTTTATCCCAGATAAGTTTACTTCTGGGTGCAAAGCCCAGCTATGTGGGGGATGATCGAAGTTGGACTGGGAGGCATTTGCAGTGGGAAATCAGTGGGTGGTAAAGTGTTATGCACCACCTTTCCCACCTGCCAATTCTATTTTACAGGTAATTTTCTACCCCCTTATTTGATTTACAAGGAAAACATGGGCTGGACACATCTAGGTCCGTCTTAGTTTAATAGGGCTACAGTGTGTATTTGTTGTTTACAGCACCAAACATGTGAAAAATATACTTTTAATTTAAAACAAAAATTAAACAGTTTTATGATATTTTGAAACAGAGTTTCAAAATTTAACCAAGAAATAACACTAACATAACTAATGAACATTTTGTGTTTGACGGTCATAAAATTAATAAGATCTGTGGGGGTTTCTCCCCCAAAAGAATAGCTGGTAAAAGTAGCAAAATCAGATGTAGGTAGCATCATTCAGCCAATCAATCTGGAGGTCATAGGACTGGGGTTTAAAACTAAACTTTATAGTCCTTTAATTGCCAATACAGTGAATAACTAATATAAGCTTCCAGCAACTTCATAAAGCAAAAGAAACTGTGCCATTAGACCTTTTTACATGAAATATATTACCTTGCCATTACATACTGGTCTTGCCACATATGTAGAGAAAGCCACACAAATCAGTTTTTGAAAGTTAGTGAGGGAATCCTGTAACATAACTTTGACACCGACCTACATGCAAATAATAACATTGTTAAATTACAGGGAGTTACATAATTTAGAAACCACTTTATGTAGTAAGAATTGCTTCCTTCATCTTAATAAATAACTGACAACACCAAGCTTTCATAAATACTTTATTATCACCATTACTTCCCAATTGTCTAATCCTATGCATGTCTACTCAAAACTTCAGCCTGGGTACTCAGTAGGACTTACCGCCAGGTAAACATATTAAGGACTGCAACCTAAGCAACTGTGCTAATCCTATGGAATGTTAATTGGTGGTTAATTAATACAACAGGATCTGAAGGTGGGGTGCAAACACTTTGGTCATTTTCAGCTAATATTTATTTTATTTATATCCTGCCTTTCTTACAAGTAAGGAGGATATATAGTTCTCACGCTCTCACATTTCATTCTTACAACACCCAATGAGACAGGTGTGATGTTCCTATATTAATGTATATATGGTAAGTGTTGTTGTTTTAGAAGATACATGGTAAGTGGAGTGAAAGAGGAGGGGGAGTGAATGGGCAGTAGAATGCGAGATGATTGGCTGAGTGTTTCAAATGGCTGAATGTATAAAAGGAAGAGTGAGAGTGGAATCGGGGGGGGGGAGAAGAGAAAGAGTGGATTGCTTGGTGGGGTTTGAGAGAGTTGTTTGCCAGGAGAGAGTGAAGAAGGAGGGAGGTGGAGTTCGGATTAGTATTGAGTAAAACCATATGCTTATGTGCCTTAAGAAGAAATCTTGTTAATCTTGTTAGCTTTGTTATCTGTAATAAATACTTAATTTGGTTTACCAAAGGCCTGATCCTTGACTGGGGTTTCACAGACCAGAAGGGAGGGTAAGGTAATGACCAAGGCTGAAGGGGAACTGTAACAAATGGTGGCAGCGGTGAAGAGAATAACAATACCAGTATTCAGAGTCTCTGGGAATACTAGTATTGGGACGTTACTGGTGGTTGCCTAGCAGGGGAATCTGTTGAGATCTGTGCTAGAGCGGATAGGTAAACCATAAGAGAGTGCGGTCCGGACTGGTGGAGTCCCTGGTGGTGCCTAGAGACAGGCAGTAACCACGAGCAGGTAGGAACCTGACAGGGAGAGCCAGGGAAGGACGCATCACAACAGGTTAGGCGGACCTAAAGTCACCCAACAAGCTTTGATCTGAGTAGGGATTTGAATCATGATCTCTACTAGTCCAATATTCTAAACATTACACCATTCTGGCTCTCCTTATAGTGTTTATAGTCTTTATTATTTTTAATGTTTTTAGTTACTGTAAACCGCCCACAGAGCTTCGGCTATGGGGCAGTATATAAATACAATAAATAAATAAATAAATATAGACATGCAGGACTAAACCCCGTAAAGACTAAAACAGACTTGAGGGTACATTTTGAACTGATAAACCTGCAGATGTTTTGTATTTATGAACTTTTCCTTCAGTTTCTGTACTCAACTCTCTAACGAACTGTTGGGACAAAATGTTTTGAACAAAAAGAAGATAAACATTTTAAAAGTTTGCAAAATTGCAGATATTGGTTCATTTGAAACAGAAGATAGCGATAGTTCTAGATAAAGAGTACAAATGTTGGTGAGATAACCTTGACCACAAAAATGATCAGAGGACTGATTTTTGGGGAGTGGATCGATTGAAACAATGTCAAGGTGAATGGAGGCATATGTGACAGCCAGAGAGAAAGACAGTAGCTCCAAGCAGCTAAGGGATGTTGGGTTGTAGCAAGACATGCTTATGAGATGTAGGGAAAAGGATACAAGCTAGTGAGAGAAGAGACATGAGCCCCATTCAATACATTCTGTTGGCTATGGTCATATACAGAGGAATTAAAATGAATTCATATCTTGATTTGCTTCATTCTGCCTAAATAACATACGTGATCTCAGCTTAAAACAAACCTAGTCAAACAAATGCAGATTCTTACCTCCATACTGGTAGTGAATGCCCGGTTTACCTTAGCATTAATGCTGATAATTTGTCCAACTCTATTAACAGAAAAAGCATCATAATCTCATAATATAACACAATATTATAAGAAGTGCCAGGGCTGTACTAGGCCTGAGCTAACAATGACAACACTACACTGCTGGCTACTGCAGGGTCAGTCATGAATACCTGAGACAGAGGGAGAGGAATAAAGCATTCTGATTCCACAGGGTATGCGCTGAGCAATGGTAAGGAAGGATAGAATCATATGATAGTAAAGTTGGAAGGGGCCTATAAGGCCATCAAGTCTACTTGATGCTTGATACTTGGTCAGCCTTTGCCCACTGCCTACAGCCAAGCTTGGACTTTAAACAAAACTCTGGCCTAACTACAAATTGCAAGGGGTTTCTATAGCTGGAATAAGTGGATGCAGGTCAGTGTTGTTTTGCTATTTCCTCAGATGCTAATGTTAAGGATACCGGGCAGACTAGTTCATTCCACTGTCAATGGTGTCTGTGTGTGTCTGTGTGTGTGTGAGTGAGAGTGTAGCAGGTCTTAATTAGAGCCAAGCTGGACCTGACCTGGACCTGAGTCTGTTTTCATTGCTATGATTCACACCTGGGACATGTGAAGTATTAACAAAGAAAGGGGTTCTCAGCCTTGTATTTAAGCACTTGCCTGGTAACTAATGGTAACAAGGAATTCCATTAAGCAAGCGAGTGGTCCAGTAGAAGAGAGATGGACCATTCTGTCTGTCCTCTGTGCCTACTATAGAAACCAAGTGGGCTGTCCTCCTCTAGTTGCTAGGGGAAGGATATAACTCCTTGTCCTTCCCCTGCCAGCCTTCATCATGCTAGTAGAAATGTTTGCATGTCAGAAATTTTCATGGGCTTATTTTGCAAGGCTGGTGTATTCCCTAGGCAAGTTTCACACATTGTCCTTATGTTGTTGCTGCTGCTTGGAGCCCAAACCACTTGGCTGCTTTTCTGCCCATTACTTACTTAAGAACATAAGTACCTTCCACCAGGTCAGAGTACTTGTCTAGCCCAGCATTGTCTATTCTGACGGGCAATGGCTCTACAGGGTCTTAGGCAGACCTTGCTACCTAATCCTTTTTAAATGGTGATGCCAGGGATTAAACCTGGGGTCTTTGGCATGCCAAACATGCATGCTATCACCAACCTAAGTTCCTTCCCCCTAAGTTCTGTGAAGCAGTGGCTATGTGGTTCAGGCTTATTCTTCTAACCGCACCAGGAAAACCCTTTCTTTTTCAGGATATTTCCCTGAAATGTTTAGGATCTACTCTCGTTCTCTAGAACCTTGAGCCCCTGCAGTTTGGAGTATGTACATTATCGGAACACTATATAACCACTCTGAAGAGTCATTGTAAGGCCAGTGACATTCTGTCTATGGTTAATAATTCTGTTTATACATCGGAAGTTCCACTGTCACTATTGAAGAGCATCCTGAAAGTCACTTGCTCTGAACATAGACCCTGGGAATTGGAATTCAAGGAACACTGCTGTGTCACAGACCATTGCATTCTCATTTGTAACTGATGAGGGCCTTTTGAAGTGCAGCAGACTGAATGCTCTCAGAAAGGGTACATGAAGAAAATGCAAAAAGAGGGAAAAGAATTTAAACTACAAACATATGTAAAATAGACAGTGCTCATGAATTCACCCAATGTAAGAACAGTGGTTTGTTGTTTAATGTGTAAAAAACTGTTTTTCCCCCATAGGCAGCTTAAATGGTGGAAATTTTATTCTCTAAAAGAACACCAAAATAGGTATCACATATAAATAACATATTTACAGATATTCAAAAATTCTAACCATCTCAAAGACAAGTAAGGAACATAAAAACATGGCACAGTAACAATTTGTTTTTGAGGGGAGGATACTTAAAATAGCCTGGAGAGTCTAAGCATATGCAATCTAAGCATATGCATGTTTACCCAGAAGAAAGCCCTGTTGCAGTCAGTAAGGCTTGATCTCTACCAAGTATGCATAAGATTGAAATAGCCACATGAAAAGTGAAGAATCCACATAATACTACAATTGGAACATCACTGCAGATATATAATTTCTTCATATCAGAAATAATTGCAACAAGATGACCTTGCTGTGCATAGATATGACACTTACATATGTATTTGTGCTCACAGACTTGTCCCATTTAGTAAATATTTCATAAACCCTCGATGCCTTGCTACTCAAGAAAACACACAGACTGACAGTCTAAAATCCTGCAGAAGTTAATCACTGTATTTTTAGTCATGGCATCCTTTCATAACATAGCAGAAAGAAATGTTATCTCAGTTTTCAAATTTAATGAACATTAACATTAATTATAGCCTTTTAAATTAATTAACACTCAGGTGAAAGGATAACTTTATAAAACTGTCAGACTTTCCCCCACATTAACAATTGAGACAAACACTTGACTGGCAAATAGCTAGCTATTAGCTTTAGATGGGGAAAGAAACCCTCTCATTTCAGGAAGTTAAAAGCAAGATCTATTTCTTGAACTCCTTGTACTACTATGAATCTATTAAAAGTATAATCTTTAAAAATGGAATAAATATTAATTTATGACTTCTTATGCATGAATGCCATTTATTGTCAGATCAAGAAAGAAAATGGTAAGATTTTTTTAAAAATTACCTTCTCAGGAAATGGGTGCATTCATCTCATAGCAAACAAATTTGTGCTGCTATGGCAGGTTTCTCTATCTGAATTCCCCACATTACCCACCTCTCCCTGGGCCATGCCCCTCACCCATGCCCTCCTTGAATGCCTTTGTCTGGCTGGCATGTTTCCTTGGACTGTGATAATGCTACTGAACGGAGAGATGTGTATCTAATATTTGCATGGCTGGAATACAAAGGTAACATTCTCCGCCTACTTCTGCATCTGCCCATCCAACCATAGCTATGGGGCCCCTAGGTTGCTCATGAGAGGATGTAGCTCTCAGGCTGAAAAATAAATAAAATAATAAATAAACTTTTATTTATTAGTCACCCATCTGTCCGACTTAACGGACAGTCTGGGCGACGTACACAATATAAAATACAATATCCACATATACATAACAATCACAATATAATATCAAATCATCTAAACCATCCTACACTAGTACAGTATAAAACCTAACCCACCCCGGAGATCCCGTAGGAAAAAGGTTCCCCATGCCTGCCCTAGGGGAATTATTACTCTTAGGGAATCACATCCTATGTTCCTAGGATTGTTTTTTCCAATTTTATATGTTCTGGTTAATCTCTGTTACATATAAAATAAAAGAATACAGTGGTAAGTGTTGATAATAACTGCAAAGTTTTACCTGGCAGTCTCTGCAAACTGTATGTCATCCACTGATGCTGTCACGCAGGAAATGCCAGCATGCTTTTCCGCTTTGAAGAAGGGGGGGGACAGTTACAAATATCAGTCAATTTTCTCTCAGCATGCTTTTAAACACAATGAATTTGATTATCAGGGACACTTTACATATACAATGCATTCCTTCTAAATATGCACACTATTATCCTATGACTATTTTACTGCCTTTACATTACATACACTAGTTCTGACGCAGCTTCCCAACAAGCATATATCCCCCAAAATGTGTTTTTAAATTGTATTTATTTATTTAGAAAGATTTCTAGATTGCTTAATCACAAAACTGGACTGGGATAGCCTGATCACTGTTGTCCATGCACTGGTAACCTCCAGGCTGGATTACTGTAATGCGCTCTATGTGGGGCTGCCCTTGGGGTTGGTCTGGAATCTGCAGCTGGTGCAAAATGCAGCAGTGTGACTGCTCACTGGGTCAGGGTATTGCCAACATGTTACCCCACTGCTGAAAGCATTGCATTGGCTGCCCATTAGCTACTGGACGAAGCGGTTCTAGTTTTGGTGTACAATGTCCTATGTAAATTGGCACCAGGATACCTGAAAGATCATCTTACCCAGTCGATCACTGTGCTCTGCAGGTGAGGGCCTCCTGCAGATACCATCTTATCAGGAGGTCCATTCCACATAACATAGGAAGTGGACCTTTAGTGTTGTGGAATTCCCTCCCCTTAAATATTAGACAGGCGCCGTCTCTGTTATCTCTTCGGTGCCTATTGAAGACCTTCCTCTTTCAATAAGCCTTTTAAATAGAGACCTTATGCTAGTCTGTGTCTGTGCTTTTAAAGTTGTTTTTAAAAATGTTTTTAAAATGTTTTGTTTTAACATGTTTTTAAAGATGTTTTGTTTTAATATCTTTTAAAGTTTTTTGTTTTTGAGATGTTTTAAGGTACTTTTGGTGGGGTTTTTTTTTGCCACCCTGTGCTCAGTCTTGGAGGAAGGGTGGGATATACATTTAATAAACAAATAAATCTCTCTTTTTTTAATTGAGAATTTCCTATGATATATACTATACAATCACAAAATTCTTTAAGTTGCATACATAATAAGGTTATTAATAAAAGCTAAAATCCACAAAATTGTTAAAAACAAATATATATAAGATAATTGTGATTAAAAGAACTGATAAAATCCGTAAAATCTTTTCAAGCAAACACAGACAAACTAAATTGTATGTCTGGATTCAAGTCCCTTTTAGAATAACAGTTAGTCTGATTATGTAGATACATTTCAATAGTAGAGTACTCAAAACAAATTAAGCCCCATGCACTCTTCTTCCTAGGGCAGGTAAATCTCTGTGTTAGCAATTATCACTCTACTGTGTGAAAGTATACACTTCACTGCACTATTCAAGGTGAGCCAAAATCTGCCATCCTTTCAGATGGAAATCTCATGCTCAAATATACTGAGAGGTTTGTTCGATGGTACAAGGTTCAGTACACCAACACTGTTATGTCATTTGTCTACACACAAGTCATGGTAATGAAGTGGGCATATCCATCATATAATACAGATATTAAAGGCATTATATTATTCTATATATATTTTTGATACTGTATATAAAACTGCATTTTTTTAAAAAAATGCTGTTAAAATGCTTATCTTTGGGAGATACCTACATAAAAATGACTTGAAGGATTGTTAAAAATGAACTAATAAGAGACAGCAGTAATAAAAATGGGAGTAAAAGTGCGGTAAGAAGTTTAAGAACCACTATAAAGCAATTCAACTCTAGCAACAAAGTCTCCATTGGCAGCAGTAATCACATAAGAAGAGCCCTGCTGGAACAAATTTAAGGTTGTTCTAGTCCAGCATCCTGCTCTCACAGTAGCCAACTGGATGCCTATGGTCCATAAGCAGGACCTGAATGCAACAGCAATATTCCCGCTTGCATTTCCCAGCAACTGGTATTCAGAGGCGTATTGCCTCCGACAGTGGAGGAAGAACATGGTCAACATGGCTGATAGCCATTGATAGCCTAATCCTCTTTCAAAGCAACTATGAACATGAAAATGGGCTATCTGTGGGATAGATAAAATGGTACTGGTTCAGATAGTGCTTGAAATAATTTAGATTATATCCTCTTGGGTGAGGCAGAGATGGCAAACTTTTCTATTTATCTGTGACATTTATACCTTACTGTTCCTCCAAGCATAGGACATTTATAGATTTTTCTCCATTTCATTCTCAGAATAACCCTGTAAGGTACATTAGTGGTGTGTAGGCTTCAGGATTATCAGAGGTTTTCTTTTTTAAAAATTAGAACCCCAGAACCAAGCGCAAAACACATACAAGGTGTGCCTCTGAGCACATTCTGAGAAGTCTGTTTCTGGTTACTCAAAGCTTTCTTCATTTCAGAAGCCTAATTTAAGGAAGCCCAACTGTTGCCACTGTTAAACAACTGGGAGTCAGAAACTCTTTTCAGTCTACTGCGTGAGCTATCTTCTGCACACCTCTGAGATAAATACCTTGGGGGGAGGGGTGGACTCAGGTCCCACGCAGCTAAATTTAATTATCTGCCTTCTCACCATTGGTCTTCAACTGGTGGGTTGTAGCAACAACACTACCACCAATTGAATATATGGTCTAAAATTAAAAAGTGAGTCCCCAAATGCATGTTTGAGGGAAAGGTGGGCCCTTGGTCTGAAAAGGTTGAGGACTACTGTTCTAAACCATGCTGGCCCTTCACTTAAAACAAAGGTCACATCTACACCATATCTTTCATGTGCAATTTCCCCCAAAGAACCCTAGGAACTGTAGTTTGTTAAGGGTGTTGGGAACTATAGCTCTGTGAGGGGTAAACTACAGGTCCCTGATTCTTTGGGGAGAAGCTATGCCTATTAAAGTGCTATAAATGTGCCTTAAATGCATGGGGTGGATGTGACCAAAGCAACAATTTTTTGAACCTTGTTGTTAAATGTTCCGCCCTCTCCCGGTTAGAAGTCCAGGGGCAGAACTGCATGGTTTCATTTCCTTTGGATGGGAGACTTTTGGATGAGAGACTGGGGACTTTTGTTTCCTTGCAAATAGGCAAGCACCAATACTGGAAACAGGCAGTACATATGCTAATCTTACATTGGGTTTCCAAACAGGGCACTTGCACCATGCCTCATTTTTGGCCAACTCCAGCTAAATACTCTCAGTTCTCTCCATCATGTCTCAGATGCAAATAAATGTATTTTCTGCTACACAGACTCCCTGGCAGATCAGTGGTCTCAGATCCAACCTCACAGGCAAACTGTCCAGTCAGGAAAACAACTCCAGTCATTAGTTACCACTGAAAAAACTTCAACCAATCATTCCTGATTATTAGTAAGCAACTGGATTAACAAAGGAATGTCATCCAACAGCTGTAACAATATACTAATCTCCATGGAGAAACTGGCCTGGTGGATAGAGTGTTCAATAGTTGTTTTGTATAAGTTCAGAGAAGACAATATAAGCTTTTATTGAATCCTGTTTGTAAATCCCAGCTCTGGCTTTGTAAAATACGGCTTGACACTGGACTTACCAATGTGATGCCCATCGGTGCAATGGCCCTCTTCGGGACTTTCCCTGGTACTCAAGAAGCCTTTGAGTCTTCTCTCTCTCCCCCTCACCTTCCTGGATCCTTATGGATCTTCATTATTTTTACAAGAGATCCCCTCAAAACCATCAATTCATAGGTCACCTCTCTGTCCACATATGTGTTCTATGAGTTGTTAGTTGCTTTGTTGTCATTTTTAGTAAAAATCATGAAGATCCATGATGATCCCTGCTTTGCATCATTTGTTGTGTGTACTAGCAAGCAGTAGATCCCTGCTGTTTGTTGTGCAGCCTACTAATATAAGGTTTAATTTCACAGTGTTTTTTGGGGGGGCATGTAAAATCATAGAAATTCAAGAGGATCTGTTTTAATTCTACTGGATCCAACTTTTGTCCAGACCCCATGAAAATGCAAAGTGTGTGCGTGCGTGCATGCACGCATTCTTTGTTTCTGACTTTGGGGGGTAATGATCCACAGTAGCCAGAAGAGCATCTACTAAAGGGGTGGTGCCCATGGCACTCTCTCCAAATTCCAAATTTGCCTATGGGCCCAAAATGCTTGACGAACCATGGCTTAACTACTCTTTCCTACCTCATAGGAATGTTGTGACAATAAAGATAAAACTCAGTAATTGGGGCAATACATAAATATAACAGAAGAGAGAAAAGCAATTATGTTTTATTTATTTTTTAAAGATAGTCTTAAGGTGTTAAACCCCTGGTGATAGTTTACCAACAGAATAAGTCATGAAGCTACTGTGTACTACAAATGCCCCATCCTTATTGAGGGAGGAAAAAATCTCTAGAAAGGGCAAGCAAAAGCACAATCATCATACAATTCTATAACAATACCACACAAAGAAAACAATTACACATCATTCATTATTTTTGGGCTTAACAGTATCTGCTATTTATTGGATTTGCAAATAAAGTTCAATGACTCTGACAAAAGTCTCTGAAACTCGGGAAAGCGGCTGCCAGTCATTTACACAATAGAGCTAGATGGACCAATGATCTGCCTAGGTATAAGGGAGCCTCTTTGTTTCTGTGTTCTTAATCTGCAAAAAAGATCACTAAAGCTGCAATCCTAAACCCACCTACCTGGAAATAAGACCCATTGAATTCAATAGGACTTACTTCTGTGTAGATATAGTCAGGATTGCAGTCTAAAGAATTGACAGCACCATTTCATTTGTGTCTACTTAGAAGTTAATCCTAGTGAGTTCAGTAAGCTTTCCTCCCAGGTAAATTGGAACCTGGCCTTACTGACAGACACTACAAATCCTCTCTCTCCACAGTATGTAAAGGAGGAAGTAATTTCATCAGCTGATGGCTTGCTGTCTTCTGTTTTACAGACAAGCGAAAGTCCAGCAGGTGAAGCTTGCTCCCTAGCTTCATCTCTTTAGGTAGATAAAAGCTGCATCAGTTGACTTTCTGCCTGTGTCATGCAACTCTGGCAAGGCAGAGAAGGTCTGTGACTGGGGAGAGCGTGCCAACCATTGTCGCTATTTCGGACCTCACCGGAGAAGAGAGAGCTACCATAGCCGCTACGCGTCGCGGATAGACGGCTCCTCGCTGCGGCCATTCTGAGCGATGAAGGGGGTGGGAGAAGGGGGAGGGCGCTCGCGCTTACCAGCCAAGCAGGCCGTGGTGTCGATCCATATGAGGAGTTGCCCAGCGCTCAGCTCCCCGAGGTGGTTAGCGTGAGAGGGAAATATGGTCTGGCACATGTGCACTTGCGTGCCCGCCATGACGCCAGCAAAGCCGCTACCTTCTCGGCCTCGCGCGCCTTTGCCGCCCGCTCCTACAGAGTCATCCTGGCCCTTCGCATTCCCGCCCCATTTCTGTTGTTGTTGCTGCTGCTGCTGCTGCCGACCGCTACCAGGCTAATATGTAATTAGGGGCAGGGCGCATAGTCCTGGGCGTCAAGGGGAGAGAAGCCGCCAGTGCCCTTGGCTTGGCGGCGAACCAGCGCCCTCCTTCGCCTGCTTTCTCAGCCCTTGGCACCACTCAGGGAGCCGCCAAGAGGCGAGGGGATTTCACCTTTCTACCCCTACTGGGGGTGAGGTGGCTGCAGAGGGAGCAGGATTACTGTTTCCTGCCCTTTCTGACTTTTTTAAGGTTTCCCTAAAATAATTAAAATGTGTAAGTGTGGGAGAGCCAACCTCTACAAAATGGTTCACCTTGGCCCTTCAAACATGAAAGGTGGGATATTGATGCTGCACAGTAATGTAGTGGCAAATTCAGAAGTGTAGGGGCCCTTCATGCTAGTCACAGCTATGCCCCCTTACAGCCACACCCCTGCTAAGATTAGACAACCTAATCTTACAGCCACAAGAATGTCTGTATACTATAGTCAGCATGGATTTTTCACATTCCGCAATGTTAAATTCAAAATACCCCCATGCCATTCTGATGCTTCCCATAAGTTCATTTCAAAACAAAACCTTACAAAACTTATAGTCCGGAAATCAGAAACGCTTGCTTAACAACCCTCTAAATTTTCATGGTGATACACAAAACAGAGAGAATCGAGAGTTTAAAGTGTAAAGAGAGAAAACCAGACTCCTTTGGGACTTTTTCTGTCAGAGTTCTCATAATCTCAAAATCAGCCATGTTCACAGAGTACCTGTAATCTTATTACTGACCTTGCCCCATACTCTGACCTTCATCTTCTGCAGTTTAAAAGTTAAAAACAATGCCTGGCTGATTTTTAATTAATTTAAGAAATTTAGCATTGAACTCAATGATAAGGCGAATCATGCTCAGTAAGAACCAACTGTCAGTGTTCTAAAAGCTAGACTCACAGCTGCTTGGCTTGGCTAATTGGGGCCACACCCACGCCAGACCTTTATTCTACTTTAGACAATCATGGCTTCCCTCAAAGAATCCTGGGAAGTGTAATTTGTGAAGGATGCTGAGAGGAGACTCCTATTCCCCTGACAGAGCTCCAGTGGCCAGAGTGGTTTAATAGTCAGTTGCTCTGATTGAAGTTTGGTGAAGGGAACAGGGCATCTCCTAGCAACTCTCAGCACCCTTTGCTAATTACACTTCCCAGTATTCCTTGGGGGAAGCCATGACTAAACTGAAATAAAGGTCTGGTGTGGATGTGGCCATGGACAGCTTTGGTTTAAATTTGGGTGGGAGGCTACATGTGCCTACCTAAGGTGGGGGAAACCCTGAAAAAGAATGATACTGTTCACAATGGTTTCCTTTTGGAAAGGAAAGGGGCTTCTCCTCTGCCCAGTGCCTACCCATCCAATCTCCTCCCCTCCCCCTTCCTTCCTCCCCCAAGTCAGTTTTACCTATCCTAAGCATGATTGCACAGAAGTAAATCCCACTGAACTTAGTAAGCACGCAAATGATCAGACCTGCCTTTCCCTTCCTTTCCCTCTCCTCTCCCTTTCTTCCTCTCTTCCCCTCTTCCTTCTTTCTCCTCCCCTACCCACTCCAGGCCTCCCTCCCCATGGTCAGTTTCACCTATCCTAAGCATGACTGAGCATATGGGGAGTGGTGGCAACACCTGCAATCTGCCCAAATAATAGAAAAAAGATGTGTGCTGTGCTGATCTTGTTTTAGCAGGGAAGAAGCAACATTATTAAGACAGTTGTTATAGTTCAGATGGTCACTTTAAATATGTGTGACTTACTTTGCAATTTTAGTGAAGTTTCGTGTAGGAAATCATTTCCTTTTGTTTCTATTTCTGTGAATACAGCAACACTTTGCAAAATTTACATAGAAAATACTCCAAAAATAATTGTGGAATAATGGCACTGACTGTTCTGCAGAATAGTCTCCAGTGGACATGAGGAGTGTCTCAGTTTGCACAAGATAAAACAGTGGGAGGTGAAATAGATTCTAGCAATATTCTAGATGTGCTCTATGTTTTTAATTGACCGTGCCCACCTTGCATTAAATGAAGTGGTTTAAACATAGCAGGCTGAAAACGTGCATCCTCTTTTTTCCAACAGCTAGAGTCATTGGTGAAATAGCAACATATTGTAAACAGTCTGATATTACATCAAACTGCAGTTTCAGATTCAACTGTTAATGCGCCCAAAATAGAAAGAGCATAACCTCCAGTTTGAAACACAAAAGACTGTCTTCACCATCATATGACATTGGCCAATAAAAAGGCTTTGAAATTAATAAAAATAATTTTGACACAGATTTCTAGGATGAATAATGAGAGAAATATAATTTTCTAGATTAGATTCTCTGTAGAAACAGTAGTGACACAGGAAAGAAGCAAAGTAAGAACACCAACAAACATACAAAAATATAATTCTCCATCTTAGGAGATGGTAGGTGTTGCCACCACTCACCATATGCTCAGAGGTTCATGTTACCAAATTCTTTGAAGCTACACAGCAAGTGGATTGGACTGTGAAAGACCAACCCAAATGGTGTTTTCATTTTGACAAATTTGTAGGGCAGTCCAATATCTCAGAGAGGAGGTCAGGTCTCCTGCTCCCCTGGTGCATTTACTATAGCTGCCCAATTTCCCTGCTTTTCAAAGTTTGAGAGAAGTCTCTGTGGGCTATAGGTAGTTCTTAAACGGCAAGTTTTTTTTGCCTATTAGTGAATTTCTGTGCTTTTTAATCCAGGAGGTAAGAAATGGGATCCTATGCAATTTTGCTGAGAATGGATTGATCATTTGCATGTTTATTGAGTTCAGTGGAATTTACTCCTGTGCAATCATGCTTAGGATAGGTAAAATTGACTGGGGGGGAGGGAGGGAGAGAGGGCTGGAGTGGGCAGGGGAGGAGGAAAAAGGAAGAGGGAGGGGAGGAAGGGAGAGGAGAGGGGAAGGAGGGGAAAGGCACATCTGATCATTTGCATGCTTATTGAGTTCAGTGGGATTTACTCCTATGCAATCATGGTTAGGGTAGGTAAAACTGACCATGGGGGAGGGGGAGGGGGAAGGGAAAGGAGTGGATTGGATGGGGACAAAGGAAGGGGGAGGGGCGAGCAGGTTTGATAATTTTCATGCTTATAGAGTTCAATGGTATTTACTCCCATGCAATCATGCTTAAGCAGAGCTTGGAAGATTACTTTTTAAAAGTAATAAATTACAGTTACAATTACTTGGCCCAAAAAGTAGTAATTACCGTTACAATTACAATCGCTCTGAAAGTAACTGATTACTTTACTTTTTCTCAAAAGTAATCACTACAATTACATTTCAGTTACTTTTTTTAAAAAACTCCTACAAGGTGCTGGCCTTGGCTGCTGCACATCTAAGAAGCCTAAAACAATATTAAAAATAAACACACACACACAGGGGGTAGTAGAATAAAAAAAATTATCTGTAAGATTAACATAATGGCATAACAGAATCTCACATCCCCCCAAGCAATGAAGATACCCCAACACTTGAAGATTAACATAACGGCATAACAGAATCTCACATCCCCCCAAGCAATGAAGATACCCCAACTCTTGAAATCAAATTTTACACTTGAAATGCTTTTATAATATGTTTCTGTTATGTCTCAAAAGAACAAGATGCTCAAAGAGCATGTCAGACAAGGAATGTCTTTTTACAGTCATTACGTTGCCACCAGTACTGAACAGGCGTTCTACTGCGGCGCTTGAAGGCATGCCTGTGTTGTGCTGCAAAAAACACCGCAGCACACGTGGAAAGCCATGGAGTGATGACACTTCCCTGCTGGGAGACCTCAGGTACCTCACCAGTTCCTCCTCAGCAGTGTCCACTGCTGACTTCTTGCCCTGGGGCAGAAAGTTAAAGAAGTCATCTTCTAAGTCATCTCCTTCCTGGTCTTTATCTGAAGACTGATCACTGTCCTCATTAAGTACACCCATCTTTATTTCAGCTTTCAACAAGGCTTCCATTGTGTATCTAAGAAAGAGAGAGGATATGTTAACACATATATGTTAGGAAACCATCATCTGCTCATTTCCTGATGCTTGTCATGTCCCCTGGTTCAGGGTCCAGCCTGAGCCTGTGGATGATGACATGGAAGGTAGGAAGGTGACCAAGTCACCACACTCATGGGGCAGCACAGCAGACCCTTAAGGATTACCTGCAGCAACCCAAGGTTGTGATGAGGAGCCCCAGGAAGAAAAGGCCCAGCCCCTGCCTACCACCTTAAGCCCTCTGATGCCTCCCTTGAGACAACATTTCCCTTGGAGTAATCCACCCAAAGGGCTTCCCTAATGTTCTTACTTGTTGGTATGGGTGGCGGCCTGACACGATTCCAGCCAATCTAGTTTGAAGCGAGGGTGTAGGCAGGCTGCCAGAAGAAGCCTCTTGTCCTCCCAGATAGCTGCAAACCGCTTTCTTAGGGCTTCGTGCACACCTCTCAGCAGCTGAAAACAGTATGTGTACCTCTCAGGTTTGTGTTCCAGTCCTTCTAACTTGCGGTCCAGATTGCAGAGCGTTGGTAGCAAATACCCCATGAACATGCCGTTCTCCCATTGCAGGATATCTAGGGACTGGGCTAGTGGCTCCATAATCTCTGTGTATTCCTGTACCACTTCAATCTCAGCAGCTGTGATCCTGGACAAGGAGCAGCGGTCCATTATGGCATGCATTTTTAGTGGCACAGTTGACAGGAGCTCATGTAGTTGCTTCAATGCATCAAAGGTGGAATTCCACCTGGTCTTATTCGGTACCTTCAGATACACACCACATTGCGCACGGATATACTCAGCAATCTGGGCTGAGTGGTTCTGCTTGGACCACAACTTGCTGCACTTTCCCATCAAGGAACGAAACTGTTTCTTGAAAGGACCAAGAAGACTACTTTTGGAGGAGTCAGAAAGCATGGCCTCTATGTCTTGTGTTGCCACAAGGTTGAGGGTGTGGCTAGCACATCTCTGGTGTGGTGGTAAAACAAAATCCTCTCCTGAGTCTGCAGCTTCTTCCTCTGCCTCAGGTCCTGTGTCCAGGATCTCACAGATAGGCACAAACTCCACCTCAGCCTCCTCCTCCTCCTGGTTATCACCATCATCGTCACTGGTGCCTGCAGCTTCCACTGGTTCTTTGGCCATGAAAACTCTGAACCCTTTCACAAAGTTGGAGCCATTGTCTGTAGTAGTGCACATAACTTTGTTGTGGATCCTGTACTGCACATGTACATCATGCAGTGCTTTTGAAAGGACATCGTATGTATGGCGCCCCTTCAGACGCTTACAAGCCAAGGCCCCGACCTCACGTTTCAGGGTAATTGGGTTGATCCGGTGGGCTGTTACCCCAAAGTAACTCTTCTTGCCATTGGTCCAACAATCTGCAGTGGTTGCTATATATGCCACAGCACCCATTTGGTTTGCAAGAGTTTCTCTCATGTGGCATGCTCTCTTCTCAATTCTGTCTCTCAGAGTCTTGGCACATATGATGGTGAGATCTTTGGGGAGTCCAATGCGAACCAGATTAATGAATGATGGTTTGTCCACAGTCTGAAGTGGTAATGTCTCCTCTACAATGAAATCAATGATTCTCCTGTCGAGATTGCTCTGGGTGACAGGCTCCCTGCCAGATCCCCACCTCTCAAGGGTTGTCTGCTGCTGCTTCAGCATTTTGGGAGGAGGGGTGTCATGCATTGGTTCAGGAAGGCCACGTCTCCTTGCCTTTATTGCTTCTTCAATTGCTCTCAGCTTCTCAGGGTGTGCTCTCTGAGGAAGAAGAACAAAGCATGAATCCAAGAAAAAATGGAAGAGGAACTTCACAATTTAAACATAAATAGACAATGGACACTCTTTGAGGACCAGCATGACAAAGGCTTACCTCAAAATGTTTCTTCACATTGGATGAGGAGGAAACAGCTGATCTCAGATTTTTGATCCTTGGAAGGCAGTAATTGCAATGTACAACAACATTTTTCCCACTCTGGCTCACAAATGTACAAGCTTTCTCAAAGCCAAACCATGGTACTTGCTGTTCTGCAGATGTGGCTGTGGGCAACTGGCACTGCTTCATGCCCTCCTCCTCCTCATGCACAGGGCCTCCTTTCTGAACCTCACTTTCTAGTTTTGCCTCCTCAGGATCAACAAGCTGTGACTCAAGTGGCCGCACTAACTGACTGCTGCTCTCAGCAGCAAAACCTGCAACAGGCGTCTCTGCAATAAACAAGAGATAATGCTCCTATGTGGGTGAACTTCAGCTGTGATGTGCCCCCATCTCTTCCCCATGCTGCAAGATCCCCCAGTCAGAGTGGAAGTAAGCAGGTCGATAGCACAATTAAAAGAGATCCTATTTGCATCATTTTTGCTCACTGAATAACCCTGCCTGGGCCAGTCTAACCTACTATCTCACAGGGTTGTTGTGAGAACAAAATGAGACTAGGGTTCAAATCCCCACATAGCCATGAAGCTCACTGGGTGACCTTGGGCCAGTCACTGCCTCTCAGCCTCATGAAAACCCTATTCATAGGGTCACCATAAGTTGGAATCAACTTGAAGGCGGTACATATATTTTTTATTTTGAATATGATGATTATGATAATAAATATGCAGCATTTCAAATTAATTCTGTATGAGAAGCATTCCATGCCAAGCTTGGAAAACCAAGGATGAGGTATAAAATGTAGACAAAAATACTTTTGACAAAATGCCGTTTATCTTTTATATCTATATCTATAATTAGCAATACAGCTGAATGATGTATGTGAAGTATTTTTTCTTTCCCTTTTCTTTTTTATTAATATTTTAGTACTACTGCTAAAGTTCTGATGAAAGAATTATACATTCATTAGCCAAATTCAAATGATTAGAACACATCACATAAATTCCACTGAAGTTGGAGTTTTTGCCATAGAAAATGAAAAAAACATATAACCTATGATAGCCCAATAGACAATCAGAACTAATATAAAACCCTATTGCTTCTCATTTGCAAATCTTGCAAGATCTAAGGTAACTCTAGATCATGTGAGTTCAGGTGATGCATGTTATGTACATTTGTATAGATATTAGCACAGATTGTCAACAGTCTCTCTCTCTCTGGGACTGGGAATCTCTCTCTCACAGAACATGAGTTTGAGAGCTGGGGGACTGAGAGGAGGAGCTGCAAGGACCCTACTTCTCACATCTCTGCCAAGAACAAAAAAATCAGCCTTAAGCCATTTATTATACGCCTAATGATTTATTATTATTATTATTATTATTATTATTATTATTACTGAGACAGTTTTTGTCCCACATACAATTCAGTCTTGTGATTAAACAGGACAAAAATATAAATAAAAAAGAAAGATGGAGTTCAAATAAATATACAATAAAAAGCTAGCCGGCATTTTAAAAGGCAGGAGTGCTCTGTCTGGATAAATACAGCACACAGCTATGCATGGGAACAAGGGGGAGAGTTCAAAAAGGGGGGGAAGAAAGAGAAGTAGGCCAGAGCTTGGAAAAGTTATTTTTTGAACTACAGCTCCCATCAGCCTAATCCAGTGGCCATGTTGCCTAGGGCTGATGGGAGTTGTAGTTCAAAAAAGTAACTTTTCCAAGCTCTGATAGGCCGAAGTTTCAGAAGTGCCTTGTGATTGATGGAGGGGGCGGCAATGAGACAAGGAGAGGCAGTGGGGGGGCAGAAGGGGTTGTGGGGGGGGTGGCAAAAATGCCATGGGGGGTGGAAGGGGCCGCGGGGGGGCACACACACACACAGAAATCATCGTCACTCACCTCCACAGCTCTTCGCCATTCTGCTGCTGCCTTCTCCTCCGTTGTCCTTGCCCTGGCTTTTTCCTCCGGCGTCCATTTTTTCCTCTCAGACGCTAGCAGGCCCTGCCTATTCACCTCTTCCCTCGTGCCTCCTAACACAGATCACGAGGGAAGAGACAGTCTGTGCAGAGGTCCAATCAGTGTGAGGCACATGTCTTGTGTTAACCAATCACAGCCAGGAGCTGTCTTCCCCTTGTTCCCGCCCCCAAGTAACGTCCAACCTAACGTGGAAACGTTAAAGTCACAGCTGAAAAGTAGGGAAATTACTAGCTGTTCCGTTACTTGCCAAATGTAATGGAATTACCCACTCATTATTTAAAATTGTAACGAATTACAAGTAACTCGTTAAAAATAACGAGTTACTTCCAAGCTCTGTGCTTAAGATAGGTAAAACTGACCATGGGGAGGAAGGGGAGGGGGAGGAGGGGTAAGGGTAAGGATGGGATTGAAAGGGGATGGGGATGGGGAAGAAGGGGCAAAGGAGGGGGAGGGAAGGGGCAAGAGGGAGGGGATAGGAGGAAGGAGAAGGGAGGGTGGGTTTGATCATTTGCATACTTTTTGAGTTCAATGGGATTTATTTCTGTGCAATCATGTTTGAAAATGGAAATGGACTGCCTTCAAGTTGATCATATGCTGAGCCTATAAATAGGGTTGTCATGGTAAACAGTTTTGAGAGGTGGTTTTACCACTGCCTTCCTTTGACGCTGAGAGGCAGTGATTGGCCTATGGTCACCCAGTGAGCTTCATGGCTGTGTGGGGATTCGAACCCCAGTCTCCCAGGTGATAGTCCAACACTGAGCTGGGGGAGGGGCAGGGAGGGTAGGAAGGAAGGGGGAGGGGAAGAGATTGGGTGGGTGGGCACTGGGCAGAGGGGAAGCCCCTTTTGTTTCCAAAAGGTAAATATTGTGAACAGTATCACTGCTTTTCAGCATTTCCCCCACCTTTTTATTCTACAGCAGGCACATGTAGCCTCCCACCCAAATTTAAACCTGGCCACATCCACACCAGACCGTTATTTCACTTTCAACAGTCATGGCTTCTCCAAAAGAATCCTGGGAAGTGTAGTTAGTGAAGGGTGCTGAGAGTTGCTAGGAGACACCCTGTTCCCCTCACAGAGCTTCAATCAGAGCGGCTGACTGTTAAACCATTCTGGCCACTGGAGCTCTGTCAGGGGAATTGGAGTCTCCTCTCAGCACCCTTCACAAGGATTCTTTGGGGGAAGCCATTACTGTTTCAAGTGAAATCAAAGTCTGATGTGGGTGTGGCCCCTTGCCAAGCCAAGCAGCTCTGAGTCTGGCTTTTAGAACACTGACAGTTGGTTCTTACTGAGCATACCTGACACTATCATTCAGTTCAATGCAAAATTTCTTAAATTAAAAATCAGCCAGGCAGTTTTTTAACTTTTAAACTGCAGAAGATGAAGGTCAGAGTATAGGGCAAGGTCAGTAATAGGATTACAGGTACTCTGTGAACATGGCTGATTTTTAATGAATTTCAACAGATTATGAGAACTCTGACAGTAAAATGTCCAAAAGGAGTCTGGTTCCCCCCCTTTTTAGACTTTGAACTCTCTATTCTCTCTGACTGTTTTGTATATCGTCATGAAAATTTGTTAAGCAAGCGTTTCTGAGTTCAGGACTATAAGTTTTTTAAGGATTTGTTTTGAAATGAGCTTATGGGAAGCATCAGCATGGCATGGGGGTATTTTCAATTTAACATTGCGGAATGTGAAAAATCCATGTTGGCTGTAGTATACAGCCACTTTCATGGCTGTATAATCAATGTTCCTTGGGTTACAGTGTAGGTATCCATTTGCATAGTTTTGTTCTTAGCTGCCTTAAAATACTGCCTTGAGTGCTTTATAGTAGAAATACAGTATATACATTTCTGAAATAAAATTGCATTGCTGTGGGAAAAAACTCTAGTTGATAGTCTTCAGAAATGTATCTTTTGGCTGGACTTAAGCTATAGTTTTCAAAGCAAAATGTTAGTAACAATGCGAATCCATTTTCTCTTTGGAACTTCTTATTTCAAGGTCCTTAGATAATCCAGCACTGCAGATGCATCTTAAAAGAAGGCATTTTTACCAATAATTAGGCTGAACACAACACTGAGTTTATTTCCATTGTCTGTTGCTTTAACAGTGAATTTTACTCTGAATTTCATTGTCAGGTGTTCTTCAGTGCGGAATCTTGAAATCTCTGCTCAAAAACCTGGCTTGAGCATCTTTAGAAGCTGCTGTCTAATAATGTGCATATAAACTATATCTAGTGGCCATTCTTTTTTTCCCTCCTTGCTTTCTCCATAGCTTAAAAATGTTATTTTCTGTGAATGTTAACTCAAAAAGTAAGCTCTAACCTAAACAAAATGTTGGGATATTTTAGAAGTTAAACATATTCAAATCACTGAATTAGGATTCACATATAGAGTCTCATTGAAATTGTTCAGGTTTTCATCTAGAATGACCCTTATTATAAATTCTTCTTCCATGTTCAAGGCTCATCTAAGCAGAGTTTGACCCTGTTGACCAGAGCTTATGCCCTCAGTGTATCTGTTGTTTGCTATAAGATTAGGAACTGCAAAGCTGTTGGCATCCCAGAGCAATGCAAAGTCTAAATCTGCTCACGTATAAGCCTTCTTGAATTCCCTGGAGCAGTATGTGCTCAGCCTGGATAATGAGATCTCTGTTAGGCAGCATAGAGGGATTCTGGAATTAAAAAGAAAGGTGGGGAGGGGGAGGAGAAGAGAAGCAGCCCTTCTAGTTACTGCAGTGAGGGAAGGCTGCTATTTTAAACTTCGCTGCAATAACTAGTTTCTAGGAAGGAGATCGTGCAGTTATATTGTGAAGGAAATTCAGGATCTATTTCAAGGTTATGGGGACAAACCTCAAGATATGTCCTTGTTGGCTTATCTGCTGAACCTTCAGTATATTTATACATAGGAAAGAATTGTAATTGGACAAGTGACAGAATTGTAATTGACAACAAAGAAACGGAAAACCTACTAGAATGCAGGCAAATGTGTTAAAATATCAAAATACATGTTTTTCGCCAATGACGCACAATAGCTATAACGGTCTGTCTGAATTTTGATACCCATGAAGAAAATGTGTGAATGTGTACTATATGCAAGTTTCTTCTTTGAAAACTATATTGTCTAAGTTTCTGTACAATTACAGAGTACACTGTTCCAAGGAAAACTACTTGTTTCCTTTGACGTGTACACAAAATTTCAGTGGCAACATGGCACAGGAAAAATTATTAGGATGATTCTTTCATGAGAAAATATAGCATCTGAATTTGCTTACTATAATGTACTTGGTAGAGGTGTTGAGATATGCAACCCAATCTATGCATGTTTACTTAAATAAATGTGAGTACAACAGAGATCTCACAGAAGAGATGTAATGCAGATAATTACAACTTGCCACTCTTTTACAAAAAGTAACTGTGTCTCCTCTAAATCTGGAACAGAACCATTGTGCAGGGGATCCTTCCCCATGCCATTTCCCCCACCAAAAATGGTCTCCAATGCTATTTGCCCTGAAGGTGCTATTCACTGCAAATATTTGCTGGCAGTGGGGGTGCCAATTTTCTGTGGCATTTTTGTTTTCCCTAAACCCTTGGAAGAGGGTGACTGCTAGCTCCACTGAGCTTCAAGTGTTCTGGTAAGTTTCACCCTCCACTCCCCTGAAATTTACTCTCCTTTCCCACATCCCAGAACAGCAGAAATCAGAGCATTCCCACACACACCTTTTGTGACCTGTAAATGGGACTGTAGAAGTGATGGGCAGTTTTGACTCAGCATTTGTAAGAAACAAATATAATTTAAGGGAAAGGAATATATTCAATAAAATCCTGGTGCTGAATCAGTGTGAAAAATTAACCTTTCCTGCTCTCTTTGCCCTCTCACCAGCAGCAAATAGCTCTTGCTCCTTGCCCTTCTGTACCCTGCTTTCCTCCTTACCCATTTCCAGTGGTGGCTGATATGCACTGGGACTGGTGGGATAGAAGGCAGGGAGACAAACAGTAGGTGGAGCCAGAGCCAGCTGATACTAGTTTTGTCCTCTTCCTCCACCCTACTGAGGGCTCATCTGCACGGTGGTTTACTGTGTGTTTGGTGCTACTCACAACTCCTCTTAATTTGCATGGTTCACGTGATGTTACCGGCAAACAGAAGCTATCAGTTTCCTCCCTGTAAATTCGTATTAACCCAATCTGCTGATAATATGAAAAGTGGAGGAAAAACCATCTTCACTGCGCTGCATTCCTCCTTGCAGATGCTTTGTTCAGATGCTTTTAGGTGGATGTGTCAATTGTTCCCCTCTTCACACCAATTCTCTCTTCCTCCCTTCTTTCATTTTGTTTCCTGTGGGCTGACAACTTCTGGCTCCTCTCCTTCATTATGTTGTCCTTTTTTATGTTGCTGCAAATGGTTATTTTTCTTTCTCCCTTTTGTGCACAAAAGCATAACACTGTTCAAACAAAGATTTGTATTTCATCTGTATTGTACCAGTAAAAATACAAATAACTGCACTTCCGGGCTTTTTTTTTTTTTGTTTAAAGGGAATCTACTGGAGCTGGTAGAACAAACTGAGCATCCTCGGTTGCTAAGCAGCCAGAGAGAGTGGAAATGTTAGATCAGAGGGTGTGGTCATTAGGAAACTGTGACTGATCCTTCCCCTCAGTGTGAATATAAAATGATGTGTTTGCAGCTGTCATTGAACCCTTACTGTGGACAGTGCAAATAGAAAATGGAGGAAAAACAGCGTCTTTATTATGAAGTAATGCTCCCATGTGGATAAGTCTTGAGTTCTTCAATGGCAACACTGAGATTAAGGAAGAGGAAACTGACAGGCAGTGTCACCCCCTGGACTGGTTGTATGTAGGAAAGCACGTAGGTGGTGGCTGGTTGAGGGCAGACTATGGTTAGTAGGGCAGCGACCCATTTGCCCTAGTGTACTAGCCTCCACTGCCTACTTCCTTCCTCAGCCCCTTGCAACACACCTCTCTTGCTTCTAGGCCTTGCATTGTCCAGAATTATACTCACCCTTCCTAGATGGAGGATTTTCCAATGTTGAACATTTTACTAATCCTTTTCTTATATATTGAATATTCTGTAAAACAGCAACAGCTCAACCATGGATGGGAAGGGAGTAGGTGTGAGGATAAGCAACTATAAACTGACAATAGCTTGTTAAATTCCTTGTCTAAGGTATGCCTAGCAGCACACTTGTCTTCAGTTGGTCAGGTTTGGGGGTTTCCAATTAATGACAGAGAGATGGGGGGTGTTTAAAACAAATGACAGATGCCGGGAGGAAGGGAAGGATATAAATCAAATAATTTTTTTTATAATATGCAATGGTAATCTTGAAAGGCATACAGTAATGCAAGTATCAAAATCTGCGAGTGATTTGACATTCACACATATCATTTAAATTCATTCTAGACTCTGTGGGTGTGGATGTGAATGACCTTTTTCTGAATAAATGCTTATTTGCTCCATGTTGTTATACTCTCAACAGATAATTTTGACCAGAAGCTCATTTACATTGTATTTCTCTCTCTCTACACACACTTATTATTATTAAATTTATTACCTGCCCTTCACAAGCAGGTCCCAGAGCAGGTCACAATACAAAATAATACAAAATACATTACTAAAAATGGTTTAATTGCATTCACAACTAAAGAGGGTTAAAAGCCAGGGTGAAGTCCCATTTATAGGTCATGTACATGCACACACTATGTGGTAGGTTAAACTGCTGGCTGAACTAAATAAAAAAGATGGGCATAGACCAGAGTTAGCTGAATGCCTGGAGTTTTATAGCTCCACAGGGCCTCCTCCTGATCTCATTTCAGGACCCAGGTTTCAAAGCACTACACAAACTCCAAGGTCCAAGGTCTTCTCTTTTTCTAACAGGCACTTGGTTTGCCACATGGCAGTACTCTTTTTAAGATGGAGGGGACTTTCCAAAACAGCTGGATGGAGTATGGAATGGTCAACCAAAGAAAAAAATGCTCACAACATGCCAAAGCACTTAGATGCATCTAGAGTAGTTCTATGGATCCTGGCCAGAATGCCTAAATTACACATCCATCCTGGAATAGTTCTAAGAGTAATGAGTGGAGTTATCCAGGGTAATGCCTGGACCATGATAAGAACATAGCTTTTAAAGTACAACTTATTTTTGTAAAATGAAACTTTATTCTAAAATGTATCCAAAATTGCAAGACACAACACCATTAAAACAGATAAATACATATTTATGTACAGAGAGCATCAAAACACAAAACAATTGTTAATATAACTTTATACCATTTTAATGAGTTTCCATCAACAAAATTTTACAATTTAAAGAAGACTTTTCAGTTGCAAAACAGTTTTTAAATCATATGTATAAATTATGTCTACTACAACTCCAATACAGGTAAAGTAAAATACAAAAATAACCAATACTGAAATTCAAATACAAAACCCCAAATAATGTTGCACAGGTACATATGTACACTTGATGAATTCATGCAGTTACACAGTGCAACAAAATTAACTGCTTTAGTTTAAACCTATCACAAAATGGAACAACCATATCTGCAAGCAGAAGAAAATATATTTTTGTAATAAATCATAGTGCATTTAGAAGTTAAACTTTATAAAATGATTGCTGAGTGATTTATTTCTAAAACTCCCCAGTTTGTTCTGACATTCCACTTAATTCTAAATTACACTTTCACTAAATAAAATTTTTGAATAGTTTAAAAATATTTGATGCCAAAATGTTTCAGCCTTTTCAATTGTTGGTCTTACGTTTTAATATCAAATCTGCTAGCAAGGTATTTGTATCACCTCCTTATTTTCAAAGAAATTTTTTCTTATATTTGATTTAGAAAAGCATCTAGGGTCTAGAATATAGTGGGTGGAGTTCAAAGAGATACCTCGCTTCAAAAAGGATATCAGGCTTATGGTTATTTATGTATGGGTGCACCCAAGCATTCATACACACAAACTATATGGAGAACCATCTTTACACCTAAGGCGTCCAACCCAACTGCCTTGATTGCACAAACAAATTATCTCAAAAGAATTTATGGCTTGAATGACATTTCCGACAATTAGGTGGGCAGGTGCAAAGTAGGTTATTTGCTCGTTTGGTTGCTTTGCACAAAGTGCAGATCACTTTGTTGAACGTTCAAGAAACTGTGCACTAAAATATTGAATATGCTCTAAAATGGTTAAATAGCAAAAAAAAAAAAAAACCACCTAATTTAAGAAGTATTTGTTACAGTTTTCTCCATCTTACTGCTACCTTTCGGGTTAGCTGCTGTTTGGTTTACCGCAATCCAAGTGCGTAGATTCCACGGATTCAGGTTTCATAAAATATCAGACAAAACTTTGATAAGATGCATCTACAGTCTGAGATTTCCATCTCAGAATTCTGCTGAAGTGCCAAGCATACAAAGTGTTTTCATTTAGAGTCAGTGAAACACTACCTGTCATTCATAGTGGAAAATACACACAATGTACTGAGAAAGCGTGATAAGGAAGCTTTCTAACAGTTGACACTAATGTGTCACACACAAACGATGTGTGTATATATGAAGAAATACATTTCATTCTGAAGATTGTTTTTTATGGTTCTGTACATGAGGTCACTTGGACAAAGATTACCATGAAAAAATAGGCCAATTTTTGTGTGCCTATTTCATAATTTTATGGCACTTTAAAAAGGGAACCAGTTATGAATGATGGGATATGGAATGAGATGTCAGCTATACCCTTATTCAAAAAAGTTTTTTGAACATAAGCAGGGAATACTACTAAAAAGGGATTGTTTTGGTTATTAACATACATTAAGATATACAGGAAAGAAAATAATAAAAAGTAAACACTTGGTGTAAATTGTAAGTAATTTTGGGTAATATTACCTATCCCAAATTCTGCCAAACCAGCTACACAAAATGTATAGGTGCACTGAAAATTAATCATGAGAATAAATGGATGCTAAATAGCACTGCTTAGGCAACTACTATTTCTTTCTCTCTCGGATAGTAAAGCACTTAATGAAGTCTCACGTGTGTTTTCTAAAAGAGTTGGTACCTTATAAGGATCATAGGGCTTTTATGTTGCTAAAAATAGTCCAGTATTAGTATGGTACGTTTTCCACATTGCAGTTGCTCCCAAGAAAACACTATCTACATATATTAAATGAGTAAAAGAAAGTTGCATCTTGTTGTTGAAAAGGTAAAAAGAAGCCTGGAGATTGCTGATGTTGAAGCCTGATGCGAACATAGGACTAACAATTTTCCTTCATTTGCTACTCCTTGGGCCTAGTACTCACTTTACTCTAGTAGCCTAGGATTTGCATCAGGCACAATCATTTCCATGCTACTGAGAAACTGAGATAGCATGGAATGCATAAAACTTCTCCACTGTCCACATTTTTTTTGCTTTAACATGGGATGCGGGAAGGAGCAGTAGTGATCTCTAAGTTCCAGGCCCAAGTGCAAAGATAAGTAGCCTCACTTGGCAGATACTGGTTGAAGACTGGGGATGGATAAAAGGCAGCAATTTAGGTAGGTTAACAGCAAGAATTATAGCCAGCCATGGTGCCATTCTTCTGACAGAATGAAGGTGGTAAGATAAGGGCAACTCTTACAATTTCCCTACAACTATTTTATAAGTTAAGCAAAGGGTCACCCTCACTTCAGTTTGTAAATGGTATTTTAGAATTGCTGTTCTTCAAACTTGCTTTAGTGTGTTCAAAATTGTATCCCACAGTACCACACTTTCTAGGAGAATAATAATCTCAAACAGATATACAGTAAATTGCTTCATGGGAGATGAATATGTAAGCAGAATATTTTCAATTTATTAAAACAAGGTACTAACATGAGATCCAATGGGTGGTATTCAATATTAGTACTATTCAGAGTAAACCCATTAAACTTAATAGACAAGACTAACTTTGGTTCATTAATTTCAATGGGTCTACTCTGAGTAGGACTTAGTTGAATACAACCAATATTCAAAAAAAATCTGTATTTGGAAGTACATTCTACTCAAATCATAAGACTTACTTTTAATTAAAGGTTCTTTAGAATCAGGGTAAAAGTTCTACATGTTGTAACCCAATGTATGAAGTATTTTTGAGAAAATATATTTATGCAATTAGATTAGGGAGGATCTGTTACTCAACAAGTAAATAGAATATTTGCTGTTTAGACAATGCATGTTTACTATGCAAAATATACACATGTACGGTAAAATTTCATCCCAACACAGCCCAATTTTAATGAGACCCGACTGGTATACAAACAGTTTTAGGATTATATCCTCTGAGAATCTGGATTAAATTATGTTCAGGTATCTGTACAAACACAATACTCACCCAGCATATGTGTCAGACTACAAAGAGGCTCTGGCTGACCTTGAATACGTGTCAAGTCACTGGAGCCCTTTTGTGCTTAGCTTTCTGGTATACTAGGGGAACACTGGGACCTCATTCATTCCAGAAGTCTGTCAAATAGTGATCCAGGTCTCTTAATTTTAGACAAGAATGCTACTGTTAATTAGTGTGACAATACTCTGATATCTGTTTTAAGTCACTGAAACCTGACTTTGCAATTAAAATCTGATTCTCACTGCAAGCAAAGAACAGCATATTAAAAAGCATAGCTGCCAAATCTCTGTTGACAGCAGATTGCCTTACTTCTGCAGTTACTCAAGAGGTTACTCTTAGATATTCTTATTAAGAAGTTTGGGGTGGGAAAGAGATGATGCTGATGCTTGAACCCATGTTGTAGAATGGCCTTCCAATCACAGATGATATTTAGACTAATTTCTGGAAGTTTGGTGGTATGAGAGACACCAGGGTGGAGCACTGGAGTCCTTTCCACCATGCTCCTGTATTTAGAATCAAATACTGTAGGACTAGGGCTATTTTGGGATAATGCCTGAATTGTGTTACCTATTTATTTGATATTAGTTTTATAGCAATTTGACAAGGTTTGCTGTGCTGCTTTCTATCTCAGTGTTGCTATTTGATATTTAAGCACTGTTTAGATCCTGTATAGGACTTCACAAGATCCATAAGAAGAAAATTGCTTGGCAATAAAATTCTACTCAAAGTAGACCCACTGAAATAAATGGTCATGTCCTGTAACGTTAATGTTAGTTATTTCTACTCTTGAGAATAAATAACTTTGGATACAACTCCAGATTTTCAGGTGATCTGGAAGAAACTTTCACAGCAGTGCCAAAAGACAAATCCCATATTTTTGAAAGTTCTAAATGGATTATAAATGTGTAATCTCCCCCAAAAGTGTTTGCGTGGATTTTTTTTCACATGACAGTCTAAGGTCTAGGTATGTCTCTTTATCTTAATTTCAGTAACCAATTACCCACCAGGTTCTTACATGCCCCAAACAAAACTATTGTACGCTACAATCATGGGAGTATGTCCCACTCTAGGAAACTTTGTTCTGAGTAAATATGCATAGGATTGCACTAATGCAGTTGAATTGTATATGTTAAAATTTGCAAGCTCTTCCAATAACTTACATGGATTGGACTGGTTTGTAATATGTTACTTTGGAATCTTGTGTTGCCAGTGATTGCTGCATGGGTTGTATGAAATAAAATTTGAAACCACTAGGTGTGCTTTACAAGTGTTTAACATTTTAGGAACAGTATGTTTTGATGACAGAACAGGTACTATGTATGTAAGACATATGGCTATACAATTAAAATAACACTCGTTTTGAAACAAGAATCAACATTAGTAATGTGGTGAAAAGTTTGCTGACAAAAAACCTACAATAATTTCCAGCATATCCATAGATATGGATGTTTATAATGCCAGTTATAAAAGAAAAATTATGTTTTCTACATAGAATATCTTGTGCAAATGTTAACACACTGATAATAGTTTACTGGTGCATTAGATAACTAAAACAGACCTAACCCAAGATGTCCCTTTTCCTTAAAAAGAAACACTTTCAAGGCAGAAAATAATGATCTGTGTAACAAATGCATTTGTCTTTAACAGTAGACACTATAAAAAACAGATGCCATAATATATTATTTTCAAGGGAATAATCACAAGAAATAAAAATTAGTTAAGCAAAGATGTACCCAATGATGCCTTAGTGTTTTTTTTTAGCGAAGACCTCTTGTCTTCTGAAATAAAGATACTACTGAATCACATTCTGCATAGAACAATTTATTCCTTGTGGTTTCTATCATTATTTTAAGCTAATAGTCTGGGGTTGATTCCTAATCTCTTACTACACATTAAAACACCACTTAAAATGGGTTAATTTTTTAGGAATATTTTTTTTTAAAGAGGGGGAATCACTATCTGTTTTGAATGTTTAAAAATACAATAATTGTAATAATGTTTAGATTTATGCAAGCATTTAAAAATCAATGCATTTTTAAATCTTTCCACCCCATCCATAGATCTATAGATCTACTTTCCACCTCTGCGAAGCTGACGGGGGTGGGTGGGGAAGGTACAAAGCAGATCTCTGGGTTAGAGCCCCTCTGCATAGCTTCTGGATGCAAGGATTCTGTACTCTTGCAGCAGCCTATTGAACTCAGGACAGGGACAATTTATACATGGAATTTCACTTCTATATGTGGATCACTCCTGTAGATTCAGAGTTTTCTCTAAAGTCAAGAACACTCAGAAGCTTTACTGGTTACAAATCTTATAATGCAAGGACTTTCTATGGGAAGATGCTTCTACGAGTACACATATTGGGTTTGTACACATATTGGGTTTGTGATTGTATTTCTAAATCAATGGCATAATCTTGGATGATCAGCTTCTCGATGTCTGTTTCAGTGTGAACTTTCCTATTGATAATGTTGACTTTCTGTGTAACTTCAAAGGCTAGTTTGAGTTATGGACATTTGTAATTTTCTTTTTCCTCCTTTATGCCAAGCAGCTTGAACAAATGCTGTTTAGCACATTAAGTGCTCTAATCCAGTTGTAACTGGTGGCTCCATGTCAGTGGGGCTGTGGAATCCAGTCTGAGTTTTAGTCAGAACTTTGAAGGAGCTGTCCAAGGTGCTTCAGCATCTTCTTACTAAAATCTTCATACTAAAATCCAGAGCAGATTCCACTGTCCCACTGATGAAGCCACCAACCACCATTGCTCTAATCTCTCATGAACTCTACACTGTACAAGATGAAACTCCAATAGGATGGTGAATTTGTAACTACAGTCAGGACTTTATTCATAAATGGAAAAAAATATGTTTTTAACTTCCTCATGTAAATCTCTGTTGTAAATTATAAGGAAAACACACAGAAACAGAAAGGAAAAAGGGGCTTTAGTTACTAAATCACTCATTTATTCACTAATATGCATAATTTACAATGTAATGCCAAATTTTAGCATTTCTACATTATAGACTTAGGGAAGCTCAATACTTTAAACACCAAAATGTGTTTCTTTCAGGAAACAGAGCATGGGATGACAGACATATCTGAACATGCATCTTTAAGTCCATACTTCTCATGCTTCCTGCACAATACACTAAGGTGCATAAAGCAAACATCTTTTCCTGCTTACTATGGCCATAGAAATGGGGTTTACTTGCCATACGTTAGTGCCCCTGCTGCCTTTTATCCTTTATATGATGCTCATATATGACTTCAGCGACCATGGTGTGTGTTTTTTTGCCATACATTAAGGGGCAATGGACTGAAAAAAGGCTTGATGTGGAGATACCAGTTTTTAAAAGTCTGGATAGATGTGCATTCCAGGGAAGAAGAGGGGGGATTGGACAACCTCCTCATAATTTTTAAAAACACCATCACCCAAACCAGTGTCTCACAAATTGCTGCAGGCATCTGATCAGGGTAGAGATGGAGAACCTGTCGTTAAGGTGTTGGTCTCCAACTTCCATGAGCTCCAGCCGTCATGGTCAATGGTCAGGGATGATGGGAATTGTAGTCCAACAACATCTGGAGAGAAACAGGTTCTTCATTCCTGCATTATGGAGTGGGAAGAGAGTACTGTGCTGCTAATTATTACTAAATTATCTCACAAAATCGTTCAGTTGCTGACACTCACACCACCAGTTTCCACTATGACAATAATGAATGGGCTACCTAGGATAAGAATTGCCTATTCCCAGACACTATATATTGTGCTTTGAAAGCTAGGAATTGCCATCGCTTCCTTTGGACCTTCGACATGCCTCCTCCCTGATGGGTTTTCACCAAGCCTTAAAGACCTGGCTATTCAGGCAGGCCTATGGGATTTCTGGGGTGGACTAGTTTTATGGTGTATTAATTGAAGGATGGTTTTAGATGAATTGATGTTGTGACTTGTTGATTTGTATATTGATTTATGTATTTTGCATTGTTGTACGTCGCCTAGAGTGTCCGTTAACTAGGACAGATAGGCGACTAACAAATAAAATTTTATTATTATTATATCATTATTATTATCCTGAAGTAAGACATATAGACTAGGTATTACCAATGAGGAACAAACTTGCACAATAAACAAAGTTAGGGTTAATGAGATACCAAAATATCAGAAATGTCGATTTGCTGACAAACATTTAAGAATTCAATTATATGTGTGAGTGGGGAAGATTGCCAAGAGGAAAAACAAACAAAACAGATGTAAACACGAGGTGGTTGTTATGTCCATCTGTGAGCCTTGGCCAGCCATTGGTAAGTATTACAACAAGGAAGCATGGAAAAGGATTTGGAGAACAGAGGATGATGGATCTGGTAGGGAAGGGTTGAAAGGAACTAGGGTGAAGGCTACAAATGCAAAAACAAGTGCCTGAAAGGGGTACAAGAAGCAACAGGTAAAGGGAAAGTAGCAGCCTAGGAGAAAATGAACTAAGCTGGGTGTGGTAGAAGAAATTATGAGTAAAGATGACTGATGCTCAGGGAAACTGAGACTTGAGGGTGGGGAAAGGAAGCTTAAGAAGTGAGGAGGGGGAAAATATGTGGATGTCTGTTGTATTGTGAGACACTCCAATCACTGTCATTAGCGTTTACTATAAAGAACTTTTTCACTCTATTTATGAAATTCACTGCCATAAGAAATTGTGATGGCCACTCGCTTGGATGGCTTGGAAAGTAATACTGTAACAGGTATTGTTTTTCAGTGATTAGTAATGATAGATTAATGGAACCTTGATATTCAAAGGCAGCATGCCTCTGAATACCAGTTGTTGGGAACACATAATAGGGAGGAGGGGTTGCCTTCATGCTTGTGAGCTTCCTTGAAGCACATGGCAGCCAGTATTGGAAACCGAATGCTAGAACTGATGGACTCTTGGTCTTGTACTACAGGGTTCTGATGCTCTTAATTTTAGAACATGTTAAGAAAAACCCTCATATTATCTAGACAGGACTGTAGAAAGGTGAAGAGAGCAGTGTTTTCCAATAAGATCAGCCTTGGCACCAGCACACAGCCAGCTTGGGCCCTGGGCCAAGGGCTCCTGCAGCCCAGAGGGCCCCTCCTTAGGATGAGAGGATGGAGCCCATGCCATGATCCATAGTAGTGTCAGGTCATGCAACTCAACGCTGCCATGCATCACAAAGGGGGAGCTCACAGGCACTCCCCCGATACAGGTGGTTCAGGCTTTAATAATCCCACTTGCCTCACTTACTTGTTGCATTAAGAGTATCATTGCGTGCGCCCCCATAACTGTCATCACCCAAGATGGTGGTGGGGGTGTCCCTAAGAAGCTGAAGCCCCTGCGGCCAACTTGGGTGATGGCAGGTGTGCACGCACAGCATGTGGGGCATGTGCAGTGATGCCACAGATAGGTGGGGCAGGCCGGCCTACATAAGTCCCGCGCCATCTGTATCAGGAAGAGATGCTGGGGTGAATGGTGCTGTGGACCCAGGCAGGCTGGTGCCCAGGGGCTTAGTCACACTTGGCCCTGAATACAATGTTTAATTCCCAACTGTCTGCGACTGGTATAAATCCATTTTCTCTAAAGGTTTTATTTGGGAAAGTCTTGTGCTGTTAGATAGGAAAGGCCAATAATTCAGAATAAGCCAAATTTTTTGTGGACTTCTTTTATGCATTGGATTTTGATAACTGTATTTTACTCCCGTAAAAAGTGATTCCAACTATTACACTGTGCTTGTAAATAAGATACCTATGATTTTTGTAATATAATGTATTGGCTTCCCTACAGTATTTTGACCATGATTTTTGTGTAATAGCACTTATAACAATACTTATTGTTGGTATTATGTATTCAGGAATAAAAATCACTTTTCATGTGCTCGTTTTCTCAGAATGATACAAAGCACTGTGAAAATACAGACCCTTTCATAAAAGCTTCTGCATTTCATGTGAGGAACTGCTGGACTAAAGAATAAGCGTTAGATTTGCCACTACCCCAGGAAGAAAGTGAACTTATGTTAACTTTTTGGTATATAAAAACCAGGGGGGAGTTTTTGCCTTGTTATACATAAATGCGTGTACAGGAATATAGCAGCAGGCAGCATCTGTATCATACACAGAAATATCTGGAACTTAATGTAACTCAGTAGATGTATACTGAGTTACACTGCATGCAAATCACATCCACGATGACTAGCTCAGGTCCAAATTTAAGCACTTCTATGTTCCATTTATGTCAATGGGAGGGATTAAAGCATGCACTCAATTCTCCCATTGAAGTTCTGGGATTTTAAACTGTATAACTTTGGCTGGATCATGCTCATCCTAATTACGTGTTATTACTTAGAATAGGCAGGATTATTCACTGAAAATTCAATATAGTAGGCCTAAGCAAGGACTTCAGAAGTCTCACGTGGATTAACAAAAAGCACTTTTCTCCACAACTGCAGATTACACAGCATATCATGCAGTATTCTGAAGAGCTGTCAGAATCTTAGAAGCAGCTGTTGAAAAGACAAAATGTTCCAGTGCAGGCACATAACTCGGGATACAACCCTTTAGATTCTGGCCCATACACACAAATGCTAATTTTTTTAAAAAAATGTAACAAGGAACTCCATTGCTGCTAAGTACTGACTTGTATATTTGATTTTAGGCTTAAGATAGTAAGATAGTAATGTCCAATTTAATAATGCAGAGTGAACATGGATGTTTCCTCCAATCACATTATTGTAAAGTATTTGATTGTTGCGAATTTACCTTAAATCTGTCATATTCTAAAACCCCACATATATGACCAGAAAATGGATGGTGTGAAGTTATAAATAAAACTTCCATGTTGTTCAAAAGGAGTATGACAAGAGGAACATACATCTTTACACAAAACTATGGCAAATTCTCTCATTACATGAGAAGTTTCATTGCATATCTTACATGTAAATGGCAACATAAATGTAGATAAAGATTATTTGGTGATAAAATATGAATACATACCTTAAGCACAAGGTAAGTAAAAAATGTTTTGAATAGTCCTACTCAAATAACTAAAAATAGTGGGGGGAGATCCAAATTATTTCCCAGAAATTAATTATATACAGGCATACATGTTTCTGTATTTTTGAAAAGCATGGTGGAAAGTGGTGGAAAGATTCTAAATGCCAATGCCACAGTGTGTGCTTTCAAAAGTGGCTTGAATTCTTCACTTCAAACTGTACAAGTTTACATATGCTCAGAACTGTAGTTCTTTGAAATCAAATAATAAACTGACATGCTATAAAATTTGGATCTGTGTGTGTTCATTCCAAAATTCAGTTTGTTTAAAGAAAATTGAGATATTATACCAAGAGATTCAGCATATGATTCAGAAATTATCAAAGTCATTCTTAAAATTTCAGACTGACTAGATTTAAACAGGTGTTGTTGTATCATCATAATTTCAATTAATTAAATCAAGAAAGCTTTTTACAGCATTAATTCTGATCTTGGTAGCATTCTTAAATGTTGCATGACAAATCCCTACATAAATATTTATGCATTTCTTGAAAATAGTAACTAGGGAAGAAAATTTACAATACTTGAGATATTTAAAGGATTCAGGAAGAGTCAGTGCAATATTGGCTAAATTTTGTTATACCAAGGCAAAGGGAGGAAAATGAAAGATACAACTAACAATAACTGGTCCCTCATCAAATTTACCATCTAATTCCATAGCCTCACTAGATCCAACATATAATCACAGTGATGATAAACAGACTTTTATTTAATTGATCTTATTGATGCAAATATTCTAAGATGTACCCATAAGGACCCAAGTCTGATCTCCCCAATAGTCTCAGTCTAGCTTTGGTCATGACTAGTTTAAGACCCATTACTTTCAATGGGGTCATTTCACATACAACATCAAACCACAGCTTGATTTTTTTGTTCTTACCTTTCCCTCTCTGCCTTCTTTTGCATATTTTGCTTAATGAGTTATTTCCTGGTTTGCAGGAAACTATAGTTGGCCATCACATTCAAACTGGCAGACTATGATTTGCCAACCAGTATTGTAAATGAGGGGAGAAGGGAGTGTATGAGCAAAAGGCTTGTTCCCAAAGTGTCCAACAATGGATTGGTTTTTACATGTGAACCAATTCTTAAAGACTAACTATAGCTGGATTGAGATCCATATATTTAAATGATTGTTAAATAATTTCCCTTCTAATAAAAAACTCAGTTGGGAAATACTTGTGGATGTTTAATGACAACTAAACAGGATACCTTTAAGATACCAGTTATGATAACTCCATTGTTTTCACTAGGACCCAATGGATAAATGAGAAGGAATTTGGGATATGCACCAAATGAGGCCAGGAAAGAGGCAACAAAAGGTTCAGCTGATGATAAAACCAGGCAAAAATGAACAGACTTCCAGATATAAATTTGGCAACTGTGACACACAGAAACAAAAGCTTGAAGGAACTGAACTATGTGTTTGCTCTTATGCTCTAGTCTCTCCAGAGTTGGCTGAGACATATTACTTACTTGGCAAGGGCTGGCAGAAGGAACGATGTAAGTTACAACTCTTTATGAACAACAAAGATAATTTAGCAGGAAATGAGAAAGACAATGCTCAACTTCAGATCATCCTCATGCCAATAACAAAGAAAATATTTTAAACTAATTTTCAATAGTTTATATAGAGCCCACCAAAAATGATTTGGTTGTCTACTTCTGCTATTCTGTCTCCATGACCTGATTATTTCATCAGACATTTTAAAAATCTGCACAGAATTAAGATCCAGATTAGAATAAACTCTACTTTAAACATTTATGGTTGTTTTCAAAAGACAGATTATACTTCATTACTAGTGTAATTAGAACTCTACAGATATTGTGGGGGGCATTCCTAGAGAGGCACAGATATGAATGTACATGATTTTTTTCAGAAAGGATTTGCGAGTATACCAGGTGCTATTTTAAATACACATCTTTTTTAAAAAATCCTTATGGCTGTTCACACAGAAACTGATCAATTTTCATATGTAGACCACTGCTGAAATAATTCCATCAACACTCCCACAGAAGAAAGCAGTCTTCTTTTAATTAGCCCTAAAATAGATTTCTTTCTTGGGGGCAGAGACAGGGTGGGGGCTTGGCATTAAGGCTTGCATATAAAACATAGTACAAATGGATGCTTAGCATATTAGAGATAAATCAATGCTTGGAAATAAATTTCCTATTTTAATTTTGCCCTCTGTATTACCACCCTCTATAAATAACTTATTAGAAAGTAGGAAACAAAAACCAGCGTTTATAGGTAGTACTGTCTTTAGATGTTGTGTACGTTATTCATAACTATTGCTTTATGTGGCTTTCTGGAAAAATGTGGAAACAGAAGTGGAAAAATTAGGTACAGAGAAAGCCTTTTCACGTGCATAAATGAGTGGTTGAAAAAATTAAGTATTTGGGATTAATGCTCTCCTTTCATTCACAGAAGGCTCTTTGATCACAATAAAGGCTTCCAAGAATGGGAGGGAAAGGGGGACGATTTTTGCAACTTCCCTTTTCTTTTGCAGCCCCTGCTCCCTAATCCTTTGTGTTTGACCTTTCAATTCCTCTGTCATTTTAGGCCACAATGATATAGAACAAATCTAACTAGTTTTCCAGAGGTGTAGCCAAGTTGGTTGTTTTTGTCCTGTTGCACATTATCAAGTTACATTTATCATGGCATAATCTTTCTCTGGTCCATGAAAACTTACTACAGGATAAATTTATTCATATTTAATATGCTACAGGGCTCTTTAAGATGCTACATTCAAAGGAAAAAATCTGATTATTTGTATGGTCTTAAAAACATGTGAGGAAGTCTGGAAAATTACAGACAGTGGGGTGAGGAAAGGTAGAGATTGGTTAGTAGGGCTAATGAAAAAGGACAAGAAGCTTTCTACTCCCCTCCCCCAAAAAAACAAAGTTAATGGGCCATTGTTACAGATAATTAGGAGTTAGGGTGTAAGTCATCTTGGGAGACAATGCCAGACTGTTAGAAAAAGCATGTCTCAGCAATAGAATCTTTTTTAAAAATTAATTACTACATCTATGGAAGATCATACTAAATATATTTTATTTTCTTCAAAGGGAGAAAGTCAAAACCTGCCACTTTTATTGCTGCATGCTACAGCAATTCAACCAGAGCCCAACAGTCATGTTGGTTTTCTCTGCATAGATATAGAAGCTGAGATAAACTCAAGACTTCCCTTGAAAACAAATACTGAAGGATTTGCACCCCAACCCTCAAAACATTACTAGCAGTAAATCTGTCTTATATCAGTGGAGCTTACTAACATGCAAATAAAGGATCACAGTATTAAGTATCTATGAAGCATCAGGGAAAGAACCCCTTCCATGTTCTTTTCTCTCACTTTTTAGGCAAAGGACATGTTTTACTTGTTAAATAAGATTAATGCATTTCTTCAGTTTATTGAGACAGTGTAGTTTTCAGTTCACGTGATTACTGGTATCAAACACAACCTTATGAGAGCCCTCTTATAAGCAGTTTTATTCCTATCCATGATGGCAATGACAAAAAACAGAACTTATCTGAGATCTTCTTTAAAAAATAACTTACAAAGCAGTGATATAAACAGCATGGAACAGTTCAGGTGGGGAGAGGGAAGCAGTTTTTTTAATAGTTAAAATGTAAACATGAAAAAGATGGAATAAAAGTCCCTATTTCTTATTTCTACTTAAGATGTCATGTGATAATATTTTACAACGTCCTGCAGGTTTATATATGTATGTGCGCATATCTATGTCTCTGTAACACACACATACATACACCTATCCCTACATATACATACACAGATAACTGTTTGCAGTTCAGTCTTGGGCAGCTCTGATGTGCCACATAATTGCTGAAACCAGATCAGGACCCACTTTCTTCACAAAACTGGAAAGATGATTGGGAAAAAATGGTGGGTCCAATTGTGGCTGAGATTGTTTCTGTTAAACTGTACACAGGGATGAGTAATTTTCTTCTTTAGTAGCTCTCTGGAGAGGGCCAACTCAGTGCAGCCTTCATGAAGAGACTTGGTAATGGATCACACACTCATTGTCATGCTGGGGGAATACTGAAAAATAGGAATCCACATTTTAGCAGCAACTCATTCACCAAGCCACTAATAGTGAGGCTTCAAGGCAGGTTTCTCATGACCCCAACCATGATTTCATATTATGCACATGTGCATGCTTCTACCTTTCTAATTAACATAGATATTATCTGGAACATATAGATATTTTACCTACCGTAGAATCAGAAGCCATATAAGCAGTCTTTGATAAGACAAATGCTGTGCTACAAAGGATTATATTAAACAAAACACAACTATCAAGGTAACAAATATGTGAATGGGGGAATTCCTTAAATAAAAAGTGATGCAGTGTAACAATATACAGGTTAGCGAGACAGTATTTGTGTGAGTGAGGGCTGATGATAGGATTCAGAGTTTTGATATCCCTGTTCCCTTTATGCACAATTGGATGAACATAAATTTTATGGAAAAAGTGTTTAGCACTTCATAAAACTCTTTTTGGCACCTAGTTTTGTTTGCTTCCTTTATGGCAAGGGTAGCCAATGGGGTGCCCCCAGACATTTTGAACTACAAGTTCCATCGTCTCTGACCATGAGCCATGCTGGTGATGGTTGTTGACAGCTGCAGTCTACAACATTTGGAAGAAACGGCTATCCCTGTGATATGGCACCAATCTAGAAAGATTAGCCTTATTCATTTGGCATTATTTCAGAAATACTTTAGCTTTTGTTTAATACATAGGTACTTCATCAAGCTGGACTAGCATACATAGTTTGCAACACAATATTTACACATACCACTGGTAACTGACATCCACAATTACACTGCTAAAAAGTTAAATGAATTTAATTTCAAAGTGAACTAAAATACCACATCAAATCCACTCTTTAGTTTTAGGTAGAACCCCTATAGATGTCCTAACTCAACAAAGCCGATCACAATACTTAATGACTACACTAATAGCAATTGAGAAATCAATGTGATAGTATATCAATAGGTTAGTAAATGTTTGATAGTGATTCAGAGAAAGCCTTCAAAATATTCATTTAATTGGATTTATATTCTGCCCCTGGGTCAGATGGGCCCCTCTGGCTTTGCCCCATTTTTCTCCCCTCCCTGTTCTTTGGAGATTTCATTGTATAGCACAGGGGTGGGGAAACTTTATTTAGCCCAGGGGCCACATTCCATCATGGACAACCTCT